>NW_024354500.1:12077049-12376641 GCF_902729225.1 Pteropus medius
ACATATTATTTATGGCTGCTTTCTTTCTATACTATGGCAGGGTTGAGTTATTGCAACAGGGATCATAGGGCTCACAAAGCCTAAAGTCTTTACTATCTGGTCTTTTACAGATAAAAAAGTGTATTGGCTCCTGTACTAGATTACCATATAATGAGTGAGAAAACTTCAGCATAAGACTGACAACGATCATGGTCTTTAAGAATATATAGATGCATATATGAGACTAGAACAATCATGCGTGTGATAGTAGTAGACTAATGCACAAATGTATACTATGACAAAGTTGAAATATTGTAACTAAAAATGGGGAGGAGAAGGGATAGGGAAAGATAGAAATAGAAAAAAACTCATTGTTTTATAGACAAAAAGTGGGTGATAAAGAATACCAATCCCCACCCCCACATTCACTGCTCTGCCAAAAAAAAAAAACGACCTAGTAAACCAGATGATGAATAATTAAGTAAAGAGCATTTAGAAGGGGTAAGTACAAAGGTGACCACTAGAACAAAAATAATAAACTTTTCTAAATATAGGGAGACATAGAAAATGTTCTTTTTAACTTATGGTTATAAAATATTATGATAGATTTGTGACTAAACATATCAGTCATAACAATAAATGTGAAGGTGTTTAATTTACTTATTAAAAAAAGATTTACAGTGTGGCTCACAATATAAAACTTAAGTATATGTTCTATTATCACAGACTTAGCTAAAAGAGTGACTCAGATATTCTAAAAATAAAGGATGGATAAAAGTGGAATTATGTTTGTACTGTGTAAATGTAAACAAAATGAGAGATAAGTGGTAGTGATCCTGATATCAGAAAACATAGAATTTAAGCCACAGAGCATTGAACCTGACAAAAGAGACTTTTTAATGCTAAAAGCCACAATTTACCAACAAAAACAAAGAAGAAAGCCTTTATACCTAGATATTTATAAATTCTCTTATTAAACAACTTCTGGATGAAAAGGGACATACAAATTAGAATTACAGAGGTTTTCTTTTTTTGTTTTTTGTTTTTAATGTGACAACATGGTCTTTTGTGACTGGCCTCTTTCACTTAGCATAATATTTTCAGAGTTCATCCATGTTGTAATATGTATCAGTGCTTCATTTCTTTTTATTGCTGAATAATATTCTATTGCATGGATGTACCACATTTTATTTATCCCTTCATCAGTGAATGGATATTTGGTCTTTTCCGTTTTTTGGCTGTTAGGAATAATGCTATGAACAATTGAGTCACTATTTGGAAAAAGATAAAATTAGATCCATATCTCGCAGCATACATACAATAAACTCCAAATGGATTCGAGATCTAAATGTAACAAATGAAAAATAATAGTGGGAAAACTGGTGAAATTTGAATAAGGTCTTAGTGTTCTTAGTAAATATTGTACACATATCAGTTTCATGGTTTTGATAATTGTCCTGTGGTTATATAAGATGTTAATATTAGGGGGAAATGGGTGAGGGGAATATGGAAATACTGTATATTTTTATTTTGTAACTTCTAAGTCTAAAATTATTTCAAAATTCAAAATAATTTTAAATATTGGATAATATACCAAAAAACTAAAATAAAGAAGTTTCATATAAGATAGGAAGCTAGACCAAGCCTTATTCTTTGAATTCTAAGAAAGGGAACATAATATTACCAACTAGGGAAGAGAGCTGTTAGAGCAGGGGTCCCCAACCCCAGGGCCATGGACCAGTACTGGTCTGTGGCCTGTTAGGGACTGGGCCGCACAGCACTAGGAGAGCAAGGAAAGCTTTATCTGTATTTGCAGCCGTTCCCCAGCGCTATCATTACCACCTCAGCTCTACCTCAGGTCATCAAGCATGAGATTCTCATAGGAGCACCGGTCCCTAGTACCAGAAATGTTGGGGACCACTGTGTTAGAGGCCCGTCAGACTCCATTTGAGAGTTAGGGCCAAGAGGCAGCAGCGATACAGATCAAGAAGTCATCACACTGATTGTAAGTCACTTTATTACCATAGTAAGATAACATTCATAAGCCTTGAGGTTGAGGTAAAATGTTTTAATATATACACAATAATTAATTGTTTTTTAGTTTGGCCACCATTTATTTCAAAGCTTCAAAGCTTGTCGATGGTGTGAATTTACATTTTGATGGATGGAAATGCTGCAGAAGTAAGTGTTGGTTATCTTCATCTTAAAGATATCTATGCCCTAACATTTAGATTCAAATGATATTCGATGGTATTGAGCTTGAATCTTAAGAAAATCAGAAATCTTCTGGTTTTTAGTTATGGAAAGCTCTTATCTAATTCTTTAATTATAAGAAAGCTTAGCAAAAATGACATTTTCTCAAAAAGCATCTAAATGACCCTTTTCCTCAAAAAAAAAAAAATCTGAGTTTCATGATAAGACAGACAATTCCATTAAGTCAGAGTTCATCTCCATCAGATGTGATTAGGGCCCAGGGTTATTTAGGATAAACTTGGCTATTGAAAAACCACATCTGTGAAGTAAAAAAGTTAAGAAAGGATTCATTGGCTTGTGGGCTGGATGAACATGTTACATTTACCCAAAGAAAGATTTGTTATTTCTTCAACCTTTGATTTTTATCATAAAATCAAGCAGAAATCATAGTAGGTATAGTTTTATTATTTTAGTTGCCATATTTTTTTGGAATTATGTTTGAGATAATGCAGAAGAGTTAATTAAATAAGATGTTTGTAGCCACTTATATATAAAGTTGGGATAGGTTTAGTTATACAAGCCTTTGTTATAATAGTGTTTCCATGAGAAAAATTCATATTACATCACCTAGCTTATAGTTTTTTGTTCCCCCCCAAGATATAATTTACCATATGTACAAAGACTGCTATTTGGATTCCCATGGATATCTTTATCCAGCATTTTGTCAGAGGGGAAATTGCCTTCTGCATAATCGGGAATAATTGAAATAATTGGAAGTATAATGAGAGCCAACATTTAGAAGCTCCCTTGTGCTTCTTTCTACTCTGCAAAATAAAATTATCACTGAATGCATTCATGTTTTAAAATTTAAGCAGACTTGGTAAATGAATCGTTTTCTAAATATGTAGAGGGGCTTATATAAGGTTGTTGTGTCCCTAAAACAGGTGTTAAAAGATCTTTTTAAACTTCCCAATATATTTGCAAATTTACCATGATGAAGTGGTAATTTGCAATGTAGAGCTGATTACAGAAATCAGGATATAGTTGAACTATATTTTTAAAAATTCATATTATTTTCTGTTCTGCTTTTTATGATACATGTAACATCATTAACAATGTTCTCAGGTGTCCCTGAGAGATTCATAGACTTGTTCTGTTTTTAGTGGTTGATAGGAATTGGCTTAAAAAAGAAAGTCATTCATATGTGTGTGGTTCCCAGGATCCATTTTAACATCTGGCCAAATTTTGCATTCTTTTTTCTTTTTTTTAAACGCTTTACAGCGCCTGATATTCCTAGGTGGTCTCCCATCCAAGTACTAAACAGGCCTGAACCTGCTTAGCTTCCGAGATCAGACGAGATCGGGCACGTTCAGGGTGGCATGGCTGTAGACTCAAATTTTGCATTCTTATTCACTTCATTTCTTCATTCAAGTCTAGAAGGCATAGTGATATGACTGAAAAAATCTGGGAAAGGGCTTGGGTAAAGCAAGCTGTGATTTCCTTCTTTAGGAAATATTTTTGAAGCATCATCATTAGACCTTTGTTTTATATCTCCTTTTGGGGTGGTTGGGGAAAAGGGCAGTTAAGCATACAGCCAGGAATAGAGTCCAATAAGCCATCCGGTTGTTTTAGGGAAAATATCGCTTACCCAGGTGACTCTGCCCTGCTGCCCTCAGAAAGACTGATATTTCTTTTTTAGTTACCACAGGATAGATTCTCCATGTTTCTTCCTGAAATTACTTACTTCCAAAGCTAGGTCCTGAGCAGGATATCTAGTTGTTGGAGTCTAATCACACAGTACTGCCCTGGCTTCATAGAAGCTAGGGAAAAAGTCTCTTGGCTTCTGACTAAAGGAAGTAGGACCAATAAGGAAAGAAATTCCTCAGACATTTCATTTCAAAGGTGTTTCAAAAGGTGCTGGGCAGGCAGAAAATGTGATAGCACTCCAGGGACATTTTTGTTACAGTAGATTGACTGTAACAAAATAAAGACATAAAATATGTCCAAATTAAAAGAAAGGTGACTTTGCTTTATTATTTCTTCTTCGAATCATATATTTTATTTTTAAAGTAGACTTTCTTTTCAGACATATCTTGTCACTTGCCCTTATCACTTTTTTGTCTCTATGTATATAGGACATCTTGACTTTGGTAGGCCATAAATGTAAAACCTTAGCAAATTAAACCTAAGGGGATAAAAACTCATTTTCCTTACCCCTAACCCTGTGCTGGCTTTTCTCATGAGTGTCATCACTAGCTGACCTGTTTCTCTACATGGAAATACTGAAATTATTTTTCTCCTCCATGGTGTGAGAGAACCTGCCAATTTTTCCTTTCTGATATTTTTTTTAGACCTCATTCTCTTACCTACTAACCTGAAAGTTATATCACTAACTTGGATCTCTGTGAAAAATATTAATATGCTGGATCTGAGGAGTACTGTGGTTCAAGCAGAAGGAATAGGAGTCCTTTAAAAAAAAATTAAGGATTTCTTTAATTTAAAAAATATGTATTATGATTGTCAGAAATTTAAAAACAAGTCTAAAAAGGAAAATAAATTTTCCTGAGTTATATCCTTCATCATTAGCATTTTGGTGTTTTTCTTCCTGTTTTTTTCCTCTGCATGCACGCTCGGGGGGGTCGGGGGAGGTTAATGGAGAAAGAAGGCAGTTTTTACAAAACTGGATTGTGTATTGTGTCTAATGTTAAATACTGCTTTCTTTATGTTACAAATGGTTTCCTACCTCATTTAATAATAACGACACCTGATATTTAGTGTTTTATGATAGTCTCTCTCCTAAGCACTTTATACTTATCAACTCATTTAGTCTTTTCAGGAGCCCCTAATATAAGTATTATATTATCTACATTTGTTACATGAGGAAACTGAGTCACAAAAATGTTCAAAAAGTTGTTCATGTTTACAAAGCTATTAAGTGATAGAGGTGAGATTCCAACCTAGATCTCATTCCAGAGTCTGTGCTTTTAACAATTAAGCTGTTGACTTCCATCATTATGAACCATAATTTGTAATATCTATTTGATATTCAATCATGAATGGAACTGATTTTGCTTCTTTCCCTTAATGTTTTATCTTTGTGAACGGTTTCCCTGGCCATGAATGTGGTTTGCAAACATAATATTTAATAGTTGCATAATATTCATTTGTATGACTATTTTGTATGAACTCTGAGGCTATTTCCTGTCTTTAAAATGGTAAACAGTGCTGCCCCCTATGTGGGCATGGGGCGGAAAGCATCTTTGGGTCCAAGGTCTCCCTACCACAACCATGACAAAAGATCTTGTTTTAGGAGTCTATGCCAAAAGAAATGAAGATGCACCAGAATTTATATGGACAGGAAATAGTTTTGATAAATTGATTTCTGGAAAGTCAAGAGAAAAGTAATCATTCTGAACAACCTTTGAAGGCAGGCAAAGCATGAACCTGTTATGGCCTGCATCCTGACTTCCCCAGCATCGTGTTATCCTAGGCAAAAAGGCAGATGAAATAAATGACCAGGAAAACCAGAATGAAGGCCAAGAAAATATCAGAGTTGCTATTGCATCAGAGTACAGGCAGCTTCATGACAAAGAGATCTTATCTATGGAGGCAAACCAATGGGGAGATACCCAGGCTATAGTGGCAGGAGGACTTCTTGGTCTATATGAATATGAAGAGCTGAAGCAGAAAAAGAAACTCTTATATTTGCTCAGCTACAGCGAAGTGGGATCGGCAGGCCTGGCAGAAAGCAGAGAGGAGTCCTGCTTGCTTCTGGGTAGAACTTGGCCTCCTACGTGATAGAGACTCTACCCAATGAAGTGATGCCTACCATATTTTCACAAAATTATTGAGAAGAATTTCTAAAGTGCTAATAGCAAAGCTCAGGTCAAGGTCACACCTAAATCTTGGGGAGAGAAATGAAAAATTGGATCTTTTTAAAGTATGGCCACAGGATGTAATGACCCTCCAGTCCTCTTAGAAATTCTGTATAGGGGCAGCTTTAGTGCAAGTAGAGTGCCACTGGTATTTGTGCAGAGAGAATTTTCTCCCTGATGGTAGTCTTAACAAGGCTTCTGCAAATAATGACTTCATGAGGGCTGACATGGGAGAATCTGCTGTATGTTTAGCCATTGTGACTGCTGCAAAGCTCAACTTGCCACTTAATATAATAGATTTGCCCTTCTTTGTGAAAATAAGCCCAGACATAAGCCAACAAGTCAAGTGATATCATTGGAGTCAAGGCTAGGAGACCACACAAGTTGATGACATTGATGCTGAGGGAAGGATCATATTAGCTGACACCCTCTGTTACGTGGTGTCAGCTAATATGATCTTCAGTCTGAAGTTCATCAAAATGGTACAGCCTTGACAAGTGCCACGGATATAGCTTTGGGGACAAGTATCACTAGAATTTTTACCAATTTATACTGGTGGCACACCAAACTATTTGAGGCCAGCATTGAAAAAGGGACTATGTCTGGAGGATGTGTCTACTTGATTATACAAGACAGATACGGATTGTCAACTAGCTGATGTTAATAACTTTGGATGATATAGATCTGCAGGGCCATGTATGGCAACAACACAGCTGAACAGATGTGTGACTCACTCTAAGTAGACTCATTTGGACCGATAAAGATGAGATTTCACATCTTAGAAAAGCCTGACCAACAGGCTAACAAGGACTCTAATACAGTCAAGAAAAGGATATTATTTAATTTAAATATTATGAAATGCCGACATTGTGCCTTAAATTGGACAGTTGAACTTCAAAATACTTTTGAATAAATGGATCAAAATATTTTAAAGGAAACGATTGATAGTATTTTTAAAATACAGAACAAGATGAAATATGTGTTCCTTAATTTTTTTTAAATTTAGGCAAAGATTCAGTAATTTTAAGGATAAAGCTCATGTCTGCTTGGCAAGAATTTTTTTAAAAGATATTCTGTAAATGGTAATCAATTGTTTACACAGTACCTAATCACTTGTAAGTGTGTGCAATTGGACTGAGAGGCAAAATACAGTGTTTTGAATTTCTAATACTAGAAACTGTGAACAAACTAAAAGTTACTGTTAAATTCTCATTAACAATAAATTCAACTTTTTGTACAAAAAAATAAATCATGTTGGAGAAAAGATTCTTGTGCATAAGCTTTTGCCAAATTTGTAATTATTTCCTAGTCCAGAGGCGATGAATATTTTTGAGGCCTTTGATACATTTTGCCATATTACTCTCCAGAATATTCATATCAATTTACTTTTCTATCAAAGTATTTTGTTTTATCAATTAATAATCATAAGCTCTGCAAGAAAAGGGCCATATCTTTCTTTTTTTAGTGCTTTTTTAGTTGTGGTTTTTGTTGTTATTGTTTGTTTTTTACTACTGTCCATCCCGTCAAGTACAGCACCTCACCATATAGACTCAGTAAATATTTTTGAATAAATGAGAGAAATATGTTTATTGTCTGCTGTTTGTGGACTTTCTTTTGTCCTTGGCTTCTCTTTATATGCTGCTTTTGCATATACATGTTTCTGCTTAAGAAAAAATTAGCACTGCTTTACCTATTTTGAAGTACCAGATATACATCGAAGGTATGATTGTCCTACAAAGAGTATTACAAAGCTTAAATTTATTTTTTTACCTTTAACTCTAGGCTTTTTCAACACGTTTTTTTTTCCTGCCTTGAATCTCTTAATATGGTGAATTACCTAAGATAATTTTCAAATGTTAAACTAACTTACATTCTTGAGTTAAACTCAACTTGGTCATGATACAAAATTCTCTTGTATTTTGTTTATCATCTGCATTTATATTCAGAAGAGATAGAAGCTTATAACTTTCTCTTATTATGCTGTCTTTGTGGGTTTTTAATGTCAAGTTTTTGATAGCCCCATAAGATGACTTGGAGAGAGTTCCTTTTTTTGTTTCTGGAAGACTTTACGTAAGATTGAAATTACCTGCTACATAAAACTCACTTGGAAAACTGCTATTTTCCAAGTTGCAAGAATTTTTAACTCCTGATTCAACAGAGGTAAATATTGCAGCTGATTCAGTCTTTCTATTTCCTCTTATCAGTTTCAATAATTTATATTTTTCTAGGGTTTTTTCCGTTTCATCTACATTTTCAGAATTTTGGTAAAAGATGTTCAGAATATATTCTTTAAGTCTACCACAACTATTATTTAGTCTTAATCACTAATCTTACTTCAGTGATATCCAATTTCATATTTGCCTTATCTGTTAAATTTCTGATATCAATTTTTATATTTTTTCATTTCTAGAAGTACTGTTTGGTTCTTTTTTAAATCTGCCTGTATGTTTTTGTAAGTCTCACGTTGGTGTACTTTTAATACTTTTTTTATTTCTTTAAAGATGCTTATATATTCTTCCATAACTAAAATACCTACAGTTTTGCGGGTCTGGTTAAATAAGTTGTTTCTTTTGACCTGCTCATATATTGGGTTATTTTGTGACAATGTGTGTTCTCCTGTGGGAGTTCTTTGAAGCCTGGATTGGAAATATGTTCCCGCAAAGAGAATTGTTTGGAGACCCCATAAATAGGGTCAATTCTAATCCAAAACATGCCGAAGAGTAGGCTTGTGATTGGGGATTCTCAGGGGTGCCTTTCCCCCACTCTCCATGCCAGAACCTGATGCAGGCAAGAATAGCCTTACCCACTGTCTGCCTCTAAAAAGCAAATTGTTTTTCTAGTTTATGCACTGTGAGGGAGGGACAGGGTTCCTGATCCAACCTTTTATTCTGCAGGGCCCCAGGCTTGCCCTCTGACCCCCAGCATTCCACACTTTAAAGTTCACACTCCAGTCTAGACCAAGCATGGGCGGGGGCCTCAGAGAAAACATTTCAGCCATGGCTCACCAAGAGTCTCCAGGATACTCTCCTAGCTCAGATGATTCACTTATTCTCCTGACAATCCACTTACATGTTTAAAAAAGTTTAACAAGTATTTAGCTATCATTGTTAGTCTTTCTGACTGAGAAGGCTTCTCCTGATAGCAAGTCTACTATATTGGAAGAAATAGGAGTTAAATACTTTTCCTAAAAGAGAAATAAATCTCTTAAAGTTTTAAATCTTATGTGTTAACTTCCTCAGAAGTTACGCTCACACATAGGTCAACCTAATTTTCTAGATCACAGTCAAGAGCAGGGAAATTTATTTAAAGTTGCAGTAGCTGCCATTTTGTTTTTGTTTTTGTTTTTTGGTTTTTTTTGATAATGTAAAGCACTCTGTGCTAAGTGCTTTACAAGGATGATCTCATTTAATCCACCATCACTATTCTAGAAATAAATATCATCGTTCACATAGTAAAGATGAGGCCACTGAAGCTTAGAGAGGTTTAGGTGACTTGCCTAAGATTATGTAGCTAATAGATAATTCATAATGTTGACCTTAGATCATTAGGAAAAGGTTAAATTATGCTGGATGAAACCTTTTTAGGCATAATGAAATGCTGTTTTAGAAGGCAGCAAAATGTGTAATGTACCTTAAATTTCCATTTGAATTGTGTTGTTTCAGATCAACATGGTGTTACCATATTAAAAAGATAATCATATCAAAGGCATACTGAAGGCAATTTACCTTGCCTTCTTTACTACTTTGTGTTTCTCTGAGAAAAATTACTCTTAGACTACTTCCTAAGGATTTTTCTGAATATCAAACTCCTAAACACATTTGTCGGCTTGGACGAGAGGGGAAACTTTGACCAAGGATTTCAGAGATTAATTGCTAGACATGGAGCCCCTCTGTTCCATAATTCATCTCAAGACACATCTCTCCCATAACTTCAGCCAACTGTGTGGTATTTGGTTATAGCGTTAATATATACTTCTCTCTATGAAGGTGTCTTTTAAAAATAATACATATTTTTTTTTTCAGTTGAATTTTAATGTCATGGATGGGACTTGAAAAATGTGACTTTCTTAGTACAATAATTTCATATAGTGATGTTTGAAATACTGTTTTCTCAGGTAGTGAGGTTTACAGTGAACCTTTTTTGCATGGCCTTGTTTCCTGTTTGCCAGTTTGGGATAGATATTGAAACTATAATGTCTGTGTGTTTTGCTCAAGCAAGTATTCTTTCTCCTAAAATAACCAGTCAGTTCAATCTCTCAAAGTAACTAGTCTTCGTCAGTCCAGAAAAGTCAGGAAAAGAATTTCTGGGAAGATACTCTTCACCCAAATCCATATATAGGCAGTTTCCCTAATGTTTTGCCTCCCTCTGTGCCAGGCTAGTAATTGAGACCTGTGCTGCTGCCTCCGGGATCTCCACTGGCTTCCTTATAATCATCAGCCTGCTCGGGTCTTGATCCTTCTAAGGCCAGTCACTAAAAGAAGAGCAGTGAGTCACCCTCAGTTGGGAACATATCAACCCTCCTCTCCTCTGACTTGCATCTCAAGAAGTCTCCTTTCTCCTTTGTGATGGCCAACTTCCCTTGCCTATGGAAGCTGTAGCCTCAAGGAGGGGTAAAGGAAGCAAGGATTCAAGCTCAGAAAGATCTTTCTGTCTTTTCTATGCTCGAGAGAAGGGGAAGAGAGCGAAAAGTATCTTATAATTCTTTTATGAATGAATCCAAAGCAGCAAAGAAGACAGTACTCTAGTTTACATCTCATTAAGTCATCCTGTTACGCCAAACCTTATGTTTCCATGATACTTCAATTATCTAAGCTAAACTAGGAACCTTTTCTGAAAATACTTTTGTCTTTTTTCCATCTTTTTTATCTAGTAAACTCAGTTGTGTTTCTTATTTATAAAATGACTTTAAAAACTCGTACCCCTTATGTGTGGTGCCAGGTGGGTGCTGGACTGGTCGAGTGGATCACTTAATAGATTTTATAGAAGTCTAACCATTGTCTGAAACCACTGGTATAGGGTAATATTGAATGTCAACTCTATTGGAGTTGACATTCAATATTACCCATACCTTCACAGTGTCATGTATGTAAATAGCATAAAAAGCTCAGTTTCGTGAAGGGTTTATATGGCAGTAAGATTCAGGAAGTAAAGAGTTTTCCTTACCCTTTACTTTTATGTCTGTAGTAGAAGGGTAAATGAGCATTGTTCTTTCAGAAATCTGAAAAATGCAGAGAAATATAAAACTATTGCCAAAACTAAGAAGTTAACTTAATTTTTGTTCCTGCATTTGTTGCAATTCTGTTTGTACTAGTCTTGCCTTCACTGCTTTCTCCTTCCTTCCCTCCTTCTCTTTCTTCTTGGTGGAGCTTCTGTAATCTCTCAGGAGAAAGTGGAAATTGATTTCTTTACAAGAATTTAGTCATTTCAATGCTGGAAATAAAAATTAGAAAAAAGTTCTCACTTTGAACTGTCATTTTGTTTCACATATTTTAGAAAAGGAGGGTAAAGCAGGATTCTTGAGGCAGAACCTTAGCCTTTCTCTAGTTTTCTAAGTTCCCCCTTGTATCCCTTCTTTACAATCATCAGTGTTAGTTTTCAGATCAGTACATAGAAACCGGCTTTTAATAACTTTAGTGTCTGACTTCTTATGGGATACTGCAAGTGCAGGAAGCTGGGTAGATGAAATGAAAGGTTTCTTCTATAATATAATAATCTAAAACTAAGTTGGCATGGGAAGGAGGGATACAGCTGAACGTACACAGGTGTTAAAGTAACTCCTCCTAATTAGTTGCCACATCCAGAGGTGAATGTACCTTCAGCTGACTTTCTTCAAGTAGCAGATGGTACCTAGATAAGTGCATTTTTCTTATACTGAAGATAGATTCCATTGTATTTGTTTTTCCTATTTAAAAGATATACCTGTGAGTAGGTGTTACAATAATTTTCTTTGAACAGTACCATTAATCTTTATCAAATTTGTATCTTCTTTCACTCACTGATAATACTAATGCTCAAATTCAACTCAGTGTTCTATTCATCGGAGTGAAATAAAATAGCTAAATAATTTACCAGTTAGTATATTCTGAATGTGCCAGCCCTCGATATGAACCTCTGGAAACTAAATATAATGTGTGTGCTATGGTCTTCTGTGTTGTCTCATATATGCTAAAGTAATAGTATTTAAGATATATTAATGAGAGAAGTAGAAATTTATTACATACTTAGATATCAGTAAAATTTCTGCAGAAATGTCTGAATACTTTATGAGTTTTGCTATACTTCACAATTGAATAAGATGTTATAACAGAGATGGTAACACAGAATTACAGAATCTCAGAAATGGCAGGACTTAGGAGTAAAGATCAGACCATGGTCTTAAAAAATCAGTCAGGTACAGTATGAAAGTTCAGCTCCTCCACATGCTGGCTGTGGGACCTCAGGCAAAACATGTCTCTGAGCCTCATCTGTATATTACTAGTATTGCTTGCCTTATGGGTATTGTAATGACAAAGTCAACATATGAGAAGTACTTAGAATATAATAAATGCTAAATAGATGGTTTTTACTTTTATTCCTGTGACTACTCCTTCTATTTCTAATTCTAAACATCCACTTCTATTAAAATTAGAGACCTGGCCCCTTATCTCCCAGCCCAGTGTTCTGTTATCTGTACCTCTCTTGTTCAACAAGCTGCTTTATATACCATATATTAGATACTGTGAAGAATACCAAAGAAGACAATAGGATTAAGTTCTAATTTTCATTAAGTTCTAGTTCTAGCTCCTCTCTCTGACTGCCATCACTTATTATGAGTGACAGCTTAAATGTGTGTCCAGGATTTCCAATGAGATAAGTTCCTTGAAATGGGATCATCTTATACTTTCATAATATAATTCACAACACCCAGAACATTGCTGAGTATGTATAGGCCCCAGTATTCAATGAGAGAATATCTTTAAAATTTTTACTTCTAGGGGACCATATTGACAAGTAGAAATGGTTGTACTTGTAGAGAACGAGAGTGGTAGAGTTCAACCAGCTGATGGCTCAACAACACCCCCAACCCCAGGTCTCTGCCATTCTTCACAAACACCTGAAGTGAGGGGGTAAAAGCAAAGGAAGAGAAACATCAAACCTCTAATATGAGTGCCTTGTGAGGTGGTCATTTTTCAGTATGGTACTTACTTTTGCAGTCATTTATATTTATATTTGAATTATGTACAAACTCACACAAACTCAAACTGCGATCCCGACATTTATAACTGAATCTGTAAGAATGATTGCTTGCCAAAATATTCCTGCTAGCTGCTGCTAATGTTATAACCGTTTTTTGTGATCTCCTGTAATCTACTTTTGCCGTATTATAGCTTAAGGTTAATGCAACACAAACAACATTATTTAGGCTTGTGTCTTAGGGGCATGAAGTTCTAATTTTGGGTGAAAATGACCAAACATATTGCTTTCCAAGCTTTATTGCTTTTTGCTCATTCTCATTTTTTCCCCATTCTGTTATCGAACATTCCATAAAACTTTTTGTTTTGAAATCTATGCCCTCAACTCTTTATTGTCTGAGGAAATTGGAGGGCAGCACATTTCTCAGGTTATAAAAAAAGAAAAAGGTGGACAATCCACTTGGGGTTTCTGATACATCTGTAGCAGCACCTTAGGCCTTGGGGACAAAGATCATCCTGTCAGAAACCAGGGAAACAGAAAAAGTAATTTCCATTGTCCTCTCACAATGAGAAAAGAAGGACTCTGGTTCTTTTTTCTAGCCACTTTCAATTCCTGGTCCTTATTTTCTTGCCACCACCAGGCATCCATGAAGATATTGAGAAAGTGAGAGTTTACATCTTGATTGTTAAACGTGAAAGTAATAGAACAGTAACAAATACAGACAGGAGAAGGGACTCTTGGCAGAATGCTATAAATTATTTTTTTAATGGGCAAAGGATGTCACATCTTTGTTGAGATTTTATAAGATGTGGTCTAACAGTGGTTTTCAATCCCTGTATTCTCAGCAGCGGAAGCTTTTCCTCCAGCACATTGAGCAGAACGCTAATTTGAAAGCAGGTGGAAAGTAAAGCCACTGTGCTTGTAGCCAAGGTGACAGCAGAGTCTGCTCTGACAACTGGCTTTTCCCCACCCCACATCCTCCACGTCTCCACGGGAAACTTTCCTACCTGCAACAGCTTGGAAACACCAGTCTCACCGCTCTTGTCCTGCCCAGTCCACTCCGTTTAACTTCATGTTGCTCACTGACACTTTTGAGAGTCTTCTAAAGCTTTGGACCCTTGTTTCCTTATCCTCTTCCTTACCTTTCCATCTCTAAGCAAAAAGAAAGTTGATTTATCCTCTTTCCTTTCTTTGACTCATTTAAAGTGGTTAACTACTTACTTGAGTTAAGCTATGTCTAAATAAGTCTGGCCAAACAGAGGAAAAGATAATGGTGACAGATCAGTGAATGGGATGCTAATGTAGGGGGACATATATGGAAATGATGGATAAGCGTACTTAGGTGAAGGAAGTAGGAGCACAACTCGAAGGGCAGGGCTCGTACTAAGGATACACTAATTTCCAACCTAGGTCTCCTCAGCCTCCTTGAACTCGGAAAAAAAAGAATTCCTTGATTGGGGGCAATTATTTCTTCCAAGCTGTAAACCCCAGTCATGATAACAAAGCTGCTAAAATTACAATTTATTGAGCATTGACTTCACAACAGACGCAATTATAGAAACATTGTGGATTTTATCTAATTTAATCATTGTAACCACCCTTTGGGACTGGTGCAGCTATTTCTGTTTTTCACAGGAGGAAACTGGGGCTCAGAGAGGTTAAGTCAAAGCTACACAGGCAACAAACCACAGAGCAAGAATCCACGCCCAGGTTATTAAATTCCAGAGCCTTTTTTCCCCCACTGTGCTGCATGTCCCTTGGGCCGCCAGTTAACAACTAGTAAAACAGGCATGGGTTTGACAGAGTCCTGTAAAACCACGTTTGCCTTAGTGAATCTTCTGCAGGTAGGTTTACTGTTACTGCTTCTCCTCACTCTCTGCAGGTAAATACAATTTATGAGATAAATTTTGAAGTGAGTGGCATGCCTAGATTAAAGGATAAACACTGACGTATTTCTCAGGATGAAAAGATTGGTTTTTGTGTGTCTTTTTACTTTGATTATCTTTTAATTTATAACTCTGCCTGGCACATTGGAGGAACCCAATGAATGCCAAATGGATGACTACATGGATGCATGCATGAATGAAAAGCAGGTCATTCTCCAATGTGTAAATGAACTGAATTCTGCAATAATGAATCCAGAAAGCAAAACCATAGCCTTCTATACCAGTATGGCTTTATTGTCTACATCACAGGAACAAAATATCATATAATTTTGCACATAACTCTTTAAAACTCTTGTTAGGGAGGGGTTTTTATATTCCATTTCCTAAATCCCTTTGTTCAGTCACAAGTAAAGTATTATACCACTTTCTTTGGGAAAAGGACTAATTTTACATTGTAATGATTGCACCTGCTCTATAACAAAGCCTTTATGTTTAAAAAAAAACATTTTCCAATTTAATAGCTCAAGGGAGGAGATTGTCCTTAGGGGAACTGTGACACAACTTTACAGTTTACTCATTGTAAAATTGTCCTTCAATGCTAAAATATGAGGGGGAAAATAAGGATGAATGTGGAAGGGAGAAGCATAGAATAACTGACGAAGCTCAAAGGTCATTAATGACACTAAGAGGAATAAAACTGATAAAGTGAACACAAAAAGAATCATATTCTGTGAAAAGTGAAATAGGATTGCTCATAGCAAGAAGAAAGTAAGAAAAATTTAAAAAGATGGAAGAAAACTTTTTAGTACATTTGGGGGGAAAGGAGGAAGGACTGCACCAAATCAATAACTCTTGAGTTGCAACCAAAGAGTAGATTCCAGCCCTCACCAGAATTTCAGAGCAAATTCTTTTAAAAGTGTAGGTTAATAAGAGCACATAGTTAGGAGAGAAGCCTGGTTTCCTGGAGACGTTTTATCTGTACCACAGGAAAAAAATCTAGTGTCAGTCAGTGAACCCAAGTATCTGATTGTAAGGTGACAGCAGCAGTAATTGGAAAAAGCTGCTTCTATAGGAAGCATGTCGAGGCTTTCTAAACGATGACAGGACAAAGCTTTAGGGCAGGTGGATTTCAGCCCTCTGATGATGATGTTTCCTGAGATTATAAAATTATCAGTGTGAGTGTCATGGTACCCCTTCTCCTACTGTACATCCCCTTTTTCTACCCTCTCCATCCTCACTGGGAAAGGCATTCATTATGTTGAAGGCAGCAGCCCTAGAGAAATGCACATAACTCAGATTATTTTTGCAAGGTCTGACTGTTGTGTTCAACAGAAGTCTCAGCAGAAATAACATGTTATCCCACATGTGGGCCATATGCTGAATTTAAAAGGTTGCTGTGAGAAATGCTATAACCTTTAGCCTCTATGCCTATACATTGCCTAGCTCAGACTCCTGATAGGTGTGCTGATTTATGATGGCTTTAATTTTTATGTCATTGGAAATAAACTGGCAACAGTAAGAACTAGTGGCTGCCTTAAATGCTTGAGCTCTTGTTATTCAATTTGGAAGCAACATTCTGGTAAGTGGGACTTTTTGCTGTGTCTTTAAGTACTGCATTCCAAAGCCTCATTCTGGTCCTCTGTGTAGGAAGATGATTAGAGTACAGAATGAACCAATGATCAAGTCTGGTATTGAGATGACAAATGAAAAGATTCTGTCACAAAACCCATTCATGGCCACTTTGGTTTTTTTGCCAAATGTTCTTTCTGTGACCTACTTCTGCAGATAAGAAAAATGATTTTGCCATCCTTCCATGACATTATGGCTATAGTGAATTGTTCCCAAGTGTTTTGGTGTAGGTGGCTTTGCGAGGATAAGCATTAATTATTTTCAGACTGCTGATGCATTGCCTCTATGGTGTCTATATTTGTCTTCTAAGAATGCATCATCACTCTCTAATTATAGGTGATCTTGTGGGATTAGGTCTTTTGAGTTAAACAGACTAGGATGACACAAAATATGCATGGAAAGCAAACACTTGGAAAATTGGTGAGCCATAGTCATGGTTAAGATCCAGACTATGCCTCAGCGTTCAGAACAAGATTTGGAACAAGCTTCACACTGCCAGTGTCACCACCTGCCTAACTCCTACATTTTAACTGTCTGGATGATTGAGTTTGTCTTTAAGTTTGTGTTTTCAACATGAAAACTGTTATCACCTGATTCTAATTTTTGGAATCTAACAATGTTACCCCAACAAATAACCTTGCCAGAAAATCACCACGGACTCCTCAGGACTCCACTCTATGATACTTATCTCTTTGCAGAGCTAGGAAGAGCAGTGAGGGTCTCTGGCTCTTGGGCTCAACTCTGAGGCCTGTGAAGCAATGTTGTGTAAAGCTCTAAGCAAAGTTTTCTAAGCAAGGACATTTTCTGGCCAGGATGCTTTGCCAAGTAACATGGAAGTATTAGAGTACTGGGGTTGAAAATACCATATTCCCAATCTCTTTTTCGCTCCATCCCATAAAGCATGTTTTGACACCCCAGAGAAAAGTACTAAACCTGGATTCTAGTTATATAATTCATTAATTCAATCATTTATTCATTCCAACCAACAAATATTTACTGAAAGCCACCTTTGTGCAAGACCTTATAGAGAGATCTACAGAGATTTAGGTAAGGCATTGCCATTCCACATGTAAGTTTGGGTTTTTCTTGGAGGTGGGGATGGGTGAATAAGAACAGTTTTTATTGGGAAAACCGAAACAGCAGATGTCAGCAAGAAGAAGCATGTGATAGACTCTCTCAGTGTCTGCGGACATGAGGAGGGGTTGCTGGACATACCACGGAGCTGTGTCACATGCATGGGTTTGGGAATTAAAAGTTACTGGTGCTTTGTCTCTTTTCTTGAATCCAACTCTTAGAAATAGCTCTCTGGAATCATCAGTTGAAGTGTTTAACAGATGATGAATATAAAGCTGAAATATTTGCATATGTCAAAAATGGTGACCAAAGTGTAAGAGTGCCTTTCTTGTCCGCCGCCTACCACTTCTAAAACTCAGTGTCATTTTAAACAGTAGAGTTGGGAGATGGGGGAAGGATTGCATCCAATTTTATTCCCCTACTGTGTAGCAGATGTGCCCACAGGAACAACTGCACAGTGTGAGGCTGTCAGGTTTCCAAAAGAATTTAGCTAATGGGCTTCATTGCTCATAGACCTCAAATCCTGGAGAATCAATGTGAAGGTTAGAGACAAGTATAGAACTTTAGGCTTCTGAGAATGAGTGATGAAGTTTTTATGGATAATTTTTATAACTTGAGAATTCTAGTTTGCCCCACCCAAAGTTGAAGCAGCTTCTCCTGCATAAAGGGAAAGAAAGCCAATGCGAGTGATTGTTAACAGTCAGTTAATTTAAACTTAACGAAAAAAGTTCTTGGCTGGAGAGAAGCCTAGAATTTAGAAGGAGCTCTGCAGCATCTCTTCCAGAGGCATTTCTGAATAATATCTCTCTTGAATGGCTTAGGTGTACAGGTAATGGGAAAAGCTGACTCGGGGCTGCCTCCAGGCTTAGCAGAGAATGTATTCTGGGTACCACTGTAAGCATTAGAGAAGGCCTGGAAATCACTCGCGGGAAGGCTAAATTATACAGTTCAGATTCCCCCAAGGAAAACAATGTTTATGAAATTCAACATTAGTAACCAAAATCATGAGCTACTTGTTTTCTGCAAACATCAGAGTTAATGGTACCTGTACCATAAACTAATTTGTGGCATTACACTATTGAATCCATTTTTCTCTCCACTTAAAAACAGCTTTTTTACTTTGACCTGAAATTTCCTCTGAGATTCAGAGAGAACTGTAGAATTCGGTTGCCAGATTGTAACTGTGATCTGTGGCACAAAAGGAAGCCCCTTTGAAGTGCTTACCCTGCTCCATGCCTGCCGCTTCATGTGGCTGCCTCGGACTCTCTGCATGAGTTGAGCACAGAGCATTGGGCCCAGGAAGAGTGTGGCTTTCCTGGGATGGGTGAGCGAATGTTGAGGCTCGCTGGCAAACCTAGGCTGAGTCACCTTCAGCCAGCACCAGGCCCTGCTCCACTCCCACACTGCTTTGTCACCTAAAACGGCCTGTGCACTGAACTGTTTAAACCTTGCTCTGAGGTCAAAATTTAATTCCTTCAGGAATTTTTCGAGTAGTCCAGGTGTGAGTTATATAAGTAGATGAAGGGAAGAAAGGAAGAGTTTGCTTGACAGTTGTTGAGATGACTTCCCTTACACCACCCATCTTTTCCCCAATTATTTTTTGATATTCTATAAGTCAAGTTTTTGTTTTAAAAAAAAGTTTTTGTTCTATTTTTCCTCCCCACTTAGGTGGAACAAGGTGGCTAGCGTTGTTGGAGTTGGCTAGTTACCTTTCCCTGAGTCAGGCTCTGATAATACTGACAACAGGCTTTGGTTAACTAGTTTCCCCGGAGGGCAAGTCTTGTTTGGAAGAACAAAGTGCTCTGGCATATTTCAAAATGGTTCCTTTCCCCCTCCCTCTGCCAGAAGCAGAAGGGGATTTTTCTCCCATATCTGCTGTGAGACCCGGGTAGAGCCCCTAAAGTTAAGTTGTGGAGTCCATTTTGACTGGGTCCCCCTGCAGTTTGTAACTCAGACTTGTCCACACTGAGGCTCCAGCAATCCCTCAATTACAGTTTAGGGTTTCCGCCCCAGCACCAGTTCCTGCAGGGGTTTCTGCTCCTAAGTCGCTGCTCCAGTAAGCCCAGCCGTGACTCCCTGTATTGTCTCTCTGGTCTTGGTTTGCCCCGTGTCTTCCTCTCTCTTATGGATCCAAGAAGAATTGATTTTTCAGTCTTCAGCTTACTTGTTAGGATGGAGTGACAACTTCCAAGCTCTTTACCTGTGGAACCCCAAACCAGAAGTTCTCCTAATATTTTTTATTCCAATAAACATTAATTGAGCATGATTTGTATAATGAAATGCACTTATTAAGCAATTGAACTCATACAACTGAAATATAATTTTTAAAAATCTGTTTCAATTATACTTTGAGAAGAAGAGAGGGGTCATAGAATTGTTTTTCTTTTTCTTCCTTTTGGTAATAATTAAATTCAGTAAAATGTGCAAAATTAATAGTTCATTTTGATGAGTTTTGACAATTGTATGTACACTAGATTTCTCAGCCTTAGCACTAGTGACATTTTGGACTAGATAACCCTTTGCTGTAGGTAGCTGTTCTGTTTATCCCTGGTCTCTAAGCATCGGATGCCAGCAGCATCTGCCTAGTCATGACAGTCAACACTGTCTCCAGCCATTGCCAGTTGTCCCCTAGGAAGCAAAATCACCCCTGGTTGAGAACCATTGATATACATACACCCATGTAACCACCACAAAAAAGGAAGATATAGCTCATATCCATTCCACCAAAGTTCCCTTTAGTCCTTTTCATTAATCCCTGAAAGCACTAATTTTTGTCACCACAGATCCATTTTGTCTATATTTGGACTTTGTATAAATTAAATCATACAATGTGTACTCTATTTTTATCTGGTCTCTCACTTAACATGATGTGTTTGCAGTTTATCCATGTTATTGCATTTATCAATGATTTATTCTTTTTTATTGAAGAATAGTGTTCCATTGTATGAATATACCACAATTTGCTAATACATTCAACTGTTAATGGATACTTGGGTTGTTTCTGGTTTAGGGCTATTTGGCGTAAGGCTGCTATAAATATTCTGGTAAAGTCTTTTTGTGGACATGTTTTTATTTCTCTCAGTAAATATCTAGGAATGGAATTGCTGGGTTGTAGGGTATATATATATGTTTAACTTTTAATATACTGCCAAACACTCTGCCAAGTGGTTATGCCATTT
The DNA here is from genome assembly GCF_902729225.1 of Pteropus medius. NCBI lineage: Eukaryota > Metazoa > Chordata > Mammalia > Chiroptera > Pteropodidae > Pteropus > Pteropus medius. Next base: position 12,098,038 of record NW_024354500.1, read on the forward strand.
TACAGGCCCCCACACACAATTCTGTATGAGCGTGGCTATTGTTCCACATCACCAGCAGCAACATCACCATTTGGTGTTATCAGCCTTTTTTATTTGAGCTACTCTGGTAGGTATCTCATTACGATTTTTGTTTACATTTCTGTGATGACGAAGGATACTGAGCACCTTTTCAGGTGATTTTTGGTCACTCACCTTCTTCTGTAACGTGTCTAAGTCCTTGTATGGTTGATTCATAAGAGTTCTCATTATATCTATACTCCCCTACATCCCAATTACAGGGTCAAGTTTTACAGGAACCTGCTGCTCTTCCTCAGGGACTAAGAAACCTTTTGCCATCTGAATAAATGTCTAAACTGTCAAAACTGCTATGAAACATGCCCTTCTGTTGTTTGTTTCCTTCTCTATTTCCAAACATACTGTGAGGTTATAGCATATTTTCCTTTACTGAGGTCAGAAATACTCCTAATTAGCCAGACAAGTACAGAAAACTACTTTTATGTGGCATATCCTTTCAGTGCCCACAGGCTCTACACAGGGATGGGCCCTACCTCTTCCTCCCACAGCTTTGACAAACAAATTAACGAAGAGACCTGTCCCACAAAAGGCAGTGAGTCACCTTTATAATTCCATGCCCAAGGGAATTTCACAGTGAGTCTTTTCCTGGAAGCATTTTTCTTTTACTCATACAGAAATGTCTTTACCTAGTTAAAAAAAAATTAAGTTTTCTGTTTACAAAGATTTCTTTTTTCCATCAAAGTTTGGATAACAGAAACTGAAAATAGTGTTTGCAAATATAAGAATGTGGATAGATGGCTTAGTGTAAAATATCACCTGCTACTTGAAACATAACTCCAAGCCCAGAGGCTAATGACAGGATTATGTAGGGGGTCTCTGAAGGTCCGTGAGGGGTAGTACTCCTAGAGGTTCAAACCTGCACATTCTTGCTTACTAACATAATCCACAGATAAGGCCTGTAGACACTCTTGAGAAATGTTTTCTATTTTCCATTGATTTAGGGGTAAAAATTTCTTTGAAAAGGAAAAATATATATTTTTTAAATTTCCCCAAATTTCCTTGAGCTCTTCATCTTTCTAAAGTGAATGAGAAATGAATGAAGGAGAGTGGGCCCAGATGGGGTTCCTCAGTACAAGAAATGTGGACAACCAAGAGCCAGTATGAAATAAGCACATGAGATCTCATTTCTTTTCTCAGTAACCCTAGGTTTATAACCATTATTAGTGTGACGCTAATAGACAGACGTGGAGAGAAAAATGTCAGGGCAGCTTACCTCAGTGGGATGCTGACTGTTTCATTCTGACAAACCTATACGGAAACCGAGCAAGATCGGGCTCCTCACTCAAGTCCAGTGATCCCCAGCAGCCATCTCTTCCTGTTCAGACTTCTGCCAGTTAACCCATGACATCAACAATCTGCAGTGCACTTGACTGTCTTTTGCTTGTTTTTAACTTATGAAAAATTTCAAATGTTAACATTTTCTCTAATAAAGAGAATAGTAGGCCTTATATTTAAATATTCCGACTGGAATAGTTCTGAGAGCACAGCAGACTCGATGGAATACTTGTTGTGTTCACAGCCTTTTAGCGATTTAGGTGTGTTAAAAACATCTAAAACAATATGAGTTTCAAAATGTTCTGCACTCCCCAAAACATCGTGTACTTTTTCTCATGGCATTACAACTTGGAAAAGTTATAGTCTTTACTCTCATCAGATCAAAATATGTTTCTGCGTCTCCTCTCAGAAATTCTCTAATCCTGAAGAAATTATTTCACATTTTGCTGTGGAGGACCCCTGGATATTTAATGTCAATTGTGCACCACACCAGTCATGAATTTCCAACCCCATTTAGGCAGGTGGAGGGAGGCTTTTGACCGAGTTAGCGTTCCCAGACATGAATGCGGGGTGTGGAGGAGTGCCTATCTGTGGCCAGTCCTAGACACTGCTGTATCTGATACAGTCCTTGGCCAACCGGAGGAAGAGGGAAACCCATGTCACAGATGAAGACACTGAAGAAAGAACAAAGGCCAGGCAATCTGACCGTGTTGTCTCTAGTAAAGACACATGTTCTTTCTCCTAAGCCAAGCTGCCTCTTTCAGCGATGTGATGTGCCAGCTCTGACTTGCATTGGAGTGTGCAGGTTCTTCAGCCCATCAGCGATGCCAGCTCATAGAACTTGCTTGTCTGTGGAAAGGTGGCAATATCCTGGCCTCATAGTGAACTAACTATAGGCCATGGTGAACTATAGGCCAGCTTCCTTTAAAATCTGTTAATTGCCATAAAACTATAGGCGTTTAAAATCTGTTAATTGCCATAAAACTATAGGCGTTTTATGGCAATTAACAGATTTTAAAGGAAGCTGGTATTTCCCAACAAAAGATAGTTGAGCTTTGGTCATTTCTAAGTAGTCGATGTTCCAGTAGCTAGAACAGTCCTGTCCACATGGTGGTACACTAATGACCGAGGGGCTGTAGTCGTACTTACATCCATCAATGCATTTGCACTGTTTTACAGAGTATCCAGATGAATAATCAGTCAGACTCCTCTTTCTAGCTAATGTTATGATACAAGTTGTATATACTTAGGCAGAGCCTAATCACTGTAAATTAGGCCAGTTTCTTGTACGAGAGTCATTCCAGATTCAGAGCTGAATTTCAAAGCAGTGGATTATGTCAGTAAGCAAGGATGTGCTGGTTTGAACCTCTAAGAGTGCTACCCCTCACAGACCTTCAGAGACCCCCTACACAATCCTGTCATTAGCCTCTGGGCTTAGAGTTATGTTTCGAGTAGCAGGTGATATTTTACACTAAGCTGTCTGTCCATATTCTTATATTTGCAAATAGTATAGGTTTGCAGTTTTCTCTTAGATTCAGTGTACTGCAATTTTAGTACCTGATCCTGGTAGATGTTATTGTTACTTAGGGTAGTGTAAGCAAAAGGAAACCTTATTTAAGCCTCGATATTTTATGCATATAAGCCATTTGTGCTTCTTTCTTTAAAAATAATTAAACAAGAATTCATTCATGAACAGCTGACAAAGGAAAAAGATGCATCTGTAGCAATATTTAAAATACATAAAACATTTAGTTATAGTATTAATAATAGGCTTTTCTATTTGTTGAGGGTCTCGGCTGTCCTGCGGCCTGCTGAGCCATTTATGTCCTTTATCAGGAATCCCCACAACCACTGCGGGGAGAAAGCTGAGGCCGTGAGTGGTCATTCAGGCTGTAAGCATCAGGAAGGGGATTCAGTCTCAGCTTTCCTTTAGTCCAGAGCCTGGATCTTTGCCCTCCCAGGGCCTGTAGCTGTGTAACAGAGGCCTTCACGTACTAATCTGTTTTTACTTCTTTCTCTTCCATATACTCTATCTCCAATTTACCAGTCTTTCCATATCAATTAGAGTTCACCTTTCTGCAACTTCCTGATATCAACCTGATTTGTTCTGGCTTCTCATGGAGCTTAGAGGGTGGGTATAAACTTACCACTTTGAACAGTGAGAGCCCTTGATCACAGCATGCTGTTTTCTAGTCTCAAACTCTAAGCTGTTCTTGACTTAGAGAAACTCAATGAGCAATTCTGTATAAAAGAGCCCCTCGTCGCTTAAAGTGAAAAAGCCAAGGATCCTGTTTAAACATCACATAACATTGCTCTCTTCATTGTGTTCCCCTCTGTCAATACAAGCGTTCATTTTCATTTTATTTTGTCTTTTTAAATCCTCATAAGTCAGTCGGTATCCCTCCTTTAAAATAAATAGATTAATGCAGTTTTATGATCCCTGTTTATTTCCCACAACTCCAAATAACAAGCTTAAGAAATAAATGGTGTTTATTTAAAAATGGATATATAAGCTAGTTTTCCTTTGAAGATTTGCATGTTTTTAAATATTGTATTTTCAAAGTAACTCCTAAATAATAATGGCTAAGGAAAATAAGTGTTTAGTTACAGTTTGATACCTTTCTTGCCAATTCTTAACTGTTTTTTGATTATTCCAAGTCATAATCTTTTTTACTGAACCGACTGAACTATTCCAGTATAATTCATCTTACTTTCTAAACTTATGGACAGAAATTCCTTTCTGAGATTTCAGGCCTATTTCTCATCTATCCTGTTGGTTCTCTTCATTTGCCAGAGCTTTCTCTCCTAATCAAGAAATTATTTTCTCTTTAGAGGAAGGGCTTTAATTTGCCATTCTATCCTCTCTCCTTCTTCCATCTAATCCAAAAGAAGTAATCTTTCTTCTTAAAAAACAGAATGCCTACATCATTCCAACTGCTACTAAATCTGGCTGCAAATTGGAATAGTATGGATTCTCTCTTCAACTACAGTTACTATAGTAATTATCTCTCACCATAATTAGATAGAAGGAAGTTTTATGATGGAGTGAACACTAGGCCCAGAAACAAACTGTTGCAAACTCAGCCTTGTTTTACTATCTTATAGCAAGGAGCAAAATTTCCTTGACTTCTCTGAACCTCAGTTCCTTATTTATAATTTGGGGACTATTAAATATAATTTTTAATTCAAGTGGATTTTGTAAGGATTTAGTGAAATGAAACCATGCCTGACACTTAATTTCTTCACTTCATAAAAAACATATTAACATTTACTAAAGAGCTTATACAAACTATCAAAAAAAAATTAAACCTCCTGTTGGTAGGTGAAGAAAAAGGAGGTGAATTCACAATTAATCAATTCATAAGAAAAACGATTACTAAACAAACATTTTATAGAATGTTTAAACTCATAGCAGTTAAATTCGAAAAGCATTGAGATGTCATTTTTCTTTTATGTAATTAGGACGATTTTTAAAAGAAAGACCTAATGCTGGTGCCATTGCCAGCTGGTACAGCTTATTGGAAAAAAATGCATCAAATTATAATGACATCCATATCTTTAAATCTAATAAGTCTATTTCTGGGTTATTGTGATCTTAACAAGCCTGGGAACAACTTATATTTGTAATGGATTAAGTTATGATGAACTAGTTTACAGCTTTTAAAATAAGAATAAAGATTTATTGAGCAGCACATAAAAATGTTTATGATATAAAAATATGTAGATATAATTAATATGAAAAAAATACATTGTAAAACTGTGACAGTAGACCCAAGTAATAATTATGTTAGGATATTATAACATTGTTTTTCTTTTTTTCCTGTTTCCTCAAATATTGTAAAAGTAAAATTAATTTTAAGACTAAAATTAGAGTTTTAGTCTAATGTATTCAGTGTGAAAAAAATACTGAGTACCTATGATGTGTCTAGAAAATTTGCTGTGGCATTTTTGGTGTTAAAAAATTCCAGAGTCTTTCCTTATTTACTCCAGGGCAATAAAAAGGCAAAAAAGTATGCTTAGTGGACTATTTAGAATAAGTACTTCATATACAACCTAAGATTTAAGATGCTATTGTGTGTAACTTAAGTTAATGCCAGGCTGTCAGCCCAACCTGTGTTGAGTATAATGGTGTTCTGTGTCACTATAGCCATCTGCTTCAGGACTCATTGCAAAATCGACTTCCCAGCTTACTTAGGTCATTCCACTGAGGAAAATGGAGTCTCAGTGATATACTGACCGGAATTTCAATATAAGCAAAACTTTAAGGCATCTCAGAGTGATGTCAGAAGCATGGTGGAGTGAGAGATGTCCCCAGATCTCTCCCCTTGAAATAACAATAAACTGAACACCTAAAACTCAACAAATAACACCCAACCTACACACAAGCATGTATGAGCGAATGATCTGTGCATAAGAGCTGCCAGAGGTCAGAACTGTGGGAGTTGGGCAGTAGACTGGGAGGAACAAAGAAGCTGCCTCTTGCAGCTGGAGCTCCCTGTAGGAGGTGCCAGAAGTGAGAAATTGTAACGGGTTCCCTGCACAGCTGTACCTGAGAGATCTGTGAGCTCCACGCAGCAGCAGAGCCCAGGAATCAAGGCAGAAAGCAAAATGGGGATGGCAGAGAAGCAGCAGCTGATTCTTACCAGCCGCAGTTGCAAAATGCCAGGCTGATCCACAACCCCCATCCTCCAACGCAGAGGGCACCCCACCTCCATATCCTCCAAGACAAATACCGTGGAGCCCCAGGGGAATGCTACTGAAACTGTCGCTAATACTGACAGACTGAGACAGGGTAGCAATCGTGATTGAATATTTCTAAGAAAAAAAAGGCATTATTAAGGCTTTATATAAAGCAGGGATCCAAGAGGCCTAGACGCCACCTACTGGAAACCAGAAGAAAAACACCTAGCAACAGGCTAAAGAGAGACCTTTATATAATAAATCTATTGTGGGCGGCAGGGGGGGCGCCAGAATACACTTCCAGATGGAGAAATAGTCCATTAAACACCATGAACAACCAAGATGACAAGGCAGCTGAGAAAGAAAGAGAAAAATCTCCAGAAAATAAGCTTAAAGACATAGAAACATGCAACCTAAATGACAGAGAATTCAGATTTGTACCTCTGAAAAACTCAGTGAGATCCAAAATAATTCATATCAACAATTCCAGGACTTGAAAAAAATAACTAGATCAGCAGAATGAGTTTTTTAGCAAGGAAATTGAAACCCTAAGAAAGAACCAAATAGAACTTCTAGAGATGAAGAGCAGACAAAAAGAGATGAAGAATGAAATAGCAAGCTTGGGAAATAGAGTTTACCAAATGGAGGAAAGGATCAATGATATTGAAGATAGAAATCTAGAAATAAATCAAAAGGAAGAAGAAAGAGACCAAAGAATGAAAAATAATGAAAAAGAAATACAAGAACTAGCTGATACCAACAGGAAAGGAAACATAAGGATAATGGGTATTCAAAAAGGAGAGGAAAAGAAGCAGGGATCAGAAAGCATTTTCAGACAAATAGTTTATGAGAATTTCACAAATCTAAGGAATGAACTGAAGCTTGGAATTAAAGAAGTCAACAGAACACCCAATTATCTCAACCCAAAAAGGCCTCTTCCAAGACACATTAAAATTATCAAAAATTTATGATGAAGAAAGAATTCTCAGGGCAGCCAGGGAAAAGAAGACAGTAATCTATAAAGGAAACCCATTAGATTATCATCAGACTTCTGAGAACAAACTTTAATAGCCAGAAAGGAGTGGAATCAAATATTCAAACTATTAAATGAAAAGAACTACCGGCCAAGAATAATATATCCAGCAAAGTTCTCCTTTAGATGTGAAGGAGAAATAAAGACCTTTCCAGACATACAAAAATTGAGGGAATTTTCACCTATGAAGCCCGCATTACAGGAAATACTGAAAGGGGTCAGCTCACATAAAACAAAATAACAAAAAAAATACATAACTACGAGTAAGGTGACTAGCAGGCAGATAGAAGCGGAGTAGTGCAACCCATATTAAGAACAGGGTATTATAAGCTTAAACAATAAGAAGAGATTTGCTATTGCAAGATAGTAATGAATGCTCAGCATACATAGGGACAAATTAAGACAACAATAAAAGAAAAAGGGAGGATTCAAAGATCCAGTTTCACAAAGGGGCATGTGCAGAAGAAAATAGACCACCGTTTGTATATAACTATTCTTATTCATAATGGTAACCACACACTAAAGATTCAGAACTGAAGTACATAATATAAAACAAGAAATACCAGAGGGAAAAATCCACAAAACCCACCTAAAATAAAAATTAAAATTAAAATAAAAAAACCAAAAAAAACAAAAACAGAAACACAAGGACAAGGAAACAATGGAAAAACTGACGTACCAGAAAGCAAAAGATAAAATGGCTATAGGAAAACCTCATATTTCAATAACCACCCTAAATGTGAATAGACTGAACTCACCAATAAAAAGGCATGGAGTTGCAAACTGGATCAAAAAACAAAACCTAACCATGTGTTGCCTCCAGGAGACACAGCTCAGCTCCAAAGACAAATACAGACTCAAAGTGAAAGGATGGAAAATGATGTTTCAGACAAATGGCATTCAGAGAAACACATGAGTAGCAATACTAATATCGGATGAAATAGACTTCAAAATAAAAAAGGTAAAGATACTGAGGGACGCTTCATAATGATAAAGGGAATAGTACACTAAGAAGACACAGCACTAATAAATACTATTCTCCCAATCAGGGAGCCCCAAAATACATAGAGCAATTACTAACAGAACTAAAGGGAGAAACAGACCAAAACACTATCATAGTAGGGGACTTAAATACCCCACTGTTGAATATGGACAGATCATCCAAACAGAAAATCAATAAGGAAATAAGATCTTTAAATGACACTTTAGTCCAACTGGACATAATTGACACTTACAGAGCCTTCCATCCCCAAACAGCTGCTTATACATTCTTACTCTTCTCTAGTGCACATGGAACATTCTCAAGGATCAACCACATACTGGGACACAGAGATAGCCTCAACAAATATAAGAGGACTGAAATCATACCAATCATATTCTCTGATCATAATGCTTTGAAGCTGGAGATCAACTGTATAAAGAAAGCAGGAAGAATCACAAATACATGGAGATTAAACAACATGCTACTAAAGAATAACTGGGTCAGAGAAGAAATAAAAAAGAGAGATCAAAAGATACATAGAAACGAATGATAATGATAGTACAACATATTAAAACTTTGGGGACATGACAAAAGCAGTAATAAGAGGAAAGTTCATATCATTGCAGGTCTATCTCAAAAAACAAGAACAAGCCCAAATAAACAACCTAACACTTCATCTTAAAAAACTAGAAAAAGAACAAATGAAGCCTAAAATCAGCAGAAGGAAAGAAATAATCAAAATTAGAGCAAAGTTAAATGAAATTGAAATTTAAAAAAATAGAAAAAATAAATGCAACAAAGAGCTGGTTCTTTGAGAAGGTTAATAAAATTGACAAACCCCCGGCTAGACTCACTAAAGAAAAAACAGAAAGGACAGAAGTAAACAAAATCAGAGATGAAAGAGGAGAAATTACAACAGACACTGCAGAAATACAAAGAATCATACAAGAATACTATGAAAAAGTATATAGCACCAAATTTAATAACCTAGAAGAAACAGACAAGTACTTAGAAATATACAAACAACCTTTCTAGACTGAATCAAGAACTGGAAAATCTAAATAGACTGATCAGCAGTATGGAAATTGAAACAATCATCACAAACCTACCAAAAAGTAAAAGTCCAGGACCAGATAGCTTCACCAGTGAATTCTACCAAACAATCAAAAAAAATTTAATACCTCTTCTCCTCAAACTCTTCCAGAAAATCGAAGAGGAGGAAATACTTCCTAACTCATTTTATGAAGCTAATATTATCTTCATACCAAAACCTGGTAAAGATAACACAAAAAAACTACAGACCAATATCTCACATGAACATAGATGCAGAAATCCTAAATAAGATACTAGCGAACCAAATACAGCAACATATTAAAAAGATTATATACCATAATCAAGTGGGCTTCATCCCAGGGGCACGGAGATGGATCAACATATGCAAATCGATTAATGTGATACACCACATAAACAAATTAAAAAATAAGAATCATGATTATATCAATAGATGCATCCATTTATGATCAAAACACTTAACAAAATTGATATCGAAGGAAAGTACCTTAAAATAATACAGGCCGTATGCAGTAAAACCTCAGCCAATATTATACTTAATGGTGAAAAACTAAAAACCTTCCCTCTAAGATCAGGAACAAGACGAGGCTGACCACTATCACCACTGTTATTCACTATAACATTGGAGGTCCTAGCAAGTGCAATCAGGCTAGAGAAAGATATAAAAGGCATCCAAATAGGATATGGAGAAATCAAATTGTCTCTATTTTGACATGATTCTCTATCTAGAAAACCCTAAAGACTCTACAAGAACACTACTAGAAACAATAAACAAATACAGAAAAAATTCTGGATTCAAATTCAATGTTCAAAAATCCATAGCATTCCTATACTCGAATAATGAAGTGTCAGAAAAAGAAGTGGAAAAAACAATTCCTTTTGCAATTACAACAAAAAGAATAAAATAGCTAGGAATAAATCTAACAAAACATATGAAAGACCTATATAATGAAAACTATAAGACTCTTAAAAAAAATTGAAGAAGCTACAAAGAAATAGAAAGATATTCCACGTTCTTGGATTGGAAGAATCAACATAGAAAAAACGACCTTATTACCTAAAGCATTATACAGATTTAATGCAATCTTCATCAAAATCTCATGGGCACTTTTTAAAGAAATAGAACGAAAAATCATCAGATTTGTATGGAAGCAAAAAAGACCCCAAATCGCCAAAGCCATTCTGAGAAAAAAGAACGAGGCCAGAGGCATCATTCTGCTTGACTTCAGGTTATAATACAAAGCAACAGCAATCAAAACGGCATGGTATTGCCAGTAAAACAGACCCACAGACCAGTGGAACAGAATCAAGAGTCCAGAAGTAAACCCATGTTTTTACAGGCAAATAATTTTTTACAAAGGAGCCAAAAATACAGTGGAGAAAGGAAAGCCTCTTCAATAAATGGTGCTAGGAAAGCTGGAAAACCACCTGCAAAAGAATGAAACTGAAGTGTTGTCTATCACCACACAAAATTAACTCAAAATGGGTTAAGGACCTGAATATAAGATCTGAGACAAAATGCATAGAAGAAAACATAGGATCTAAACTCCTGGACCTTGGACTTAAAGATTTTATGAATTCGACCTCAAAGACAAGGGAAGTAGAAGCAAAAATAAATGAATAGGACTGCATAAAACTAAAAAACTTCTGCACAGCAAGGGAAACTGTCAACAAGGTAAAGAGACAACCATCCGAATGGGAAAATATATTTGCAAGCAATGCCTGCAATAAGGGCCTAATATCCAAAATACACAAAGAACTTATACAACTCAATAAAAACAAATAACAAATAATCCAATTAAAAAATAGGCAGAGGACCTGAACAGACACTTCTCTCAAGAAGACATACAAATGGCCGACAAACATATGAAAGGATGCCCAACATCACTATCAGGGAAATGCAAGTCAAAACCACAATGAGATACCATCTCACACCTATTAGAATAGCTGTTATCAACAGGGCAAGTAATAACAAATGTTGGAGATGATGTGGAGAAAAAGGAACCCTCATACGTTGCTGGTGGGACTGCAGATTGGTACAGCCACTATGGAAGACAGTATGGAGGTTCCTCAAAAAACTAAGAATTGATCTACCATATGATCCAGCAATCCCTCCACTGGGTATTTACCCCTAAGACTTGAAAACATATCCGAAAAGATATTTAGACACCGATGTCCATAGCAGCATTATTCACAATGGCCAGGACATGGAAGCAACCGAAGTGTCCTATGATAGATGTTTGGATAAAGAAGATGTGGTACATATATATAATAGAATATTACTCATCTATAAGAAGAGATGAAATACTGACATTTGCGACAACATGGATTGAATTTGAGATAATCATGCTAAGCAAAATAAGCCAGACATAAAAAGCTGAAAACCATATGATATCACTCATAGGTGGAATATAAAACTAAAAGCAACAAATGAACAGGACAAACAAACAGAGACTCATGGACATGGACAATAGACTAGTGGTTACCAGAGGGTGGGGGGTGGAGGAGGAGAGGGGAGGTAGACGGGGTAAAGGGGGTCAAATATGTGGTGACAGAAATCTAACTGTGGGTGGTGAACATACAATGTAAAATATATATAACTTACTGTTGAATTGTACACTGGAAACACTGGACTTCATTAACCAATGCCACCATAATTAAAAAAATAAAAAATATTTTAAAATAAATAAAGTATCTCAAAACTACATCTAGAGGTAACTAGATTGAAATAAGCTAGACGAGATCATTTGCCAAATATTACAGCATGATTTTTTTAGTTGGAATTTTTATTGAAATAGTTGTAGATTCACTTATAGTTGCGAGAAATAATATGAAAGATCCCTTGTACACTTTGCCTAGTTCCCCCCAGATTGCAGAACTGTATTGCAATATCACAGTCAGAGTATTGACATGGTACAGTCCCCTCCCATCTTGTTCAGATATCCTGGTTTTACTTGGACTCATTCATGTGTATGTGTGTGTGTGAGTGTATGAAGTTCTATACAATTGCATCACCTCTGTATGTGATTCTTCCATCACAGTAAAGACACTGAACAGTTCCATCATAAAGATCTCTCCAGTTGCCCTTTTATAATCACACCATCTCTGTCCTCCTCACAATCCCTAACCCCTGGTAACCACTATTTGTGAAATAGTGTCCTTTCAAAAATGTTATATAAATGGAATTATACAGTATGTAACCTTTTGAGCTTGGCTTTTTTAACTCAGTCTAATTCCCTGAAGTTTCTTCCAAGTTGTTGCATCTATCAACAGTTCTCTGCTTAGTGTTGCTGAGTAGTACTCCATGGTATGGATAGGCTGATTTCACTTTTTGACTATTAAAATAATGCTGCCGTGAACATTTGTGTATAGGTATTTCTGTAAACAAAGTTTTCATTTATCTGGGATACATGTACAAGACTGCAATTGCTGAATCATGTAGTAATTACATGTCTAGTTTTAAAAGAAGCTGCCAAATTGTTTTCTAGAATGTCTATACCATTTTATATTCTCCCAAGCAATCTGTAGGAGATTTTGTTTCTTTGCCAGCTTTTGATGCCATCATGGTAGCCTTATTTTTAAGTCAAATTTGTGACAGTTTACTACAATTAATCAAGTAATTTTGCTAAAGAGATACATACGAGATAACTAGATTTAGAAAAGAAAACCACATCAGGTCATATAAGAAGTTGTCTCCACTCCACACACAAAAAGTCATTCACTTAACCTCTTATAGACTAACTCTGCATAGCAGGTCAGTTTGAGATATTTGGCCCCTTCAGTCTCTACATAACTAACAAAAAGTACCTAGCTCTCCTTTTGTAGATTTTAGGTCCAATGTCCTTTATCAATATCAAGAAATGGGGCTGGACTTAATATGCTTCTTTCTGGACCAGTGTCTTCACTTTGTACTGGTTTAGAAATGAAATCACTGGATTAGGAGTTAGAAGGCCTATATTTGAGTGTCTGTTCTCATTATCTGTGTCAATGTAAATAAGTTAACTTCTCTAAGTTTGCTCGGCTATATAAAATGGTTGGACTAAACCAATGGCTCTCACATTCTAGCATGCAGAAGAATCACCTAGAGGATCTATTAAGGCACCAGTTGCTGGGCTCCAACCCTAGAGTTTCTGATTGAGCAGGTCTACAGCAGGGCACATGAATTCACCTAACAAATTACCAGGTGATGCCAGTGAAATAGCCTGAAAAAAAAAAAAAATTCGCTTGGTTGAATAAGTTATACATTTGTCCTTTTTTTTTTCTTAATTGATACAGATATATAATGGGCTATAATGCAGCCATTAGAAATATCATAGAAGAATATTTTCATGGGAAGATTACCACAGTATATTTTTAGGTCAATAAGAAGCTGTGTATTACAAAACAGCATCTATAGAAATTTTCAGTTATATATAGAAAACAAAAGTCTGCAAAGATATATTCAAAATGTTAATAATTGTTATCACTGAGTAATGGAGTTACAAAATTTTTATTTTTAATTTTTGTGCTTTTCTGTGTTTTCTGATTTTGTCTATAATTAATATATTAATCAGTTATTAAAAAAATATAGAAAATGATACAAATCTTGATTTCTCTAAGTTTTAATAATTGCAGTAAAGAACTTGCTGAATACTAAGCAACAGAAGTAAATCTGTTCAGGTATGAGATAAAATTGTCCAGGACCTTTTACAGAGGTATCTATAACCCTCCTTAGCCCTTTCCCTAAAAAGTGTGGTTGATCACCTTTTCTAATCTTCTTGCTTGACAGAGTTCTGCACTCATGCACTGAATAGTCCTGGCCCCAGGACTTATTGCTACTTACAGCATCTCATTGCTACTTATGTAATGTTTTCATGGCACTTTCTCACTGTTAACTAAGTAGGATCCACAGCCATAACCTCACAAGCTTGTCCCTTCTCCATCCTTGACAGTGAGACAGAAAGTCTTTTATCTGGATGAAGCAAGTTTCTTCCTTGGTTATGTCTCTGTTAGAAAAGATATTAATATTTACAACTAAAATAGGAATTTTAAAAATATCACTAAAATAAATCTGTTTAGATGACAGGAACCACTCCTCTGCTATGGAAAGCTATTTGTTCCCCCTGTGGGTTCATGCCCCCTCCCGGAATGTCTAATTGCACTGATATTCTAAATGTATTGTCTTCTTCAACATCCATGCTTCTCAGCCTTAAGAAAGATAGATAAGAGTGAACATAGCTTCCTTGAAATAGTATTATTAAAATGGTCTTGCTACTAAATATTTCTATTGATACTGTAGAAAATTAATTCTTCATTTCTGAACTCTAGTAACCATTTCTGAATAAACTTGTGATTTTCAAAACACCACTTTCACCCAGAGTTCCCTTCTGCCGAGTTCTCTCTTGCAGACATTCCATAGAAATTAGAAATTATAAGAACATTTTGATTTATGAATCGTAGAGTATTTATTGTTGTAGCATTGTTTATAGTATACATTTTAACACCCACTCATATTGATATCATAAAATTATTTTCTTTAACAAATATGTTTTGTTCTAGAAGCAGTATATTTTTAAGTAACACCTAAAGACTATTGTCATATAAACATTTGCCCCATGGGCTTGTGATCATTAGCAAAGATACTGGATTTGCTTTCTATAACTGGGACTTTCAGTGATTGCATCAGAACTGCTTGTTCACTAGTGTTACAACAGCACCATCCAATGCCAGAATTACTTTCCATAATCCATTTATTCTAAAAGAAGTGATATGAAGCTTATGTTTAGAACTTACTTGCTTTGTTGAAGAATAGGATCAAGACCCAGTAGCTGTTGCATTTGTCCAAGTTTTCAGCCCCATCTAGAGATGAAGAAGCATCAGTCCTCTCCTTTTTCTCCCACACACACATCTCTCTTCTGATACTTCACATACTGCTGACTTTTAACCTAGATGTCCACTAGCAAACATAGCTGTGCTTAGCTTAACTGGTTCCCACGTAAATGAAAATCAATAAGCTTTTTATTTATATTTAAATTATCATAGTACATACATGGCTTAAAGAAAATACAAGGTAAAGGTTTAAATTAATTTACAGTCAGCCATTTTTTCCCCCTACTTTCTAAAGGCTCTTAGAGAATTTGTGCAGATACTCTGGAGTTGGAAGGCTACACTACTAGTCCCTTAGTCTAGTGTTTCTGTCCACAGTTAAATATACACATAATTGTTGTCATTTTAGAGGGATAGAACCTTATTCCTCACTGTATGTTCTCACATCTTTTGTTCCATCCTTCCTGTTTGCTATTAATTCATTTAGCAAGCCAGAATCTTTTAGTGTGTGGGGGGAGCCAAGGGGAGAGTTGATATACCACTCTGTGCCATCAGGTTTTTATTGCTGCTCCTTGCCAACACAATATTCATTATAGTAATAATTACCTTTTGCAGGGTACTGCCTCAGAAATCTCATTTTCTTTTGTAACTCAAGAATAGTCTTTTTTTCTCTCAGCAGGTGTAAGGCATCATCTTAAACTTATGGCATATTATTAGAATCATCTCATTACTTGACTGTGTCCCCACTTGTGTGTTAGTTAGCACCATGAAAGTGTTCTCAGTGACTGGACAGTCACTAGCATTATAGAAGGTACTTAACAATTGAATGAACTGAGTGACTGAAGCCAGCTAGTCGGCTTAGAGAGACGAATATCTTATACTATTTATCCAAATCAGACGTTGAGTCCGGGTATCATCAACATGGGCCTGATCAATGCCGAATTAATAAATTGGTAAAAATTGCTTAATCTCAGTGTTGTTTAGGATGTCAAATATGTTTAATAAATGCTTGAAAAAGTCATTTCCTTTTTATATTTATTTTACTTTCATTTTTTAATTTTATATTTATTTTTATATTCATGATATTTTTATATCTATATTATCTATTTTATTTTGTATATGAAGTTTGATCCTAGAAACTGGAGTTTATATCATAAACTATTTTCCATGCCATAACAGCATCCTATTTCAGAACCTAACTTTGAACATGAGCCGTACATGTGCATATTTAAGGCATAGTTTTATATATTTTTTTAAGTCTACAATACCCTTCAAAAGGAACATTTGTGTATGGCTATACAACTTATTCTAAAGAATTTTTTTCTAAAGTTTGAAATTATTATGAAACTCACATTTTTCCAGTATTTTACAGTTTTATCTGTCTTGTTTAGCATGCCCTAAAGCAGTTACATAGCTCTTTTTTAATATGCTAATTTTATCTTGTGCAGCCTGCCTTGACAGCATATCTTTTTATTGACTGAAATTCCAAATCTGGGTTGAGGACTAGAATTTAATAATATAAATGTGTTAACTAACATAAAACAACATTAAAAAGTGTTTACCATTATGCAGATATATTGAAACATTATAAACTTAGCATTCGGTCCAGTATTACATCGACCTGGCCCTGTTTGTTGTGGTTTAAGAAGATTGTGTTTAGATGGTGACTCAAAACAGAGACATTATTTTTAGATGTCTTCACTTTTTCTCCCGCTTTCCACTCCCAAGTGTCCAGATTCAGGTGCACAGAAAACAGAGGGTCAAACCTAAAAGCCAACATGAAAGAGTCCTGTCTTCCCTAGTTTTTAATAATTATTTATTCTTTTCTATCTATATATTCCAGTAATGTAACAATGAAGCCTGAAACTGTAGCTGAAAAGCTTTAAAACTTTACTTTTGGGAATAAAACTAAACAGATGAAATACAGAGATATTTCTAAGTGTAGTGGAACAAAATAAAATTATCCTCTCTCAAAATAAATGGCAGTTAGGGAAAGCAGTTTTTCCTGTCATGGGTAAAAGCTAGGGAACAAAAAATCAGCATTTGAAATGTTAACTCAGTGTTTTAAATAAAAAGAATCTAAAATGCATGTACATTATCTATTCCCAAGGATGATTGCAGATTCTTGTTATTAAGTCCTGCAAAAAATACATAATGAACTTGGCAGGTGGAACTATAAAAACTAGAGACGAAAAAAGACATATTAGGTCAAATTTTAAAGTTTTCTTTTTTGCGGGGCTCCATTGCATTACTTAATCAGCTCAGTCTCTTATTTGTTCTCCATCTGGAGTCTATACTCATAGGCATGCAAAAGAAACGAAATCTTTGATATTTGAAGTGATAGTGAAGATTAAAAGTCCCTAAACCTCTGCAATTTTATTTCATTCATCTATAAAGTTATAGTGGGAAAAGCATGAGTTAGGAATCAGTTTCTTTCTAAGCCCATCATTGACACTTCATAGTTTTTGTATCCTGAGCAAGTCACTTAATTTTTCTGAGCTTCTGTTTCTTCATTTGTAAAGCAAAATTTGAAATGCCTGTTTTATCTGAATCATGGACTCTGCTGAGGATGAAAGGCGTCAAAATAGGCTTAATATACTATAAAGTGTTTTACAAGTTTTAGGTAGGTCCATTTAAATTTCCCATTTTGCATCTGAGGAAAGGCTGAGAGAGGCTAACAAGCTTGTTGTTGAAGGTCACACAACTAGTAAGTAAGAGATCTCATTCTAAAATCCAAGTCTAAATTTCAGTGTTTTTTAACATTGGCACTATTGATGTTGGGGGTGATCATTCTTTCAGGGTAGAAGGGGAGCTGTCCTGTGCATTATTGAATGTTTAGCAGCGTCCCTAGCCTCTACCATGTAGGTGCCAATAGCACCTCCCAAGTTGTGACAACCAAAAATATCTCCAGACCTTGCCAAATGTCACCTGGCAGGCAGAATCACCCCAAGTTGAGAACCATTGATCTATATGATTCCAGAGCTAAAGCTCTTAACCATTTTTACAGTGACATTCATCGGTGTCGTTGTGATTCTGAGTAGTTCCTGGTTGGAATACTTTATAACCTAGCAATTTTCAGAATTAAAAAAGAGATAACTGGGGTTTTCATCTATTATCTTTCTGTTTCTGAATGTTAGCAGTGACATTGTAGTCTTTGTAAGGTCCCTGTAAACAGAAGCTATCACTTGACAGGGAACACTCTCAACAGTGAGCCAGATGTCAGACTCAACAACCCCTAAAATCCCTTCCCCTGTAATTCTTTGATCATTTTCTAATGGCCCTGCTGGTCTCTCTTCAACAGTCCCATCTCATCTGAAATGTTTATGGGTTTCTGATATCTGTTATGTGAGAGGCCAAGGGGAGATACATCTATTTGCATAACCATTATCTCATTTAATCTTCACAATAAGCCCTTGAGGTTTGTACCAATCATCCATGTTTACATTTTGTTTCGGGATCTTAACCCTTCTTTGCCTGTTCCTTCAACTTTGGTGTTCTCATTGCTGAACTTGATGTAGAAACTCAGCAGGAAGTTGATATGGAAACTCAGCAGGTGCCTTTTTTAACCAGCACTGTATGTAGAGTAACATCCTTTTGAATTACTCAACATAAAGCAGATGCTTTCTGCCCTGCGTGACTCTTTATTCCCCCTCAACAGAGTTTGTTAAATACATGCCTCCTTTGGCTGCATTTGGGAACTTACGAACCAACTGTCCAAGAGTAGAATGTGTTTACTTCTGTTGCTCACTCT
Source organism: Pteropus medius (assembly GCF_902729225.1). Classification (NCBI taxonomy): domain Eukaryota; kingdom Metazoa; phylum Chordata; class Mammalia; order Chiroptera; family Pteropodidae; genus Pteropus; species Pteropus medius. Next base: position 12,116,710 of record NW_024354500.1, read on the forward strand.
TTCCCCCTCAAAAGGCCTAGAATGACCTTCTCAACCCTCCCACACTTTCCCATTTTTATCTCTAATCTGCATCCCGCTGTCTTCCGGATATTGGCGCAGTCCTCAATTTATTACCACCTCTGAACTAAAACTTTCTAAACATTTATGACTGACTTTTATTATGTTTGATTCTCTGTTATTTAAAACTATTAGGAAATTAGATGAATTTATTCTGGGCCTTATTAAATCATCTTGGTTTGAACCAAGGGTTGTATGAATTAAAATTTTTTAAAACACTGAGTTTTAAAATTAATTGCTGCTGACAAGCACAATAAACATAATTGAGTGTGATAAAAAACATTGGCATGACCTGAGAAGAGGCTGCTATAATTACCAATAGTGGGGAGGAGCTGGAATTGCCCAGGAATCTTCAGGACACAGAATTCTGCTTGTAGAAGGCCCAAATGGCTGTTTGAGCCATTGGGAAAGAGAACTAGATTACTTCACAGCAATACAACTTTAGTGCCAATTAAAACTTTTATTTATTTATTTTTTTTCAAAGTGCATGTGAATCATTTTCATTACGCTCTATGTTTTCTTTTAAAAGGACTGATTGGCTCCTACTGTAAAATGGCAATGTCTGGCTGGACTAAGAGTCATTTTTCTTTTTGGATCCGTGTGCGTTCTTATTAACCAGACTTACCTGATTCTGATTTGATGTGCATTCAGCCATTTCATCATGTTATGTAAGTAAAGCATTGTGGGTTCTTCTTCCTTTTCCAGGTGGCCTTTTTGAAGATGTAACTGTGGAGGCCGAAGCATTCCTCTCCACAGCATGGTGCTTACCGGAGGCTGGCAGTTGGCCCAGTGGGCAGTGATTACAGAGACTAAAACCAGAGCTACAGAATGAGAGCACTGCTTTGAAGTTTTGAGTTTACTTGCTTACATATATTCTCTAGGAGAAGAGTTAACTTTAAAACTTTGAAAAACCAAGGCTGTGAAGAAAGTCACAGTAGCAACTTGAAATAAGTATAGAAGTTACATCTCTATTTCCCACAGAGAGGAATATTTAAATATGTGCTGTGTCAGCACCACCTGGAAGGATATTAGCTAGTGGAGACCCATCTGTCCTGTGTGGAATGCAGTGAGGGACTTCCGTTGGTGGAATTGAATGTTAACTGCTGTATATCCTAGGAAATAAACTCTCAAAGAACTCGGTTTTGTTTAAAACAAATTCTTTAAAAGAAAAGATAGAATTTTGTATACCTTATTCAGAGCAGATATTTGTTGAATGATTGATTATCAAATTAAAGGGTTTCCATTTACGCAAACCTGCGTGTGTTCCTTTTGTTCTTTATTTCTTTACCAGATACTCTTGTAAATCAATCAGTATACCTCACTGGCATCTTGTTACAGAGTTGTGGTAATCCTTATGTGCCAAAACTGGTGATGAGGAAACCACTGAATGAGAACGATGGAGCTAGAGGGAACCCTACAGAGCATAGACCAGCTCCTGATTTTACAGAGAAAGTTTGAGACGCCTGTAATCACACAGTAGGAGTAAAGCTGAGACTGGAGCCAGGTAGGTCCTCCTTTCCCACTCTGCATTCAGAAGGAAGGTCTCTGGGTTTGCAGCTATATTTGCTGTCAATCAAGCCTAATGGTGTTAATCCTAGCCTACAGAGCACCAGTACCTCTGTATTCAAAAAAAATCCCTTCGTTTCCTGCCCCCTATTTTCTAACTTAACACAGGTGTCACTGGCATTGTGACTTGGTGCACATTTGATGATTTCTTGTAGTTTAACCAAGACACATGTCCTACTGTTAAGTGGCTAGTCAGGCATGAGCAACAGGAGAACAAAGGAATAGAGGCCCAGACTAGAGACCACCCAAAGACCACCCTATCGGCAGTTAAAGAATCCCTCCTGCATCTCCGGAGGCAAAGGACAGGAGGGCCATAATCTTAACTGGTTTAATCCAGCCACTGACACCTGTGTAGAAGGTATTACCCTAATCTGCCCACAGTCTAAGCCTCATTATACTGTCATTATAATACTATGTTTATACCTGGAAGTTCATGAATCTAATTATAGCATACAGAATTCTAACACTAGGCAAAGTGATATACAGCAGCCAAGTGTAAATCAAAATGACCTCTCGTGTCAATCACCTAGGAATGCCTTTGGAACCACCCATCGTGACATTCCCACTTCTGGGGGGTTAGAGCTCTCTTCGCTAAAACCATGTTCCTCCTTGGACTATGGTTTGTATTTTTAAAATATGCTTTTAATAAATCTTTTCTAAAACTCATTGACCTGTGATTCTTCACTGCGTCATTGAGGAAGAACAGAGGAAAAATGCTAATTACACTTCTGCGCCATTATCCCCACCCCTGCCATTGAGGTGACACCGAAGTTCAAATCGCCCCCCAATGGTAACACTACCAGCAAGGCAGTGGTGTAGCACTCATTTCTGCAACTGGTGGACTGACATAGGAATAAAACCCATCTGTTTAATCCTGCAGAGTCATTTTATTAACCACAGTTTGAAACATTGAAGTTCTTAGTATTATGTCCGAGACTCACAGCCATAAAGGAGAATTAGTTTGGCTACACTTAAGCTACTAAGTTCCCAAACGCCATGATGACTTTTCATGCTTTAGATTTCTGTAGGTTTAGAGCAGGGTTTCTCAGCCTCAGCTCTATTTACATTTTGGGCCAATAATTATTTATTGTGAGAGACTGTCCTGTGCTGTTGGTGGAAAAAATCTTTTACCCTACACCCTCCTAGGTTCAAAGGCTGTGGCTTGCAAATCAAACTGATAAAAGACAGTAACAGGAAAAAAAAAAAAGTTAAATTACATATATCCACACAGGAGTTTCAAAAAGAAATAAGACTAAGAAATGGCCAGATGATTGAGGTTTATATACTATCTTAAGCAAAGGAAAAAGAGGTTTGGGCTTCTGGACTGAGAGAGACAAGTTATAAGAGAGTAAGGGGAGGAAATGTGTGGTTAATGAGGGTTGTCTTGTTATGCAGATAACAGTGTCTCCGGATGACAAGAGCTGTCTCTAGGAATAGCTCTCTCTTCCTGGTACAGAGAAATCTTTACAAATGGAAATTTCCTTTATAAAAGAGGAAATTTATACTTTATTTTTAGGCTGTTAAGGGAAGATAAAAAGCTTTTCTTGCCTCTACTGGTTCTCAATTGTCTTTAGCTTAAAATAATTCTTATACCAAAGTAACATATTTTGGGGTGACATTCTGGTCCCCTTCAGTGCATTAGAAGATGTTTAGCAACAACCCACCAAATGCCAGTAGCAACCTCCCAAATTGTAACAACCAATAATGTCTGCAGAAATTTTCCTAATTGCAAAATCGAGCCCAGTTGAGAACACTGCTATAGTAGATGTGTCTGAGAAACAAGATTTGGTGAGTGATGGGTTCAGAGAAGGCTGCCCCTCAAAATGCCTTTTTGTCATATTGATTATTTTGAATTAATTACTTAAGAAACAGCCAGTGCAAGATAGACACTCTGACTCTCCTTTCTCCCCCTGAAATAAATCTCCCCTGTGAAAGGTACTCTCTCTGTACCTTACCTAAGGAAGTAGATACATCCTTATTACCAGCGATAATGCATTCTGGGCTGAAGAGCCTGCATAAACAAACCTTATTACTTCTTTTCTAATTTACCACCCTAAACCCAACTCCTTTGTCTTGTCACTTCTTCACAAATACATTATTTCTTTGTCTAAAAGGTATAAAAGCTACCTGCTTTGGTCACGTCTTTGAGTTTCATATGTCTATGAGCTCCCATACATAAAAAATTATTTTTTTCTCTCATTAATGTCTTATGTTGTTTTAATTATTAGGCCAGCCAAAGACCTAGTAGGGGAGGAAGGAAGAGTTTTCCTTCCCTACAACGGCCTATAGTGTGTATTTCCAGTGATACAGCCATTACAAGATATGAAACTTTTTCTGGGATGTGGCCACGCCTTAATATGCTATTATTTTCACAAACGAATGCTGATGAATACCTTTGTGTGTGAATATTTCTTGAGTTTAGTTTGTATTGCTCTAATGTTGGAGACTGAAATAAATTAGATGAAGCAGAGTTCAGCCTGTATATAAAATAAGATCTTCTGCTGAGATAATTTATCTCCCTCTGGAAAAGAAAGAAGTCGTTCCCGTACTAATATTTGCTTACAGTTTAGGTGGTGAAGGTGCTCATGATTCAAAAGATAACTCTACCACTTGACCCAGCTAGAATATTCTAATTTACTAACCTTGTCTCTCTAAGTAAAATCAAGTTGAGTCAAATGCAGTTAGACCTCTTCAGCTCTGTCTGGGGCCTTAGAAGGAACGAAGCTAATGAGAGCTAAGTCTACCTCTGTTCTGATGGCACAGGTGGGGCGTGCAGATGGAATGGCTGTGAGAAGCTATGAGGGAGGGGCAGAAGTAAGAGGAGGTCACACATATGACTACAGAATGCAGCTACGGTGGGTGAAGTTGTATCTGTCATGCAACTTACAGTCTTGTCCTGGTGAAGTTCCCAAGCTCAAGAGGCCTCCATTGGTTCTCTGAGGAATAAGAAAGGAGGGCCACACAGATGAGCCAGTGCCCAAAGTCAGGTGTTAACATCTGGTCACTGAGTAGTGAGGTTATATGAGGGTAACATATCTAAATCTGTGAGGATATACTTTATGGCTACAGGGAGTGGGGAAAGAAGGGAAATGAGAGGCTTTTTATCTTTTTTCTCTTTGTCTAAATAAAGAGAAAATTTCTCTCTCTCTCTCTCTTTCTCTCTCTCTCTCTCTCTCTTTCTTCCTCCCTCCTCCCTCCCTCTCTCTCTCCCCACTATTGAAAATTTCTGTTGACCATCTATTTTGTCGAACCAATTTCTTAAGTTCGTTCATTTAATGTGTATTTATTGAACACCTACTATATGCCAGGCATAGTTATGGGTACTGTAGATAGAATCAGTAAAACAAAGTACCTACCCTCATGGAGGTAACATTCTCATGGGGGGACGGGGGCAGACAGAAAAGAGAAATACTGTATTTTATTATAAAGTACTATATTATATCATAAAATAATTTCTGAAAATAATAAGTACAATAAGAAAAAGCTGGGTAAAGGGAGGCATGCTATTTCAGACAGCGATGTCTAAGTTGAGCTTAAAGTGTATGTATACTTTTGATACCATATAGGAACACAATATTTCAATTCCATCAAGAGTGACTGTGGAGATACATTATTAAATGCCAACACACTGAATAGAAACCACAGCCTTACAGCATTTTCTCAAAAGTAGCTTGACTAAACAAGGATATACTAACATTAGCAAAGCTTGATTCAACTGACTACAGAAAATTCTATTAGAACCAGGTACTCAGATGTAATTGGCCTTGCACTAACCACTTTGCTAATTAAGCCCCATCAGAAGCACCTGTAGTAAAAAGTGCTGACAAGATTAAATGGTTTACAAGATAAATAAAGCCAGCTTAGTTGTTGTCCCTGGAACATTTGTTTTTGTTCTCAGAGAATAACAAAGATTAATTGGGACCCACTTTTCATTGTAATTCAGGAATGCCTGGTACATCTTAGTCTGTAGTTAGAAAAGCATTAACATTTATTTTACACATCAGAGGGCTGGTTCTCACTAATTGCTTATCTAAGATCATTCTTAAATAATCTTAAATACTCAAGAGCATTCAGTGTAACTTAATATAACAATTTCTGTTTACCTCTTGAGAGATACTTCAAGCTTTCATCTACTCAACCAGAGCTCACCATCATTCCTTAATCTGGGAGAAAAAAATGGGAGGGAGTCACTTGGAAATAAGTTCTTTTAAGAGGTAAGTTCTCTAGTTTTAAAAATGACAGAAAAATACTTGCTGAAGACATACTTAAAAGTATGCAAACTGTACTACTATTCTTTTAAAAATATGGCTCCATTTTTTTTTTCAGGAATAGACTAAACAAATTTGTTTTTAATCTTGTTATAGAATTAAGAAGCCTATTTCCAGATCCCCCCATTTATTCTAGGGCCCTTTGGGTACAAGGTGCAATAAGCGAGTGCAGGATTTGTGCCCTAGTTCTGCCTCTTTGTAGACCCAACTGTAACCTGCCACAGCCTTTCTGGTCAGAATGGGGACACTGACAAGACAACTGCATTTTCATTATTCATCTTTTTCCCCTACTCTCCACAGCCTGATTAGTTTCTTTCTATTAATCTTTTAAATATTTTTATTTGATCTCTTTTAACATTTCATGGATTAAAACTTTTTCCTCATATTACTTGTTTTGGAGGGAAAAAATGAGGATTTTTATTGCCATATTTGCTTATACACACTCTATTGTATATTCGTTGCAAATTTCAATATATCTACAAAAAGACTCAAATTAGGAACACCATAAATAGGTAATTTAAAACAATCACAGCTGTAGGTCGCCTATTGGAAAGCCTATTGGAAGTTTCTGGCTGAACTTTTTCTAAACTTAAGAAAAATAAGACTTGTTACCCATTGTCCAGAACCCTTCTAGGCCCGAGGAGGCCATAGCGAGCTTTCTGCAGATGTAAGCTGGGAAAAGAATCGCAGAAACAAAGCACTTTGTAAGTGCCCACGAAATAATGGAATCTCTATTTCTTCACTGATTCTTAGGAAACCAGTGCTTGGGAACAGGAAACAGATCTCTCTGATGTGTACCTCCCCTTACATTCCTCTCCCCGCCCCAATCTCTTCCTTTGTAATACCATTTCTAGGAAAATGAATCAGAAGTGCCAGACTTGGTTAATCCTGTACTTCCAGTATCTAGACTTAAAGGTTGGTAATTTGTGTGGCCACTTCACTTGAAACCCTCTTCATAGGAGGATGACTATCAAGATTAATCATCATTAGTTTTATGCTCCAAAGTATATATTAGATTCAGAAAGTATACCATCCACTTATACTTTCTGAAAAAATTCTCAGTTACAATCCCCCCATCATAGTCTGAGTAATACAAACTCAAAGAATACGATTAATTCTCTCACTTGTTCCTGTGAATATAAAGTTTAATGTAACTGTTAAAGAATTTATTATTGAAATAAGATACATAAGGTAACAAAGGAATTGAAATAAAATTCCACATTTTAATTCAACAAAATATGAGAAGTGATGATATCAAGAAGGTAAAAATTGACCAAGTTTCTTCTTCATCAAGCACAGGCAGAAGATATTATTTTATTGTTGATATTAAGAGAAAAATAAGTCGAAGTCTATATTTTTAAAAAATATAAGAAATCTCCAGTAAATTGGAAATGTTTGCATTAGAAATTGCAAGAGAAAACAGAAAACTTCATCAGTATAATACATTTCCTGTGTATCTTTCTAACCTGTGATAATTGTTCAAGGCAATTTTAGAAGAGTATGTTTCAATATTTGTTTATTTGTTTCTCTGCTTTATTCTATTGAGCCAAAGATGTCTTCTAAATAAAGGCTGTTGCCTGTGGAGCATTTGGTGATTGTATTCTTTACACAGTCGATAAAGTGTTTCTGGAATGTATACTGTCATTTGACCTTGTTTTTGATGGAGTTAAAATTTGGAATGGAAATGAGAGAAAAAAACACATAAGAAGAGAACCCTACAAAGCAGTGAGTGATGATACTAAACCATTGATATGGATCCCCAACAGTTATAAAAGTCCAAAGAGGTCCCTCCCGATGAATGTAGTCAGAGACGTTGTCCTTGTTAAGTAGAACAAGGCAGAATTTTATTTGGGCCTTAAGTAATAGTCATGCTTTGGAAAGACAGGAAGATAGAGACACTTAAAAAAAAAATTTCAAAATGGGGAGAATATTTTGCTAGATTGGAGGAATTGAGACAAGAGAGAATAAAACAGGAAAGAGTTCTCCTTAGATTATGGATGTTACATGAAACCAAAGAACTTTGTCCTTTCTTTTGATTTTTCTGCAGTCAAGCACAACATAAACAGAAAGCACATTTTTCTTTTGTGCCCCTAAAGTCCTCTCGAGCTCTAGGATTCAGATGCAGTAGTTAAGAGTGAGAGGACCGTAGAGTCAGACTGCCTGGGTTGAAATGTCACCTGTGTGTACTCGAGCCAGTTCCTTAATCTCATATTTAAACTGGGATAAAAACAAAACAAAACAAAAAAAATGGTGTCTATCTCATAGTGGGGTTTGCGTATTACATAGGTTAACACATACTCAGAACAGCGCCTGGTATGCCATGCGCCATGCATTTTAGCTATAGTTATTCTATGAATTTGCTGCTCCCTGCCATTCCTCTTCCCATTGCCCATGAAATTCATTTTCTGAGCTTATAAGCAGGAAAATGACATGATGAAAGTGACTCATTAGAAAAATTAATCTGTTGGCAGAGCACAAGTTAGATTGAGGGGAAGAAAGGAAGACCTATTGTTGCAAAACAGGAAGAGACTTTCTAATTCCAAAAAACTCTTAAAGAATGTCATCACCCAAAAATTTTGTTAGTGATTTTTTTCCTATTCTGTTATTAATTATTTGTAAAGGCCATTAAAAGTACAATAGGATACATACTTTTCCATTTGCAGTCAGCTTTGATCCAATGTGAGACAGGATAACCCATTCTAATCGTCTTCATGCAGACCTTTTAAAATGAGTTCTTTTTGAGAGTCCTCTCTTGAGAGCAGAAAAACTTTTGCCAAAGTCTTCAAATGAGGAAAGAAATCCAGCCCAGAAGTTTCTGACGAGGCATTCTACACAGATGCCCTCTGGACTAAAGTTCAATTTAGATTTTACATAATTTCCAAAAGAACCAAGAATCCTTTTTGTTCAGTGTCAGTGGTTCTCAGGAGAACAAGACAGAATCTTCATGGTGAACAAACTCTATTCCCTTATATTTTTAATTCTCTTGTGTATTTCTCCCCCTCACTTGCATTCAGAATTAAGCTGTGGGATCACAGCAATGTAAAATATGAGTAGTCGACAAGAAATAGCACAGATGGGAAAGAAGTTGTTGAGCATGTTACTAAATTTCAGATAAGTGATCCCTTTTCTTCATAGAGAATAATTCAGTGTATTCTTGAGATGAATTAGCACCTAATGTTTGAGTAACCTATGTTTATGTAGTCTAGGTAATCCATTCCAGCATAGGGGAATAGACACATGGAGTCAGATGAGCAGGAATAAAACATATTTCTCTGGTTCTTATCCTCACCTACTATTGCAGCTCCCTGCAAAATACTCTTAATTACATCTAGAGTGCCCTAAGGGGTGTTCATGTGTATCATTGACCATCTATCATCCGCCCCATGGCATCTGTCATTTTCATCCTTTTTTTTTTATTATTATCTAACATTATTTGGTGTTTGTGAGCTCCACTGCTAAAGTGTCCACAGAGGGGCTGATCCGTGTGAAGTATGGTGTCCCTCCTTCCTGGATGTCAGTGGAGCAAAAGTGTGCAATAGTCTCGGAAACTTGGATAAGCCAAGTTTTGCTGTTTTGTGTAAGGTGCAAAGGTGGGGAGAATGAGAGGGATCTCAAAGCAGTGTTTCCTTGTACCCCAGTGTCTATTATTATGGGGTTATTTTTTCAGTAAGAATTGCTTTATCAATTTTTAAAATTTGAAATCCTCATTTCAGCCCAGTGGCTGGACTTATAGACAAATCTTGAGTACAGTATACTAAAACGCCATTTTTAAACCAAGCCCGTGTGTAGAATTCTCTCTCTTCTGAAATAAGTTTCTCCTAGGAAGTCTCCCTCATGTAAATAGATTTAAGCCAGAAATCCCAGATGTTAGCATTGTTGGGCTTAAAGCCAGGACTCCAAATACATTTACATTTTTGACTGTTCTACCTTTACAGAAGTTCTGTAACATAAACATTAACCTTTTTTTTTTCTTTCTTTTTTAGTTTTCAAGTGGTTATATAGAACTACTAAGTGTGGCTGTGGTTATGGTTTTACTTTATTGCACTCAATGGATTTTTGCAACTGCATTCTGTCCTAGAAAAGCTGTCTTCTTTATATTTCAGGTCATTTGATTTTATTTCATAGAGAAAATTATTATGAAGCAAAACTTCCATGTGGATTTTCCAAATGAACTTCAGGATCAATTTATACTGATTCTTGTATTTTATTTTGTATAATAAAATTAAGCAACCTCTGAACTTTTTGAAGGGTGAGAGCCCCTTGAGGGCAGTTCCAATCTTTTATTCATCTTCTTAATTCTGTGCCGAGCATGATACCTGATACAGAGCATGCATTCAATAAATGTTGGCTTCATTAATTACTTTGTTGCGGACATTAACATTGGAAAACTAGAAAAGTTGGTTCAATAGGGAATGATCAGTTTGAGTCAATCTATTCTTACAAAATGTTTATGCATCTCTCTGACTACTAAAAGATTCTACATCCTTCAAGTTTATTTCCAATTTCACTTCCTTTCAGAACTATGTTTCTTATCAGCCTCAGCTCAAAAATATTTTTTTTTTTTGAAAATATACTTTTCAAGAGTAAAATGATTAAGTCTTTGGTCCTATTGGAAATGCACTGGAGACATTTAGCCATGGCTATAAAATGCAGATGAAATTGAATCTTGATGTTCTTAGATGACCAGATTTACAATTCTGTGTCCTGACTCTTTTCCTGTCCTGGTTTGGAAACTTTGTGTAAAATGGCACTTTATCTCTTATTAATTCCAAAGATGACAGACACAGGATTTCATTGTCTAGTTAGTGGAAGCTGTGTTCTCTGATTAGCCGCCTTGCCCTTTTTGAAGCTTTGATTTATTGGGGCAGAGCAAGCACTGGCTTTGTATGTGCTGAAATGAAACTAGGGTAAGGAATAATTTATAGTTCTCTCTTTGCAGCTGAAGAAAAAACTAAAGGTTACTTTCATTATATTGCTATAGGAACTATTCTAAAACAAAAGAAAGATACTGTAATAAGTAGAAACCCATCAAATGACATTGAGCTACAGTTTCAGTTAACTTAAAAAATTGTTAAAACCATATTTTGAAGCAGATTGGCCCTTCTGAACTCTTATCTTAATTTCACAGAAAACAATGTCTCTTCCAATTTGGTACCAAGGCTGTGCAGAGTAGCATTTCTGCAGCTCCCAGGCAAGTTACATTTGCCCAAACAAAGCGTGAGTGGAAGGTAGCAGGAAAGAACTGCCTAGTAGCACTTTTCACCTGGGAAATGCTGCCAAAGAGGAATCTAAATTAGAAGTGCCAAGGAAAAAGTTCTCAACTATCCACAAAAAGAAGGGGGAAAAAAGCAAACATTAGACATTACCAAATTTGTGTGGGCTTCCCAAGCTTTTGTTTTTGCTCCTTTTTATACCCAATAAAGCCTATATTTTAGCAAAGTGTGATGCAGCATGATCCTTCTATTAAACCATATTAGCAAAGCCTCACAGGATCAGAGTATTTTCTGTAATAGGATAAAGTCTGGATTTCCCCTTCAGAGCCAGCCAAAACTTGCTTAATCATCACAGTGAGGGTAAAAAAATCTTCCAATATTGTGAGTAACCGCAAACTCCAACCCTGGCTCCTAGGGTCAAGAGTAATTAGGATCTCAAGATTTTGAGTGGAGAGTACGGTGAACAGTAGCAATGAGTTCCATTGGTGGATGGGTTGGGGTGAGCTTAGGAGAGCATTCTAAGCAGAGAACAGAATTAGGAGCAAGAGATGGGAAATAGGAAAGTTCGGGGTCTGTTTGGGGAATAGTAAATTATCTGGTTTAATAACAGGTAACATTTTTAGATACAATATATCAATTACTAACTCAATTATTAGTCAAAACAACATTATGCGGAAGATACGTTTTATAGAGGAGAAAATCAATGACTTATCCAAGGTCATACAGCTAGCGCATGACAGAGCTAGTATTTGACTCTAGCTTGGTCGGGTCCAGAGCATGAGCTCTTAACCACAGTGCTCTTTGTAACCTTTCATTTGTGACAGAGAAGCGAGACTTTCTCAGAGGAGGAGAGGGTGGTTGAGACGGGACATAATCTGGAAATTGTAGAGTACTCAGCCTATTTTTCTACTACCTTACTGGACATCTCCGTGTGACCACAGTATCTGCCCTTCAAATCCAACTGGTCTAAAAACCAAGCTCAGTATCATCTTCCTGAGCAAACCTCCCCTGGCAGTAGTATCAGGGTTACAGCATCATCACAGTGCACTCAGGCAGCCAAGCCACAGCCCGTGGAGTCAAGATGCTCCCCCTCCCTCTCAATCCTCTTCCTCTGTGAGTCTCTCCCTTTGGCCCCTTGTCCCACTTCAGCTGCTGCTGCTTAGCTTCCCAGCCTCACTAGTCTCACCTAGGCTAGTACAAATGCCTATTAATAGAAGTGCCTTTCTCCTTACCTTGTCCTGGCCCCCAGTGTATCTTGTAGAGGTCAGCTAGAAAACTTTTAGAAATCAGGGCTCAAACATATCACTTTCCTCAAAACTTCATGGCTCCCTGCAGAATCGCATGCAGAATTCGGTCCAGACTCCTCGGCCTGGTTTTCCATGGCTGGAATCCCAACCTACCTTTTTAGCTTTACCTCATCCACAACTATCTACCGATGTTAATTTTCTGAGGCCACTGACCAGACTTTCCTGGGATCTGCCTTCCACTTTCAGCTTCTACTTTATCCCTTGTTAATGGAGTGTCTCCTGCCTGAAACACTCCATCCAACTTCTTAAAGCTTTTCCTCATTCTCCCAGATCAAACTAGTTATCCTCATACAGGCTGTCCCATAGTATTTTCCTTCTACCTCACACTTTAGATTCTCTCTTCCCTTCATTATTTCATAGCCTTTTGGGTTTAAGACTTCCTCCTCAGTTATATTACAAGCCCTTTACGATAAAGAACATTGTCTTATTCATCAGTGTGAGTCTACTCCTTACAGTAAATTCACTGAAATGAATTGTGCTGAAATGAAGACACAGTCACTTGGACCTGAGGACAGTCTACATTTAAAAATTGATGGGTCCCTTTCTTCTTTAAGAATCGTCCTTGATAACGGACTATACCTTGAGGGAGTAGGTGTTTATGAAGCCATATGGGGCAGGGTGGCTTAGAAACATACCCAAAGTTTTCATCACACAAAGCCCAAACCAGGTGAATTTATTAAATTGAAGGAAGAAATAAAAAGTTTATGGATTTCTTTACCTTGGCATATTTCTAATGTGGAATATCTTTTCTTAAAAAAGAGAGCTCCCAGTCATTCTCTGTTTTTTTTGTATGTGTACAACTGGTATGGTATAGGGCAAATTTGACAGGCAGACTAGAACACCACACAGAAATGAAATCCGTAGGTTTTATAATTTACATACATAATCTTAAAAATCATAATCTACTAACTTTAATAGAAAAGAAATTTTTAAGAAGTGATTTATAATAATCGCCTGCATTTCAATATAGAAATGACCAATTTAGGACTATCCTGGGAGACTTAGTAAAGTCATCTGTGCTTGTGCCATGGGTGTAAGAGCTGTTCATGTAGACTCATGTAGGTGGGCAATCTCAGTGACTCAAACACATGAGTGGCATTACTGAGACAGTGGCAAGTGAGACAATGTGTAGTCTTTCCTCAATCTACATAGCAATTGTAAATCTGAAAAATTCCATGTGTATTAAGATCATGCAAAAACATGTATTGTTTTTATATATAAGGCAGAGTTTGATTCTAGGGTCAGACAATTATAAACAGATGTATCACATAAACAAATATCTAATAAAACATCCAAAATTGTGTGGGATGTGAACTATTCTTTTGGGGGCAGTTTGTTATGGAAAATTTAAAACTCCTGGCTCCCACTAAATGCCAATAGTAAACCTAAATGTCATGACAACCAAAATTAGCCACATCAATTTCCAAAATGGCCCCTAAAGGCAAAATCACCCCCAATGAGAACCCCTGACATAAGTCACTGGGTTTATGCAAAATAGACTAAAAAAAATAAGTGAATCACCAAAGCTGACTCTTCTAGAAAGTAAAAAAATCAGAACTATAAGTATAACCCAAGTCTCTTGACTCCTAATTCAGTGCAAATTAGTTAGTCAGGTATATCATACACACATAGCTGTATATACATATGTTATGTTTATATATATTCACATACATACGATGACATTTCTTTCATTCAAAAACCATCTAGTCTTATTTGACTAAGTCCAATTCATAAAAGTCTGTTCTGACTTAATTAAAATTAGTTCAGTCATACTACTTAATTCAAGTAAGCAGTTGTGTGTGTACATGGACTAATGGCAGGAAAATGCGTTTCATGATTATTGCAGACTCTTTTGTCTACAATCATATAGCTGGCTAGGTAATGAGACTACCTTTCTAGTGAAAGCAACTGCAGAATTAGGAAAATCTTCAAGACTATCCTTACTTCTGACACCAATTGCAAATTTGGAGCTCCCCATAATACCTGCAGGTTTGATAATTTGCTAGATGTACTTACAGAACTCACTGAAAGTTGTTATACTCACAGTTATGGTTTATTACAGAAAAAGGATACAGATTAAAATCTACCAAGGGCAGACATGTAAGGCAGAGTCTAGGAAAGTTCTACATGTGCAACTTTCATTTCTCTCCCTGGTTGAGTCAGATACTGCTAACTTTTTCCAGCAACCATGTGCAACAACATGCAGAATAATGCCAACCAGAAAGCTCACCGGAGCTTTGGTGGCCAAAGTTTTTATTGGGGCTCAGTCATTTAAACATTGTTGACTGCCTGTGTGGCTCATCCCTCCAGAGCCAACACCGAGTGAGTGACTCAGAGCCTTCACCCTAAATCACATTGTTAGACTTTTGATGTGACCCAAGACGCTTTAGCAAACCAAGACATTCTTTCCAAGTAGTACATTCTAAGAGCTTAGGGATCACCTCCCAGGAGGCAAGAGTAAAGGCCAGACCTCTCTTTGAGCAAGGTTAATTCTTTATTATACAACAACCTAAAATGCTACAAAGTATTTAAAAGCTCTATTTTTAAGTGCATCAATGAACTGACAAAATAATAAAATTATAGGTCAAAATTAAGTGAAGGCAAGACCCAGAGAAGTAAGCACATCCCTAAAGTTGCTCCTGCCTTGAGGGTAATCGCAAGGCCTGGTAAGCTTGTCCAACTGGCCTCAGAGGTGTAGGGAAATGAGACAAAGCCAAAGATGGGAAATTTAATAGGGGACCCTTCTGCTCATAATGTTGAGACCTCACAGTAGAAGGGTAAACCAGAAATATTCATACCCTCCTCCAAGAGAATGCAAAGATATTTGCCTTGGCACCAAGCAGTGATGGAAGGAGGGAAACATATCCCTGAGGTATAATAGCATGTTAATCTTGACACAGAATTGCCGCCCAAACTCTCATATTTGCAGTCCTGTAAAACTCAGGCTGTGAATTTGTTAAAAATGGCCTTAAACTGGTACTGCGTCCAAGCACTTGGCAGAAGTAAATTCTAATTTTTTATGGAGAAATGTACCTTCATCCTAAGACCCCAAAACTCTTACAAATAATTTTCTGAAGGAAATGAGCATCTTATAGTAAAAATATCGAAGCACATCAGGAAGTCAGGCACAAGAGTAAGAACAATAGAATAAGTGACAGCAGAAAAAGATTTACAAATACTTCAGATATTGCAAGAATCAGGGCGATGACAAAACACCTATACTTCCTATATTTAAAGAAACTTAAAATCCTAATTACTACAAAATATATTAGGGGGCTTAGAAAAATAAATCCACATCTTAGTATATTCCAAGATTTGAACTTCTTCTCATAATACTCACACACACATAGACAGAAAAAATTGATCTTCTGAAAAAGTTTAGAGATGAGGATAAGCTAGTTTGACTATCATCAAAAGTAAATTCTCTCTAACTTTTGATACTTTGAATGAAAAAAGTGGAAATCTTATGATTTATGGTACTCAGTGCTATTGAAAAAAAGGAGTATAAATACAGCTATTCCTCACTTAATCTGCCTCACTTTAAAAATAAAATAGATTAAGTCTACCATTTATTAGCTATTTGCTTTGGGAAATTCTTTAATATCTTCAAGTGTAAGTTTTCTGTGAAATGAGGCAATAATAACAAGGATCTAGTTTTTAGTAAAATGAGGATGAAGATACTACTGACTTTATAAGAGTAATGTGAGGACAAAATGAGACAATACATGCAAGGTGCTTAGCTTACCTGGCATATAAGAATTGATCAATACATACTGGCTTTTTTTAAAAAAGAAAAATGTGGTGTGTAAAAGAAGATAAACTATGGGACAACAATTTACTTAACAAAAGTGTACAATATGGCATTCCTTTAAACAATGGGAGATCTAAGACACATTGATTAAAATATTCATTTATTGCTGAATAGAATTCTCTGCCACTGAAACAGAGAGGAGAGTCAGTGGAGACCATTGTTTATAAGTGTTTACCTTTTCAGGCCATTATGATCTTCCAGTTCTATTTCTTACTTCTCACATTTCCCTTCCTTTTGATTCCCATGTTTTTCTACTCAGTGAACATCGAAAACACTTGGACACATTTTCAGCAAAATAACACTTCAAACACATTAAAATTATTTTATTGCCTTTTCTCTATTGTTTGAGTTGAATAAATCAATTCATTAAACTTTTTACTTGGTCAGAGTTTTCCAAAGGTATTATCATCACTATTTTAGAACTTATGCACGTTTTTTTTATAACCTACTTAAGTATGGAGCCCAAGGAAGACATTTTATTGAGTGATGGACTGACTAACGCTGATTCATTTAGGAGATGAATTTCCTGCTCCTACTTAGGTTTCCTAGTGCCTACTTTTATTCTTTCAGGGATTGGCAACTGAAAGAATTTGGCCTGCAAGATAAGTCTCCCTACTGCCAGTTTTTGTAAATAAAGTTTTATTGGAACACAGACACATGCATTCACTTAGGTATTGTCTATGACTGCTTTCTTGCCACAACTGCAGAGTTTGTGACAAAGACCTTGTAGCCCACAAAAGCCTGAACTATTTATTATTTGGCCCTTTACAGGAAAAGTTTGCTAAATCTCTGCTTTAAAACATTATGCTGCTGATACTTGCTCCACTGGATGCCTTCTCTTCATCTCTCTCTACAAAATGCCTCTTGTTCATTATGCTCAAGTGACATTGGTCTTTGGGTTCCTAGAACACACCGTGGCCTTCCCAGCCCAAGGAATTACCACAGGATATTCTCTTGGCCTGGAACCATCCTCTCTGTCTGGAAACTGGCCTCTCCCCAAAGCTGACTGCTTCCCATCTTTTATGCTCTAACTCATGTCACCTCTTCAAAGAAGCTTCCCTAACCACTCTACCCAAATAGTCCCACACCAAGCTGTTCTGTTTCACATTACTCTGCTCTTTTCCTTCGAAGCATTTATCACAATTGGAAATCAAGTTTTTATTTGTTTATTTACTTCTTTAAGGCCTCTCTCCCCTCTTGTCTGTGAACTCCATGAATGAAGAAGAAAGTCTGTTTTGCTCACCACTCTATCCCTAGAGTATAGCACACAGTAGATGCTCAATAATTAACTGCTGAACAAATGAATAAATAAATGGAAAATTTGCATGTATATTGACCTTCTTTTTATTTCACAGTTTAGATTTTCTGTTTCAATGAGTGCCTTGCTCCAATAATGTTTGTTAGATTTTTTTTCTCCTTTGCTCCAAATTATCAAGGTCATGCTATATTTAATTTTTTTCCTCTCCTTTGGGGTAATTTCTCTCATAGCTTGATACCATCTGCAAACTTAATGAATGTTATTTGGTTATTTACATCGTTAGGAGCAGAATGAAGAAGATGGGTCATTTCAGTAATAGGAACATTGAGTCTTCACAGAGAAAGTATTAGCTGATTCCCGAATGAGATGCTAGAAATAGTATATTAGAATATTAATGAATACTTTGTAAATTGCATAATGTTTGTTTCTGGAATATTTGTATGTTGATGCCAGTATGCATTTTGACTTCTAGAAAAGCCTTTCCATAAGCCAAAATTGATTACACTTATAAAGTATTCTCTAATTATAAAAATTTTCCTTAAAAAAATGCAGTAAATGACTCTTCCGAGTAAAATGAGATGCAGCAGAGTAAATGAAAATGCTTGTGCAATGTACCAATTATGGCTCTGATTAAACTGTGTTTCTGTTTTTGCAGTGATGGCTCTACCTAAATGAAAGCTTTGCCATTGCCAGTTTCGCTCTACACATCTCCTTTCCTACCACTCCCTCAGGCCAGCCTCTGGGTAAAACCCAACAGTGCCTTAACAATTCAAGAACTACGTGCAGAGCAGGAGAGAACCTAGAGCTTGTAGGTAGGTTCAGTAGTTCTGAGGGTAGTTCCCAGACCATTCCGCAGTAGCCCATTGGTAACTTGTTACAAATGCAAATTTATGGGCCCCTCTCTAGAGCTACAGAATCAGGACCTGAGTTGGGTAGGGTGGGGATGGGGGAGAAGTCAGCAATCTGTGTTTTAACTAGCCCTCCAAGAGGATCTGATGCAGGTGAACTATGAGGTAGGCAGAAAAAAAAATTTATCCCCAAGTAAACTCAGGGTAAACACAAGTGGCGTTTCGATAGGAAATTTGTGTTTTAATTCACTATGTGAAAGGCAGAGCTTCCCCAGCTGTACACTAAGGAGTGAGGCTCTTTAGGTGGCTACTTTCTCTCCTGATACCTGCTAAGATGCTTCTGAGATGAATTGCAGAAAGTCAATAAGTTTCTTCTCTGTTTTGGAGAGATCTGCAGATTGGCTCTACACTCACTTCTCCTGACTCAGATGACAATGATAAGTGGGTAAGTGATGAGTCACTGAGACCTTTCTTTTCTGCAGTCTGCACACTTATCTGCCAGATCTATGACCACCCCTACTATTTTTTTCCATCAAAGTTGACCTTGGTTTCCCCTCATTAGTCTTTCTCTACCTTGACTTCCTTACCTTGTGAATGAAATGGAAGAGAAATTTTGAAATTCAGAACAGTAGTTCTCAAACTTTAGCATGAATCAGAATCACCTGGAAGCTCTTTAAAACAATGATCACCTCCCCCCATCACCCCCAAGTTTCTGATTCAGTAGGTCTGGCATAGGACCTGGAATCTTCATTTGTAACAAATTCCCAGGAGACCACACTTTGAGAACCACTGACTCTGAAGAGCAAAAAATCAGTTTAAACCATCGAACATTACGTGACTATTTAAAACAGTTGTGAGTACATCCTAGGTACTTATCCAAAGCTAATCCTAACAGAGGAGATTTTTCAAAAATGCTTTTTTTTTTTTTAGCTTCACACTAGTTAGTATGCGGAGGAGCCATGGTGTGCTGGAGTACACAATCACCATATACAGAAAGTCAATTGTACATATCTCTTTTCAATTCTGTGTTTACGGACATCAACTTGGTGGCTTGAAATTCACAGTAGCGAATTTATACCATGAAATCAGACAAACTTTACAAATCATTGTTCCTCACACAACCCACCACCCTGAGTCGATTGTTAGATGTTTACCAGGACACCACTGAGAAGAACCATAATAATGAGAGTAAATTGGTAAGTTCTGACATTGCCTTGTAGGAGAGATATGAATTGGAGAGTTGAGGAATAAAATTCGTAATTATATGTCTTCCAAGGAGATGTGAAAGGAAATGATGAGGTTAAAAGATTACTTAGCAGCTTTTAAGGAAGGATTGAAAGGGTAGTGAGAAGAAAGTACCATATACTGTGTGAGAGATGGGCTTTGGAATCAGATATACCTTAGACAGAATCTGGCTCAATTGCTTATTGGATGTGTGATCTTAGGAAGGGCACCTGACTGCTCTAAATTTTAATTCCTTCATTTGTAAAATAGAAATAATGTGCCGTTATGAGGCTTACATGAGAAAAGTAATTTAAAACCCAGCACAATGCCAAACACATAATAAATTTTTACTTTTGCTCAGGAAATGTTAATTATTGTTATTACTATTATCATTGGTACAGAGTCTGGATGTAGCCAAATTCTGTAAATAAGTATTTACTGAGTACCTTTTATTGTACGCAGCACTCTGCCAGACACCATTAATAAATTGTGTAAACTCAAGAAGTTTACAATGTAATGGTACCATCACATTTTTTCATCTAACCATAAGAAGAAAGAATTGAAAGGTATTTATTTAGTTACATATGCTAATACTTTGGAGTATAAATATTTACAAAAGAGAAGTAGACCAAAAAAATTAATAGGATTACAAACTAAAAAGAACTGTGGTTATGAAATATAACATTATATGATTACCCTTTCAGATTATGCTTTGGCAATAACTGAAGTAATTTCTCAGGCCCTAGACTACCTTGCAAAGAACACAGAGGATAAAAAAATCTTATGTTTGAACAAGAGCAAATGTTAGCATATGATTTTAAATGATTACAGGAGAGAACCTTGTCTCTTTTTAAGATAGTATAGAATCGTGTAATGTAACTCGATATAGAATAGAGTATTAATTGGCACAGCAAATTAGAACACTGTTTAAGATATAATTCTGTAAAAAGGGGACTATTTGTCTGGTTTTCCATTCTTGCTACCAGAATATTGACTAAAATATTTATGTATCTATTGTTGATTATAGAGGGGTTTTTAAACATATAATTTTATTCAGATATAAGAATAATGCATTCAGAATCTAAGTCACCCTCTTTAAAAAGAGTGACATATATTTTACTATACATTTTTTAAGCTTAAATATTCTCATAGCTATATACTATTGAGTGGGGTTCTGATGTCAATATCATGTTCTTTTTCATTAAACGTTGGATGATTATCCTTATACAGATGTCCAAGAGAAAGGTTTTGGATTTCTCCTCTCCTTGTGTTGTCCAAATTCTCCTTTCGTTCTATGACTACTTCTTCTCTCATTTGATTCTGGGACAAGCATGTAGGCTTTGTGTTAAAACCATCTGCATTCGGTCACACGTATACTGTGTGATTTAGGGCAATTTACTGTTTTCTCTTCTGTGATATCGCTAAAATAATAGTTCAATTTCATAGGGTTGGTGTGAAAATTAATTAAAATAACGCTGTAAAATACTTTTCATTCTGACCAACACATGGTAAACACTCAATAAATAGTGGTGGAGTTTGTTTTTCTCTCCTTTCAGGGTTCTTATTATTAGTTGCAAATTGCCTCTAGTCAGTGAATATGCAAATGACAGTTGTTCACATTAAGTGCAATCTTTATAGAGGTTTTTCTTTCACTATGCTCTGCAAAATGTTAGCTGCCTGCCTTACTGGAAAACTATAACTTGAAAAATTGCCTTTTGCTGTTGTTACCGGCTGTACGTAGCTCTCTCTCTAACCTGAGTATTCTTTAGCTGGGTTCTGTGGCCAGTCCTGTGTCTTTCATTCGGATGGTAGGAGTTTCTTCTTGCTAAGGGATTTTTATTCCTTTAGGTTTTGGATAAAAATAGATGTCCACTATTATAAGTTCTAAGACTTCCTAGATTGCAGCATTTTATGTCCCCATAGTGTTCCAGAAGCTCTTGGGGGAAGAAATAATCAGAAGACTTTAAACATTAAAATGTATAGTCTCAGCTGCAGAAGCATTTATGGAGATGGAGATGATGAAGTTTAAGTCAAAATAGCAAAAATTAAAGATGTGAGAAGTTTTGATAGAATCGAGGTAAGAAGGAAGAAAAGTTCAGACAACAATAAAGACCCCATCCCCTGAGTGCGTAAGAGGCAGAGAAAAGAGGGCAGTGATTTAAAGAGAGAAAGAGGGAAAATGACTATGGTGCCAGGAATGGTTTCTGAAGAAAGAAATACACAGGATATGGCTAAAGAAGTTAAGAGGATCAGAGGGAAACAAAGCAGTGAGCTGCTGATGTCAGACAGCTCAAATGAGTTGCAAATAGGATGGGTGCTTGTAGGGAGGGCTGATTTTTTTTTAGGGTGATAATTTTTTAAATTATATCTATGTTTCCTCTTCTGCATTTCCTCTGCACTATTCTGGAGAGTATTCTTTGCCTTGAGGGAGGTTGAAGATTGTTATACCAGGAATACAAAATGGGGGGAATATAAGGTGTATTGAGGTGAGAGTTGGGAGCTGGGAGGTGGGGCGGTGAGAGAGTGGGCTTGAGTGGAGGAGAACAAGACAAAAAGAAAAGAAAGGAAGTTTTAAATTAGCACCTGAAATCTGAAATGGGATTTTGCAAGAAGATATAACTCTTAAAAGTAACACTTTTTAAGACAAAGAAATTTTCTGATTTCTTTAATTACCATTAATATATTAAGGCCTAGTGGACTTGACGATAGAGGTGCATTTGATTGAAGTCCCTGCATACAGGAAGAAGTGTCTGAGCTGAGTTTGTGTAGAAATCCTGGTTCCTATGTGACCTAGAGGAGACAGAAATTCCTGCCTGCTTCTGAGGAGTGGTACAGGACATATGGATATAGCCAGGTGGTTTCACTAGGGTGGAAGGAACTGAAGACTTTGGGGGACAGTCTGGGCCAGGGACTGGAAACACATTATAAATACATCTCTGGAGTTGTGAGGGCTTGGTAGGAGCCAGGGTGAAGCTGGGTCAGCAGCAGGACCCTAGTCTGTCCAGCTGAAAGAGAACAGCTCACAAAGGGTACCAGATCTCATTGCCACCACAAGACTTTTGGGGATGGCCACTCAAACCTTTGGCTGCTTGCTAAGTGGTATGCAGAAAAATGGTGGAACGGCCAAGACGGTAGAGCAAAGTTCTTTGTAATGACATTTTTTTAAAGACCAAAGGTGCTATTTGAACTGATGGGTACTAGTTTTTCTAAAATCAATTTCCTAGAGTTTTATAGGAATTATGCTTCATAGATAGATATCTGAGAATATAGAGGGTATGATACATAAGTTCCAGCCAATACAGGAGTTAACTTCAGAGAAATTCCAGGACACATCAAAAGAGTGAGACATAGAGTTTATTTATAACATGCAAAGTCCATGACTTTTTAAAAGGAAACATATATTATTCTCTATAATCAGAAAAAAATGCAGGATGCAACATCATCTAAGTATATAGGCATATGAGAGCCATCGATTCCCCCTCCCAACCCCCCGCCCATCAGCATCCCATGATGAGAAAGTTGCTGGGGAAAATATCTAAGTGATTCAAGAAGAGCTGTAAAGCAAGGCCACGCATTTACCGTAGACTCTTCTGTAAAAATATTAACATCAAATCTGAAGGTGACAAGAGAGGAAGAAGAGGAAAGACATGAAGGTTGAATAAGTCATAGCTTATATAGACATCCTTACTGCTAAAAGCCAGAGAAGTGCTGACTTAACAACCATCCTGCTCAACACAGTTTTAATTTCTAACGAAAAATGAGCATCAGTGAAGGAGAGATTCATTCACACATTGGGTCTAACAGGGCTCTCCTTTCAGGGGCACAAGGGCTCTGAAGCTTTGACTGATCCATCTGCCAAAAAAAGGAAAGAAGCATAACATCTACCAAACTACAGCAGCTTTGTTTATGAATCACTTGACTAGCCAGGCAGAGATGGGCACCTTGCTGCTTCTGGTCACTGCAGGGCTGTTGGAACTCAATAATCATTAGCCATTTCCTAGACTGGATACAAAACAGATTCAGGAAAGGTTTAGCTGCCCGCCCAGTCTAAGGCTCTTGGGAGTGGGAGTTAACACCCATGTGTGCAGTAACTTTCCATAAGGGCAGCTGGAGGTTTATTATTTTTCTTTTCTTTTTTTCCTATTTTTTTTTTTTTGATAAATAAATTACATGGCTCAGTTTTGGGGAGATGAGATTTGGTGAATACCCAAGTGTGACAGGTGTTTATTTTGTGTTAAGCTAGGATAATTTGTTATATGAGGTGGCCCTGGAATATAAAAATGGCCTCGATTCAACTTTTAAACCAAATATTTGCACTTTGACATAATTAGCAGTTAGGAGAGTAACACCTGGTACAGGCTAGTTTGTGGACATATTTAAAGGAAATTTATAGGCGTGGGCTCAATGACATTTATTGAACTCTGTTAGCCTAGTTGTAAATAGCAACCTGCTCTCACTCTGCTGATTGAACAAAGGCAGAAAGAGGGCAAATTGCCTGCTCTGGACTAGTGGCTTAGTGGCACAGTTATGATTAGAACAGAGAAGCTGATGTGGTCCCAGGGATCTGAATTTGAGGCATCGGCAGAAGCTCCATTGCAAATGCCAACTCCTGTTTGCTATGATTGATACTTGGGAAAATCTGTAACTTTAAAGGACATGATCTTGCTTTCATAAATAATATTTACCTGGTTATTATTCATGGGTTATAGATTATTCATAGGTCATAGTTGTGAATGAAGCCACTGGAGATGATTATGCTGTGGTGATTAATATTACATTAATGCATGAGATGATAAAATAAATACAAGCATATTTTGTCAATAGAGGATGCCAATACTGAACAGATAGTACAAATAGCTTCTAGAAATGAAGATTTGCCTGTCCTCTCCTCTAGGCCTTGCAGTATATTCTGGGAGCCCGAGACACAGACAGGGAAGGGCATAAAATAGAGCTGCTTATAAAGAGAGCTAATTTCTCATTTGTAACAGGAATGACTTACTGTATTATGAGCTTTAAGACTTGAGAGAGATGCTTGCATGTAGATAATCTGCATACTCAAATGTTTCATGATGCATGCATTACATCGAAGGCCTTTACTTTCTTCTCTTATCCATCTATAGAGAAAACCTGCATGCATTATCAACTCAATGGTAATTTTGTCTCACTGTAACATGTGAAGATATTTATTGGCAAAACACCTCAAAGGGGTGTTTTGTTAGAAAAATGAAGGCCATCTGTGCTGGAGTCTCTAGGTAGTACCTTTTTCTTCTCTTTTGTTCTGCAGAGTTGCACTGCTTTATACTCTCTCACTTTCAGCAGAAAAGCAGTTTTGTAAATGGTGCACTCAAATGCTCTGATGAAGTTATAACTGATAAAGGCACTGAGACAAAGATGCTGCAGTGAAAAATGGGACACGTCAAAGAAAACTGATTCATAATCATAAAATATGGACAAGGTGGTATAAAGCAGTGTGCGTATTGTAGGCTGTCTTTTGCCCCCTTCCACGTTTGTCCACAGCCTGAGGGTACTATATCTTGTCAAAAATGCTTGTGTATGCTAATCTGTCAACACTTGTTCAATGTCAAATTTTATCAAAGGGTTCAGTCTCCTTCTGGACTTTAGTAGTTGCCTCCCAGCTCTATTACATCTCCTTTGGTCAAATGAACTTTATTATAAAACTAGGAATGTGAGCTGATTCTTAAAGCCACATGTATGTTTTACTTCTTTAAACAGTGACCTGATAGATCTTTAATATAAAATTCCAATCACCTCCCAGAAAACACGCCATCCCTTCTGTGCTCCTTTACTTAACAGTCTTTCTTGCCTAAGTCAGCAATTTCCCCTTCAGTCCTACTGCTTTATCTTTTCCTGTTGTGGAAAAGATTTTTTACCAGTGCTACTCTTCTGTCTGTGGTGCCCTCTTCCTGCTTCCCTCCATGCATCCTTCTCTTTCCTTTTCTCAGCAAATTAAATCCTTCTCTAAGATTCATCATCTCAAAGGCCTTTCAATTTCTTACTACCCGAGACTTTCTTTTAAGACAATATTTAATATAAAGTAATAAGATAATCCTCCTATGACAAAAGACCTAGAAATTCTAAGTGGATAGTTTTTTAAACCTTCTCTTTAAATGCATAGATGAGTTCACAAAATATAATCTCTAGGGAGCAAGTGAATAAAAAAGCTGTATTTGACACTAGCAGCTACTGCTATTGCTGTGTGTGGGGGGTGATGGATGCCTGTAGTTGTGATAATCTAGGGATTTAGATTGTAACACCATGGAGGGACAAACAACAAGGCTTGGAGCCTGTAAGAGTCAGGGATTGGAACTGAGACCCATGGATAAAGGCGGGACCCTTGAAGGGCAGCATCTTCCACAAAAGAGTGACTAGAAAATAAAACTCACGCATATAAGGAGACTTTAAAAACTAAGCTTTTAAAGCTAGGCCTGGTTCCTGGGGCACAAAGTCTCCCCTGAGGAATTTCATGATTACAGGCCTATCATCTTATAGGTCTATGGTTCAAATATATATTATTCTGTATGAATCATGAAACCACAAGCTGAGAATCCACATGAAAAGTGGTCACAGGTCAATGAAACTCATGACTGCCTGAGAAGAGCAAACACTTAGACCAGGCCACAGAGATTTCCTATAAAAATGACACTTTAAAGATGAGCTCACAATCTAAAATTATAAAATATATAAGGAAATAATTCACCCTGAACTAGAATCAGCAAAGACAATAAACATCAGGATCATACCTGAAGAAATTCAGATGCTACATTTATCTGTTAGACTTTAAAGGGGTGTATTAAAATGATTAAAAGAAGTGTAAAAAACAAGACATGGATAGTATCAAAGAGACAAAGAGAATCTCTAGAAATTTAAAATGTAATTACTTAAATAGAAACTCTTAGTATATTAGATAGATAGAATATTAGACACAGATGAAAAGTAAGTTAATGAACTGGAATATAGATCTGAAGAAAACTTGTAATATCGCTCACAAAATTATGGATGATTTGATCTAGAGATAGATATAAAAAATAGATTGAGATTCTCTAACATATAACTCTAATACAAGTTCCAAAAGAAAGAGAGATTAGAATTCCCCTTAAAAGATCACATACATTTCTTCTTTGCCGTTATTAGACATCCATTCATTTATGTAGCAATCTAATTTTGTTAATCCTTCTCTTCTATCTATCCACTCAAGAAACATTTATTCAAGTACATGCTTTGTTTTTTGTAGTGTGTTACATGCTGTGTACACAGAAATAAAAATCTAATCCCATACATATATTTCCGAAAAAAAAATTGCTTAGTATTGAGCAATCATCCTTGGAATGACCAGAAACTCTCAAAAGAAGTAAACTACTTTATTCAGGATCTCAAGAGGGTTACCATCTCACATTCTGCAGTACAAGTCAAAAACAGTAAAGTTAGCTGAGGGAAAGAGAAAGAAAAGAGAATGGCATTTATCTGGAAAAATGAATATATACATAACACAGCAAGAAGAAAATATATAACTGGCATGAGCCATAGTTGATATTGTCTTCAGCAAGCACCTCAGATTATTGACTTTCTCCCTGAAACTTTCATTCCTGAGAAATAGGAGCTCTTGAGGTCCAATATGTCTTGGATTGCAAGGCTTTTCCATTAATATTTACCTCTTGACTTAATAGAAGCACCTTGGGATCAACCAGATTCTAGCCATACTCCTTCATGTCCTCATTTTGTTGCAGTCACTTTATTTCTCCTAGGGAGTCAGGACGAAGCACGACTTTTTTTTTTTCCTCTGTTTTATTTAGTGTTCCCAGGAGGACTAAATGGACAGATGGCAGTTGCCACCTCCAGTTTAGTGGGATTATTGTTAAACCTTTTGATGGAAGCATTTCTCCTTTGGATATTGAAAACTGTAAGTCAGCAGAGTAAAGTCATGGATATTGAGAGGAAATACTTTGTGAGTGAGTCATTGGGTATAAAAGGTGCCAAACCCATTTACTAGGACCCATGTCTTCTAGCCATAAATTAATTCCTCCTCAGAGCATTTACTATATCCTGTAGCATTTTAAGCTCTTTCTCTACAATGAAAGCATTACAATCAGTATCAATGTGAGACAGATATTCTCATCATCAATCCTCTGATCCTGTCTCTTTTAAGAGCTTGACAACCCATTCAATCTAAGCAATCAGGATTTTCTCTTGGGCAATGTGAACCAAAAAATGTACCTGAAGTTTTGCCCACTGGAAAGACTTCTCTCCTTCATTTCACTTCTATTCAGGGCCACCCCAGAGTGAGTTCTAATATTATGGTGGTCTACCTCTGACTGTTGTCACTCACAGATTTCTATATCACTTAGTCATAGGGAACTTCCTATGAAGCGGTATGAGCCCATAAAGTAAGTGAGCTAAGAGAGAAATGGCAGCATGGGAGATGTAGTCCCACTAGAAAAGTAGAAAATGTTCTTTTTCAGTTTGTTTTTTCCTTGAGGATCTTCCTAAGGCTGTTCTCTAATATACCAACTTCTCCTTGATTATGGAGTGTATTGCCTACAGACATTTTTATGGCTTGGTAGGTCTGAAAACTGCAAGTTTATAATGGTCAACTGAGGTTCCATATCACCAGATATCCTATGGTTAGTAGGACTCAGTGGCAAGCAAACTGTTGTTTTCCAAAAGAATAAAAGATACATACAAAAGAAGACATGGCTTTCTTCCAAATTTGGGGGGGGCCTTCACTATGACTCTTACTGGGATTTGCCACAGGTGTAATATATTATCTTAATCTACCCAAGGCATTTAATTTGCCATACCATTGAATCAGATGAGTCATGGAGATCAAAGGGCAGAGGTATTTGCAGTGTGGTTTGGACAAGATGAAGACTTTTCTTGTTCTGGGCCATATTTAAATCAACTAAGTGACCATCAATAGACAATTGGATAAAGATGTGGCACATATAAATAATGAAATATTAATCATAAGAAAGAATGAAATCTTACCATTTGTGACAACATGGATAGAACTAGAGGTTATTATCCTTAGTGAAATAAATCAGACAGAAAAAGGCAAATACCATATGATTTCACTTATACGTGAAATCTAAAGAACAATATAAATGAATACACAAAACAGAAACAGACTCATAGATACAGAGAGCAAACTAATAGTTGCCAGATGGGAGGGGTGTGGGGGTTAGGTGAAAAATGTGAAGAGAGTAAGAAGTACAAAATAGTCACGAGGATGTAAAGTACAGCATAGGGAATATAGTCAATAATATTGTAATAACTATGTGCAGTGCCAGGTGGGTACTAGACTAATCAGGGAGATCACTTCTTATACAAATATCTAACCACTATGCTGTACATCTGAAACTAATACAAAATAATATTGAATGTCAACTATAATTGAAAAAAAGTCAGGTAGTTTCAGATCACTAAATGTTACCTTGTAAAATATATATAGTAGATATAGCTTCAAAAATGCAAAAATTCCACTAAGAATTGTATGTACAAGATATTGCAATTTATTTTTAATTTTGGAGAGAATATCCTATCTTGTGCCTGGCTACTGGTCTGCCAAAAACTTCAGTGAGCTATCAGATCCCTTTAAGTGGAGCATACCTTTCATCTTCTGACATCTTGGCAACTTGCTACTTTCTGCTCTTAAGGTTTTATTATTATCATAAATGTGGTGAACCAGCGAGATATGCTGTGGACTGGGAAGTAGACAAGATTCCTGAGAACCAAACTGTGCACTGAGTTGAGGAGTTGATGTATTCTGATGCAGGGTAACAAAGATATACTATTCTCTTTTCCAGGGGAATCTAATGGTTTGTGGTGTCATCTGTTTGTTGAGATTGAAACAAACAAACAAACAAACAAACAAACAAACAACAAACCACACTGGATTAATAGCTGGTTACCAGATACCATTGCCTATACCAATTTAGTCCATTAAAAAGATTGTATCTGGAACAGCAACTTTTGTTAGCTTCATCAACTAACTCAAGGTATAAATATTCACTATTATTTTCTGAGAATTAATGATCTTTTATAGTAACTAAACTAGAGAATTAAATTGGACATGTTAGAATTACCATCCTGCATTTTCCAGCCCTTAGTGGTAGTCATTATTTCTGTGCTTCTCCTAAGGGTGTAGTATTGCTCTTGACTCACTGTTCTGTACAAAAAGAAAGATGTACAGGCTCCACACGGGCCTATTTTTCTATAGCTCTTACACTATGAGCTGGAAATCCAGTGTATTTTTCCAGCTACTGAAATGTATTCAAACATTACATTGAGGACCTGGGGAAATAACCATGTAATGGGTTGAGGGTTACACACAGCCAGTTATGAGGGAGATTTGGATGAAAATTCTTTCCACAGCTTATGGCTCTGGGAGTGTAATAGAATGAATACTTATTTATGTGTATCTATGTCAGGGGAAGGGGTTTTCTCATTGAAGAGAAAACCTAGATACTGTGTGAGACACAATTTTTGGTATTTTGGGGTTTGAAGGAATTAGGGAAATCTCAAAGGGCCAGGAAAAAAAAGAAAGAAAGAAAAAGCTGCAAGGATCGGTAAACAACACACACAAAAGGAGGGATTCCTTTAAGGTCAGGAACCAAATTGTCACTGCTGCCAAGGAACAGAACCTTGGCCTGGTGACAAGATAGGGGTGGGAAGTTGCTAAATCTGAGTTTTCCAGATTAAGCCTAGGAACCTTGAGGGTGGTTTAAATGGTCACAGATTGGTAGCCTATCCTGACTCATGGCTGATGGAAAACAAATCCTCTTTGGTAAAAGTATTCTTGTTTTAGGCTCTCTGGTTTTCCACTGATTAAGATCAACCAGATGTAAGCCCACAATCAAAGATACCAAACATGCAAAGGGACTAAATGACATGAGTGAAAGTTAGCGTAGATAACCTACAACAGACCTGGACCCTCAAAGACTTAAGATATGAGAATCATAAAATATAGTTTCATAAGATGTAGAACATAAAATGACATTTAATGAAATAGTTAAAGAAATAGAAGATAGAATAATCAAAATGCGCAAGCTACAAGACATAATTTTTAATGTCTGGGCATCTATAAAAAGGTACAAAATATAATTTTTAGAAACGAAAAATGTAGTTGTTAAAAAATAAACAGATAGGTTAAAGAGCAGATTAGATATAAGGGAAGAGAAATAAGTTAACTGGAAGACAGACCTGAAAAAATTAACTAGAATTAAACACAGAGAAATAAAGAGACGTAAAATATGAAAGAAATGTTAAGAGATGTGTAGGATAGTAAGAGAAGGTCTAACTCATGTTACTTGTATGATATATGGAACAGCAGCAAGAGCCTCACTTGGGACGGTGTTAGAAATTTCGATTTTTAGGATCGCCCTCACTGCTGAACTTTATTCTTGAAAGATTCTTGAATGAGAATCTGCATTGGTCAATAAGCTTCCCAGTTGATTTACATGCACTCAAAGCTTTGTGAGGTGGTGAGTGAACAAGTGTATAATCAGAATTCCAGAGAGAGAAAGTAAAGAGAATGGAAAAGAAACAATATTTGAAGAGATAATGATTATGCATTTTCCAGAATTGGTGGAAGACATGAATTCATTTATATTAAAAACAAATCAAAAGAAATTTACACCTAGAAAGATTGTAATGAAACTGTAGAAATCTCAAGTTATCTAAAGAGAAAAGACCATTGGACTGCTGACTTTGACAGTGACTTCAACAGCAACAATAGAAGCAGAAGATAGTGAGTGACATTGTCAAAGTGCTAAAAAAAAAAAATAACTTTCGTATCCACCAAGACTACCCTTTAAGAAAAAAGGCAAAATAAAAAGCATTTTCAGGTAACCAAAATCAGAGAGAATTTATCAATGAATCTATACTTAGGAACTTCTAAAGGAAGTATTTAAGAAAGAAAAAAAGATTATTCTAGAAGGAAGTTTCGAGATACAGGAAAGAGTGGTAAAAAACAACTGATAAACTTAAAATAGATCGAAACAAATATTATCTGTATAAAATAAAATGTAATTTGTGAACATTTAAACAAAGGGTAGAATTAAAATACTTGACACAAATATTATGTAAGTTGGGAGGGGTGATCAAAATCAGAGTATTTTTAAATCTTTGTATTGTCTGGGAAAAGGTCAATATCTTAACTATGAATTACATTGTGCTAGGTATTCATAGTAAAATTTCAAGGGTAACTCCTAAAAAAATAGTATACATTTTTAAAAGAAAGTATAACTATCTGAAAAAGTGCATAAATAAAATTGTTTACATTAGTTTTAAATGTATCCAGTATGGAATCAATATATTATACCCATTGTCTATTTTAAAAAATACAAGAAGAAGATTGTCATTAACAGCCAGAAATTTTACATTGTTCTAGTTTTCAATTTAAGCTAGATTTACATTTTACTCTTTCTTTAAATTCATAATAATATAATCTACTTTCTGGCGGGAGGTTTTTAACTGATCACTCTATCATAGTTCTTTCCACAAAATTATGGATCTAGATTAAAATTAAAGTAATTTTTGTATCCTATGAATATGCCTCTTTATTTTATTAAAATTTTAAATTTAGTTACCACTATACTTCTTGTTAATGCACTGTTGATCAAAACAGACATGTATTCCACATTTTGATCAATATAATTAGATATACAAAGTAAAATTTTATTGCGAATGCATCTCTTCTTGAGACTGTTAGTGCTGCCTGATTTCAATTAGTTCATGTATCCAAGTGTTGCTAGAAAGACACAAGATTCAGCAGTAATTACATTCCTACTTTACATTTTATAATATGTAAAGAAAACTTTTTATACAAATAAATAGATGAGACTGTCATCCACGTTGTGACACATGTCAGAATTTCTTTCCTTTTTAAGGTTGAATAGTATTTCATTGTACGTATATACCACATTTTGTTTATCCATTTACCTGTCTAGAGACACTAGGGTTGCTTCTACCTTTGACTGTTGTAAATAATCAAATTCCTCTTAATAAGATAAATAACGGACAGTTATAATATCCAGTCAGTACCTTCTGCTTCTTATTTGGTACATATCCAAGTGAGTTTCTGTAAGTTTCTAGTGGGCACATTACAAGGTAACAAGCACACATAATTCCTCTGACCAAAATAGCAAGTTATAAAAATTTTCACACATCCATTTCCTTCCCTTGTTGAATGTTTGTAAATTATCTGTAGAGAATAAAATTAAAAAGTCATGCCTTTGAGGTATCAGACTATAGGAACACCAATGAGGGTTGAGCAAGTACAAGATTTTTCAAATGAAGAAAGTATTTTACACATCTGAGAAGTCTCCTGGCCAGCAATGTGTGCTTCCCCAAGTGTCCCTTAATATAACACTTTACTTACCCACTTCCTGAAAAGCATGCTGGCTTCTCCTGCTGCAGTGAATGAATCTTATTAGTCCCTGTATTAGTTTTCTATTGCTGCGTAAGAAAGCTTAAGACAACACACATTTATGAGTGCACTGTTCTGTAGATTGGAAGTCTGGATGGGTTTAACTGGGTCTATTGTTTAACGTCTCACAAGGCTGAAATCACGGGCTGGGCTCTTGGGGAAACTCGGGGAAATAACCTGCTTCCAAAGTCATTCAAAATGTTGGCAGAATCTAGTGCCTTGAGGCTATAAATCAGATATCCATGTTTCCTTGCTAACTGTCAGTAAGGGGTTGCTCTCTGCTCCTAAAAGCTGCTTGCAGTCCTACTCATTGGGCCATCTCCATCTTTAAACCAGCAATGGCACATTGAGTTCTTCCCATGCTTTAAATTTCTCTGACTTCTTCTTGTGCTGTTGGTTGGAGAAAGCTCTGGTTTTAAGATCTCATGTCATTAGTTCAGGCCCACCTTGATTATCTTCCTATCTTAAAGTCAAATATGCCATGCAACATAACATAATCACAGGAATGATACCTCACTATGTTCATAGGTTCTGGACATTAGAGAAAAAAATTCTGCCTTCTACAGTCCACCATTTCACTTGCCCCCAAATTCACACTTCTCTCCAATGCAAATATATCCATTTTGCTTCAAGATTCCTAAGGATCTCATTCTGTTACAGCATCTCAAATTTGAAGAATCTGCTAAATTGGTGGGCAGTGTGGAGCCATTAAAAGATTTTAAGCTTTGAAGTTGTACAATCAGAATTGTTCTTTAGAAAGTTTAACTGTGCAGAAAGAGCATTTCACAAAATCTGATACTATTTTATGATAAAAACAAAACAAAACAGAACAAAAACCCCAACAAAGTAGGAATAGAAGAGAACTTCCTAAACCTGATAAAGTCCATCTGTGAAAAGCCCACAGCAAACATCATACTAAATGGTGAAAGTTGGGTGGCTTTTACCATAAAATAAGGAACAAAAATAAGAATGTCTGTGCTCACCACTTCTATTCAACATTGTACTGGAGGTCTAGAGAGGGCAATTAGGCAAGAAAAAAAAAGTCATCCAGATTGGAAAGGAAAAAGCTATCACCAGTTTCAGGTACCATGACCTTGTATGTATAAAATTCTAAAGAAGCCACTAAAATTGTTAGTTAATATTTGGGTTCAACAAAGTTGTAGGATACAAGATCAATATACAAAATTTAATTGTATTTCTATACTGCAGCACTGATAAATTAAAAAATGAAATAAGGAAACAATTACATTTACAATAGCATCAAAAAGAATAAAATAACTAGAAATAAATTTAACAAAAGAAATGTAAAACTTGTACTCTGAAAATTATAAAACAATGTTGGAAGAAATTAAAGAAGACCTAAATAACTGAAAAAACATTCCATGTTTATGGATTTGAAAACTTAATATTAAGATGACAATACTCCCAAAATTGGCCTTCAGGTTCCATGTGATCTCTGTCAAAATCCCAGTCAGGTTTTTGTTTGTTTGTTTGTTTTTGTTTTGTAGAAATTGACAAACTAATCCCAAATTTCTCATGGAAATGCAAAGAACCCAGAATAACCAAAATAATTTTGAAGAAAAAGGACAAAATCAGAGGAAACATACTTCCTGGTTTCAAAACTTACCACACAACTGCAGTAATCATGACTGTGTGGTGCTGCCATAAAGATAGTCATATAGCTCGATGGAATACAATTGAAGGTCCACAAATGAACTCTATGTTTCTAGTCAACTAATTTTCAACAAGAGTACCAAGAAAATTCAATGGGGAAAGAATAGTATTTTCAACAAATGGTACTTGGACAACTGGATATCCACATGCAAAAGAATGAAGCTAGACTCTTATATCATACACACAAAAAATGAACTCAAAATAGATTATAGACCCAAATGTAACATGTAAAGCTATAAAATTCCTAGAAGAAAACATAGGAGTAAGTCTTTATGACCTTGGATAGTCAATGGTTCCTTAGACATGACACTAAAAGCACAAGCAACAAAAGTAAAATCAGATAAATTGGAAAGCATCAAAATGAAAAGCTTTTTATTTCAAAGGATACCATCAAGAAATTGAAAACGCAACCTAGAGAATGGGAGAAAATATTTGTAAAACATATATCTGATAAGGGACTAGTATCTAGACTATATAATGAACTCTTACAATTCAGCAATAAAAAGACAAGAAACCCAATTTAAAAATGGAAAAAGATTTGAATAGACATTTCTCCAAAGAATAATATACAAATGGTCAATAAAGCACATGAAAGTAGTTGTTAGGGAAATACAAATCAAAACCATGAGATAACACTTTATACCTACTAGAATGGCTATAATAAAAAACATGGATAACAATGTGTTGATAAGAATGAGAGATAAGGTGGGAGAAAACAGGAAGAAATTACCAATGGGTTTGGAATTTTATTCTGACAAAAATGTTTTGTAATTAGGTAATGATGAAAGTTGCACAAGTATGTGAATATACTAAAAACCATTAAACTGTACACTTTAAAAGTATGAATTTAATGGAATGTGAACTATATCTCAACAAAGTTTTTACTAAGATAAAAAGAAAACTTAACCCGGCATCAGGGTGTGAGTGCATTGGGGCAGATGAAGGAAGAATGGCAAGTTAATGTAGACTAGTGATTGATTATTGCTTAAGTTCAGTGTCAGTGATGGCAATGCGGAAAAAAATGTGAGAACCATAACCAAAGGTAGACTTAAAGGATAAAGGATGTAGCAACTCAATGGCAAGAGGAACAAGAAAGGAAAAAATTAATAGGCTTTGTTCCTGGATAAGTCAGAGAATGGTTATGCTCTGGAGAAGTGAGTGAGAGACTGGCAGAATGGTAGGGGTCGTAATATGATGTTGGGTTTGGAGATCCAAGTGGAATGTGAAAGTAAAAGAGAAAGGGCCAAAAGCCACTGAATGCCCTTACATTTGTATAGAACTTGCTATGTGCCAGATACCATGCTAAGCATTTAGCATAATTAATTCAATTTAACCTTGAACTGAAGGAGGGACTACAAACATCTCCATTTTACAAATAAAGAAACTGATGCACTGAGAAGTTACATAATTGCTGAAGGTAGACTATGAACTTATCTTAGGATACAAGATCAATATATAAAATTTATTGTATTTTTATACTGCAGCACTGAAAAATTAAAAAGTGAAATAAGGAAACAATTACATTTACAAAACCCATACAACCTTTCTAGATAACAGACACTAATCATTATGTAGGTAATATTCATTGCCTCAATTCACAATTATTAATTAATTGTTTATTTACAATCAACAAAAAAATTATCATAAAGTATTTTAGTCTTGATTTATGTCACTTGAGCTTGGAATCTATCTGAAAATGAAACCAGCCACCTTGATGGCAAATAAACTTGCTGTCATTAGAGTGTAGCACTTCAGGCAGATGTGAAAGGCAAGTTTTAGAGAGATTCCTGTATCAGTCAAGGATAAGACTGATGTCTTCTCATATCCTTGGTAAAAGAAATTCTGCTCTGTTGGACTCTCTCTGACTTCTGTAACATATGCAGAGGATTGTCTTTCTGGAGAGCTTGAGATTTTACTTCTCTTAGGCATTATTAGTTTGCAGCTATCTTTCTGGCATAATTCCTAAAATTTAATTTGCTAAAGTAATTGTTTCCCTAATAATAATCTCACTGTATTCTCTTGATATTTAAAATGACTTAACTCTATCACTCACTATGAGATAATTATATTTCCTTTACCTCCTTTTTCAAAAGGAGGTTATACTGTCTGGTGTGTATTCTTATGATTGAGGGGTTTGGGGAAAGGCAGTCATGCATGGTCTGCTGACCTTGGGCCTGGAAATCTCCTTACATGGAGTTAAAGAGCCTCATAGCCAGTGTAAGGCATATAGCCTTGCCTGGGGATCTCTTCCCCTGTTCTGGGCTTGATAAATACTTCTTTGTTCTACTTAAGTTGTGTGCATATGGCACCTGGCCAAATCCACTGTTCTATCTGCTCCTGATGGGGAGAATAGGTGGGTCTTCACCTGCAGCACAAGAGGGGGGCATGCAATCTGTCAGCTGAGCGGCAAGATGCACTGGCCGTGGGGGACCAATGCTCACTATTGAGGCTGATCTTGCTCTGTCTCTTCTCGGTGTGAGTAAAGTGTTGTTCCACCCAGTCCTGTGTGAGTTGTGTCTTTCTTGGCAACTCTAACCCTGCAAACCATGCAGTGGGTTAACATGCTGGGACTGTGGCTCCTGGTGAGCATGCTGGGACTGTGGGATCTTTAATGCAGTGGGACTACTTCCCTGAAGGTATAGTAACATGAGTCATTTGCTTTATAAAGGCCCTTACCTATCTGAAGATGCAAGAGACCAAGTGCTAAGACTTTTAGGCTAATGTAAAATCTTCAAGAGCTAAAAATCAAAACCCAATAGTATTGTTTTTAAAGTATAGATGAACAAAAAGAAAAACTGCTAGTAATCCCATCACTAAAATATAATCACGAGTAAGGTGTCTTTTTTTTCTTTTTTTTTTTTACTGATAAGGTTTTGAGGTTTATCTTTCCAGTGTTTTTCTTCTTCTTTTTTATTTTAAATATATTTTTAATAAATGTCTTTTATTTGCAGAAAAATTGCAAGGAAAGTATAGAGGTTTTCATATACCTTGTACCCAGTTTCTCCTATTATCGACATCTTGCATTAGTATGGTATATTTGCCTAATTAATGAATCAACATTAAACATTATTATTGACTAAATAATGTACTTTATTCAGATTTCCTTAGTTTTTACCTAATGTCCTTTCTCTGTTTCAGGATCTCATCCAAGATATCACATTACATTTAGTTGTCATGTCTCCTTAGATCCTTCTTGGCTGTGACAGTTTCTCACTTTTCTTGTTTTTGATGACCTTGACAGTTTGAAGCAGTATTTTGTAAGATGTCCCTTAAATGGGACTTGTGTGATGTTTTTATCGTGATCAGACTGGGATTATGGGTTTTTGGAAGGAGACTACGGAGGTAAAATGCCATTTTGATTCCATCATATCAAGGATACATACTATGCACATGACTTAATCACTGTTGATGTTGACCTTGATCATCAGAATGAAGTAGTGTTTGTCAGGTTTCTACAATGTACAGTGACTCTTTTTTTTCTTTCCCTCCCCATATTGTCCTCTTTGGAGGAAAGCTTCTATGCACAAATGAGACATATGGAATGGGGAGTTATGTTCCACTCCTTTATGGATGGAGTATTTATATAAATTATTTGGGATTCTTCTGCATGAGAGATTTACATGTATATATGTATGTATGTATATCACTATAAACTCATGGATATGTATTTTATACTTTGCATTATTATTATCCAATATTGTTTTATTTATTTTTCTTGTTCAATTTTTTCTGTCTTTGGCCACAGGGAGTGCTTTCAGTTGGTTCTTGTGTTCTTTTGCTTCGATGAACCCTCACAATTGTGTTTTTTTGTTTGTTTTACTTACTTTCTGATATTGCAATATGATTTAGGCTCATCTTCATAGTCGGCCATTTCTTCAAGGAGCCTTGGTCCTTTAATTAGAGAATGGAATTAGAAAGCAAGATCTGGGTGTTAGCTATGTTCATTGATATTGGAGTATCATTGCTTTTAAGCCCTTCAGCTGACAGAGCAAGGACATAAGGTTCAGTTCTAGTATACATGTAAAGCAGAATCAGAATTGTTAAGAGGTACTCCTATGGGAAACAATGTTATTAACTAGACCACAGTATTTATATGCAGTTTCTTTTGCCTTTAGTCTTATTGTATTCAATCATTTATGAAGTTACATAGGCAACATCTCTCCCCCACTCCTTTCAGTGAAGTTGTTTCACATATTTATAATAACATTAGGTTCTTTTCTTGCATTCTGCAACTCATGCTGGGATCCTCAAGACATCCTGAGAGATTTTTTAAAAAATTTACATGCACTGAGGTTTACTCTTCGTTCTATAAAGTTCCATGGGTTTTGACAAGTGTGTTATGTACCCACAATTACAGTTTCATATAAGATAGTTTAATTTCCCTAAAAATTCCCTGTGTATTATTTATCAGCCCTCCTACCCTCCTTCAAATCTCTGGCAACAACTGGTTCTTTAGAAGTGTGTGTGTGTGTGTGTGTTTAGAATGTCATAATTGGTATCATATAGTATGTAGGATTTTTTAGACTGGCTTTTTCACTTAGCAAAATGCAGTTAGGATTCATCTATGTTTTATTATGCCTTGAGACCTTATTTCTTTTCATTACTGAATGATAGTCTACATTTTGTCCCTGAATAATTATACCAAAATTTGTTTATCCATTTATCTATTAAAGGATAAGTTGATTGCTTTCAATTTTCACTTTAAAGCTGCTATAAACATTCATATACAGGTTTTTGTGTGGATATAAGTTTTCAAATCCTTAAATAAGTACCTACGCGTGCAATTGTTAGCCTTATAAGAAACTGCCAAACTCTTCCAAATGGCAATACCATTCTGCATTCCCGCCAGCAATGAATGAGAGTTCTTGCTGTTCCACATCCTCAGCAGCGGTTGGGAAGGTTAGTTTTTGGAGTTTAGACATTGTAACAGCTGTGTAGTGGTATCTCATTGTTTTAATTTGCAATTCCTTCAAGACAACTGATGTTGAGCTTCTTTACATATGCTGTTTTGTTTGCCATTTCTATCTTTTGTTTACTGTCTGTTCAGATTTTTACCCATTTTTTTTTATTGGGTTGTTTTTTTATTGAGTTTTAAGAGATATGCACATTTTGGATTTAAGTTTGTTATCAGATATGTGTTTTGCGAATATTTTCTTCCTCTTTGTGGATTTTTTTTAAACAGTGCCTTTGGCAGAGCAGAATTTTTTAATTTTAATAAAATCAACCTTTTTTCTTTCATGGATTATGATTTTGATGTTATGTCTAAAAAGTCATCACCAAATCCACATAGATTTTTCTCTTCAATCTTTTTTTTAATGCCTACATTTTCTATAAACATGAAATTATATTGTATATACTATACTATAATTGCTTTTATACTTAACAACATATGTAAACTTTTTTCATATTGTTAAATACTCTTCTATGGCATCCTTTCATTGACTGCTCAGTTTTCTTATATACAGATGTACCAGTAAACATTAAATCAACTCTCTAATGTTGAATAATATATTTTTACTGAATCATTATACTATATACATTTCTGAAAAGTTGTTTCAGGTTTAAACTTGGTAGACTAAATCAAGGTTCTTAGTCTCTGAATTGAAGAAAGATCTGAATCTTTCTTTTTTTCTCTCCTTTTCCCTTCCTTCCACAAATATTTAATGAATCTTTGCTATGTGTGAAGTCATTTGAGATTCGCTCTGTTAGACTCTGGGGATGCCTCAATGAACCAGTGTCCCTGTTCTTAAGGAGGCTGTGCTCTAGTGGTAGAGTCATAAAACAAACAAATAAATAATATGATTTTTGATAGCAATCATAATAATGAAGAATATAAAGAAGATAAAGGGGTAGTGATAGAAAATGGGTCCTGAGACTCAAGACAGGGAAGAAAATGAACACATTAAAAACTGATAGATTTGCAGAGAATGATGTTAGGGGAATAAAAATCCTGCTAATGTTTCTGAACTGCTAGAGCGAAAGTGAAGGAAAGGAAAGCCAGAAGGTGAGAGAGAGTACAGAGTATAAGTTCAAAAAAGAGTACAGAGTATAAATTCAAAAAAGGTGCACTTCCCATGTAACTATGGGAAGGAGTGAATGGAATGATAAAGGCCACAATCAATGAAACTCTGAGGAACCATGACATTAGAGCCCAGGATGGTCATTCACATAAAGTCACACAGGATGGACAAAATGATGGTTATACTTGGAGTATTGAGAAAGAATTTGAGCCAGGTTGATAAACTGTTCAGAATATGATGGAGTGACTACAGATCAAAATTGGCAGAGATGAGGAAGAGTAAGAGTGGAATAGCCAAATGGCAGAGTTTTAACTGAGCAGGGATTATTACAATAGGAAAAAATAATGGTCTGGAAGTGGCATGAGTGATTAAAGAAAATGCTGACTCTACTTCCTAACTCCTAGAAGTAGCCTGAGTAAAAAAATGAGCTAGAACTGTCTTCTGAAGTCTGATGATCTTCGAGAGAAACAGTCTTAGGGGAGACAGGTTTTAGCCAGGGCAAAAAGAAGGAAAAAACTTTCTGTAAATAGTTAAAAGATGGAGGAAAGTTTTTCAATGGAAAACTTTGGGAAGGAGGGAAGCAGTGACACTTGGGAGAGAGGAAAGGAAACAGAACACTGGGATATGTTTGGAGAACACAGAAGATAAGAGTTGCTTTCGTTTGGGGCTGTAGCCAAAGAAAATATCAGGTCTCAAGGATTTAATAGAACTCTGTAATAAAATGTCTTAGTGTCAGTGTAATTTGAGGGTCAAGATGAAGCTCATGGTCGGCCTTCTGGTGTGGCACAGCCTGTGGCAGGTCAAGTGGAGGCCATTATTGGGAGAAGCTGTAAGAAAGCTTTACTATGGTAATAAATGGTATATACAAAATTATAGGCAGTTTCTGATATTTGGAGGAAAACAGGATAGTTTAAGTACTTTCAAGCACTTCAGACATAACCAAATAATCGATTCATTAATTACAAGTCACTCAGGTTTTATTTAAAACAATTCTCTTAAAAAAAAATTGTCTAATTATAGTACCTCGTTCTACTTCCTGGTAGTGTGTGCCTGAAAATAACGAAACTGTATTTTTTTTAACACATGCTTGTTACGAACTAAATGCTTATGTACTATCCACCCTCCATTCATATATTGAAATTCTAACCCGTAATGTGATGGTGCTAGGAGGCAGGGCCTTTGGGGGGTGATTAGGTCACAAGGGTAGAGCCCTCGTGAATGAAATGAGTGCCCTTATAAAAGAGGTTCCGCAGAATTCCCTTGTCCCTTCCACCACCACGTGAGAACACTCTGAGAAGATAGCTGTCTATGAACCAAAAAGTAGGCTCTCATCAGACACCGAATCTGCTAATGCCTTGAACTTGGACTTCCTAGCTTCCAAAACTGTGGGAAATAAATGTTGATTAAGCCACCCGGTCTATGATATTTTTGATATAGTAACTAGAAGGAACTAAGATAATGCTTAATAATTTAAAAAAATCACACTGACCACCTTCTTTTAATAGCATGTACCTGCTGCTTCCCTCCCCCAATGGCTATTTTCCTTGGCCTTGGTCTTAAAAAAAGCAACTCTTATCTTCTATGTTCTCCACTCATGTCTCAGTATTTTTCTGTGCCTTCTCTTCCCTTCTCTAATTTCTCTGACAATGTAGGAGGACTCTGGGACCTGAAGTAAGGCAGAGATGTCAAACCCCACTTCCAGAGGGAGCGGCAGTGTCACTGCCCAAAGAGAAGATAGGTCATCCTTTCCCCATAACTGGAAATGGCAGGGTTTTTTTTTTTTTTTTTTTCATTTTTAACCTATAGAGGTCCTCTTCCTCACATAGAAATGACAGTTATTAAGCCATTTCTTGGTGCCTAGAATCATTCTTTGGGCTTACTAAATGCCACTCCAGTGTTAGGGAAGTGATAACTTCCAAATGAATTTGCCCTATTATATGGAAATCATTTTGAATCTAAAAAAACCTGAATCTAAATGCATAGTTATTGCTAATAAGGTTCCTATGCGAGGGCAAGTTGCATCAAAAATTTGTTTTGTGAAACTCTTTATCTTAAAAAAAGAGTATAGCACTAAATATAGTTAAAATACGTATAAATAAAATAAAATAGATAAATAATTTTAAAACTTATTAAGTTAAATATGTTTTAAAAATAAATAATTATTACAAAATATATAAAATGTGTAAGTAAAATATAGTCAAAATCATGAAGGAGTCCCTGTTATATACAGCCACAATAATGTTTTGAAATACATATTAGAAACACCATATTATAGCTAAAAGATTAAAATGTCATCTAATAATGATTTGGAAAGGTTTTTTTTTTTTTAAGTCACTTGATTATATTTAAATGAGTTATCAAGAATTTGGTCTAAGTGCTGTAAATGTATTGTTGCTTTCGGTCAGATTTTTCAGCTGAAAGTCTGGTAGTCTTCTCAGTAACATAAACCTTGAGAGAGGCTGAGTATCGGCTCGGAGAATAAGAAGCCCCTGCACAAAGATGGTAACTTCCTATGTAAATGAGAACTTGTGATCTGGGAATAAAAGTACAGACTCAGGTGGTCGGGAGAAAAATCTTTTTCAGATTCCTAGAGGGTAGGGAAAAAATTAGACTTATCTGCATAAAAGCGATTTGCTAAAACGGACCCCCTGGTACTGAAAGGAGGAGAGGAGGAACAAATGCGAAACGCTAATGGACCAGAGCTTATGTGGGGGAATTCTGCTTCACTGAAGTTTTCTTTTAACCTGAAATTTAAGAGTACTTCTGTGTGGGACGTGAATGCCCCAGGAAATAAAAAGGGTACAGGTAAGGCAGACTCATGGTTGGGTGGGATGACATCCAGCATGCCCAGAGAACATTCTATAACGTGACTCAG
The DNA here is from genome assembly GCF_902729225.1 of Pteropus medius. NCBI lineage: Eukaryota > Metazoa > Chordata > Mammalia > Chiroptera > Pteropodidae > Pteropus > Pteropus medius. The sequence continues at coordinate 12,160,275 of NW_024354500.1, forward strand.
GATCTTGACTATTGGCCAAGGAGGTGGTCAGCGAATACAGGTATCTCCATATAACAATTTTGTTGAGACTAACTGAACCCATACACAGAAATGAAAATTATTTATGTATAAAGAGCCATAAATAGTCTGAAACTGAGACTTGCCTGAATGCAATGTGTGAAATGTGTAATTCTGTCAAGTAATTGTTTGCCTCCAGTGATATACATAGAGGCCAAGGAACCTGGAAACAACAATAATAACCTGTCTTGATCTGTGACTTTGGGAAGTTCAGATACATAAAGACATGTCTTATGTATAATGAGAGTAGATGATAATGAAATTCAGGTTTCATGAAGCAACACTGGAGATAATCAGGATCTGAGAAAATTATGATTTCAGATATAAGATAAATGATGTTATACGCACTTGAATCTGTTCCTCTCCAGTCAGCAAGAGTGCTACTTGGAGGAAACATTCGTGTTCTCATTTCAGAAGGGTCTACTGAACTCTCAAGACACCAAGAGATGAGAGAGCTTCAAGGATCTAGACTTACCATAGCAGAAGCTGATAGGGAATAGTTAAGATGGCATGAGTGACAGTTCTGAATCATAGAAGCCAGCAGAGACTAAGACTGTGATCAGCTGAGGTCACTGGCTCTCTGATTGCTAACCACAGATCATGTGATTAGTTTTTGCCTCGTAACCCCAGGAAAGGCTTTGTGATACTGTGGATGTCTGTATCTCTAATCCTAGTGCTTTCCAACCATGTTTCTTTCAGCATTCTACTTTAGGGTTAAGGTTGGTAAGAGAGGGTATAAGTCACTTTTGGTTGGAAGGACCACTTACAAATTGGAGTGGGAGTTGAAAATGGATCCACCACTTGCCTCGCCAGATGACACTTTCTGTGTGACACTGCTAACCACTACCTACTTGCAATGACTCAGCAATAGTATGGGAACATTTCTGTTTTACCATTTCATGCCTGATATCATGTGGGCTACACTTGCTTTAAATTGTGTCTCTTCAGACTAGTATGTCCTTGATCACATGGAGTCTGATCACCTTGGGGACCTCAGACAGCTTTGAGAATTTGGCTCTAACCTGCTGACTATTCTGTGGTACTTGATCTTTTAGTGCATCCAGAGAATTATTAGATCCCAGTGATATTTTCAGATGCTCCCTGTAATTTTGTAAATCACTTGACTAAACAATGTTAAGCAGGTTCCTTTACTACAAGTCTTTTCAGAGTCTTTAATGTGCTAATATCAACTGGAAAAAAAAAAAGATGGTATGGGATTCACCATGTCACAGATTTACTCGGATATTTTTCACAGAATACTTACTAACATCCTATTCACACATTATTCTTATTAACAACTTGCGGGACAGTATTGTTCCAGGGAGTACAGTTTGAGAAATATTGTTTTACGGAAATTAAAAAACCTTGGCCTGACCTTTTGAATTAAAAAAAAAAAAAAATCCTATCAGTCCCTGGCAGAGCTAAGCTATTATATCTAGGTGAAATTCTAACTTCATTAACAAGATTATATTAGCCAAATTACCTCTCCGAGCCAGTGGGGACAATCTGTCACCTCCTGTTTTAAATTTCCAAATTATCCCCTCAGGAATTAACATTTAGTTCATTGTAAGAAAAACAAATTCTTCTCAGTGGAAGAGCTCCAACTGCTTTGCTATATAGTCATGGTTACATATTTTTCCTATTTTTATTAATTTTTTTTAAAAAAACTAAAAATAGTAGGACACTGTCTAGATCTTACTGTAGAGTTTTAGAAATGAATATCATTATAATTTGGTATAGTAGAATAGCTATTTTCCAGGATGAGAATTGTCTGGATAAGATCTTTCTTCTAGTCAAATGTAGGAGCAAGCAGCCGAGACCAGTGTCCTTCCTGCTTGTAATGATGTGATTTACCAACAAGGAGCTTTTGAATGCCATATTCTTAGATGGGGGCGAGAAATGCAGCTTGAACTTTCTGGTACTTTATGCTCTGATTCTTTTTTTATTAGTTTCAAGTATACAGTACATTGGTTAGACATTTATATAGTTTATAAAACGATCCCCCTAATTGCTCCTTCTCTCCTCTGGTTTTCCACCTAGCCAATATATTAATGCTAACTGCATTCCCTATGCTGTGCTCCCTATCCCCATGACAACCTAGCAACTACTAATTTGTATTTCTTTAACCCTTCACCCCATTCTCCCAGCTGCCAACTCCCCTTCCTTCTGTCCATTACCAAATTGTCCTCTATATTTGTGAGTCTGTTTTTGATTAGTTTGTTATTTTTGTTCCTTAGATTCTGCACATAAGTGAAATCATATCATATTTATCTTTCTCTGTCTAACTTATTTCACTCAGCATAATAACCTCTAGGTCCATTCATGTCATTGCAAAACGTTCATTTTTTTTAATGGCTAAGTAATATTCCATTGTATATATGAACTATAACTTCTTTATCCAATCATCTGTTGATAGGCATTTAAGTACATCTGATAAGAGGATAATATCCAAAATATATAAAGAACTTATACAACTCAACAACAGAAAAACAAACAATCCAATTCAAAAATGGGCAGAAGACCTGAACAGATACTTTTCCAAAGAGAAAATACAGATGGGCAATAGACATATGAAAAGACGCTCAAGGTCAGTAATCATCAGAGAAATGCAAAATAAAACCACAATGAGATATCACCTCACACCTGTCAGAATGGCTATCAGCAATTAATCAAAACAAGTGTTGGCGAGGATGCAGAGAAAAGGGAACCCTCATACATTGTTGGTGGGATTGCAAATTGGTACAGTCACTATGGAAAACTGTCTAGAGGTTTCTCAAAAAATTAAAAATGGATATACCTTTTGACCCAACAATTGCACTTCTGTGTATACATCCGAAGAAAACCAAAACAGTAATTCGTAAAGATGTATGAATCCCTATGTTCATGGCAGCGCAATTTACAATAGCCAAGATATGGAACTTTCTGATACTTTAAGGTTCACCTGGGACGGATAGCTGGCATCATGGGTCTTTAGATGACAGAGAATCTTATGACCTCTGGGCATTTGTGGTAGGGGGACAATTGTTTCTAAGGTTTATGGGTAATGCATAATATAAAGAAGGGCAAAAAATGAGCATGCATTTTCTGACTGGCAGGTTGGGAGAAAAGCCCTGCTTGAATGTATACTTTTGAGGTAGTATTTGTGACCCCAGATTATAGATCTTCAAATCTTGTTACCATTAGTATCCAGTAAGTGGTTACTTCGTAGATACAAAGCAATACAACACAGCTTTTTGCATGAACTCTTTAAAAGTACCAGATTAAACGTATGATATTTAATCTAAATATTTTAAAAATACTAATTAGAACAATAAACTTTTTGCTTTTATGAAATGATACCAGTTAGTTGGATATTGTATTTGTTTGTATGGGCCAGGTTTGCTACGTTAACAAACAGCTCCAAAATCTTAATTACCTACAATCTAATGATTTATTTTTTCATCCACACTATGTGTAATAGTATATACAGGTCCATCACATGAAGCTATATTTCTGTTCTCCATAATCTTTCCTCTGGTCAGGCTGGTGTATAGCCTCTATCTGGATTATTGCCACTTTTGTGATAGAAGGAAAAGGGACAGTGAACCATATGCTGGCTCTTAAAGCTTCTGTCCAGAAGTGACATGTGTCACTTTGACAGTTTTTAATAACCAAGAACAAATCCCAAGCCTGACATCTACAGGATGGGGAAAAATAGTCCTTCCTGAAAGAGAAGCAGTAAAGATTTTTGAAAAAGAATGCAGACTACTACAGAGCTCCTGAGGCTGTGTTTAGAGGGATGTGGATTACAAAGGGGTCGGGGGAAGACTCAAGGAACTCATTGCTATCCTAGGAGCTTTCTGGGTGCCAACTCTCACTCTAGAGGCTCTTGAGTTGGGCAGTTCAGTACTTCGCTTCTCTACTACACACCACCACTCCTATCAATATTTCAGAGGGTCCTAGCTCCCTGAGGTAGTTTTAGCAGTATTTTGGTTAGATTCAGACAGACACTACAACCTGATCTTTGCTTTAGAGGTTTTTTGGACCTACAACACAACTGCATCCTGGAAGGGGATTGAAGGCTAGCCTCGAAGGGCCAGTAACAGCCAGATGTCAGTGCCACCTTCTTGTCAGCATGGTGCCAACCTTATGCCATGAATACTCCCCTGCCCCATATCTATGCTAATGAAATCCTGGGTGTATGTAGTGATAAAGACATAAAGTCTATACAGCTCTTTCTAAAAAAAAAAAAAAAAAAAAAAAAAAAGCCCTCATAGAAATACAAACTTTGTGGTCATTTCAGAATTCCTGAGCTTACGAGAAAAGAAAAAGTTAGGCTGAGTTAACATGGCTTTATTTCATCCATAACCATTATTTTATCCAGAGTAACTCCATTTTTTACTTATTTACAGAATTGGGGGCCCTCACAAGATTGAGTTTTTAAATTGGGATTCCCTGGAGAGTTTGAAAGCCCAGCTTTACAGAAGATGAAGGCAGCTGCTTGAATCAGTTAAGTATGAGAATAAATTTAAGGAATTTTCTATTTATAGAGACTTTTAGAGCCTATTGTATTAAAAGATTATATACATTTCCACCCATATATTTAATCTTTCAGTTTAAACACATTTCCTCTTAACCTATTATTGGTAGTGATCTGAAACAGCTAAGCAGCATTCTGCATGTGTCAAAAAAGCGTTAAATTTATCATTTCTGCTCCTCAACTCTGCAAACACTTTTGAGACTTTTAAGTTTATATATATATATAATTTACAGGTCCATTCCAAAAAATTTTTTGCCTTGAATCACTTGAGAATAATCTAGAAACTTAATACTTCGTCATCCCTGTTACCTGAGTTATTTATGTATTTTTTACAAACAAAGACAGTTCCTACATAACCACAACATAACCATTGTATTAGTTTGCTAGAACTGCCATAACAAAATACCACAAACCTGGTTCCTTAAATGACAGAGGTTTAGGGAACTAGGTTTGTGGTATTTTGCTCACAGCTCTAAAGGCCAAAAGCCTAAGATCAAGGAATTGAACAGGCCTAAGATCAGGTTTGGTTTCTCCTTGGCTGGCAGACAGTCAGTCACCATCTCTATGTCCCCACATGACCTTTCTCTATATGCATGCATCCCCAGTGTCTCTCGGTGTGTCACAATCTCTTCTTCTTATAAAGATATCAGTCATATTGGATTAGGGCCCATCCCAACAACCCCATTTTAACTTAATCACCTCTTTAAAGGTCCTTTTTTTCAAATACAGTCGCTCTCTGAGGTGCGAGGGCTTCAGGGTACGAATTTGAGGAGGGACAAAATTCAGCCCATAACGACTATCAAAGTCAGGAAATTAGCATGAATAAAGTACTATTATCTAATCTTCATATGTCATTTGCCAAATGTCCCAATAATGTCCTTTTTAGCAAAAAAAAATTCCAATTCACAATCATGGGTTGCATTCGGTTTTCATTCTCTTTAGTCTCATTCCGTCAGGAACACTTTCTCAAGTTTTCTTTGACTCTCGGCGCCTTGACACTTTTGAAGTTACAGTTCTGTATTTTTGTAGAATGTCCCTAAATTTGAGTGGTCTGATATTTCTTTGTGAGTTGATTCAGATTATACATCTTTAGCAGGACTATCACAGAAATGTTGCTGGCTTCTTCTCATTGCTTTAATCAGGTGGTACCTATGCTGATTTGCCCTATCACTGATGATGTTCACTTTCGGCACTTGATTAAGGTAGCATCTGCTAGGCTTCCTCACAGTTTTATGCTTTCTTCTTTGGTAATTACCAAATATTTCGTAGGGATGTGCTGTGAGACTATATAAACTAATGCCTGAGATTTTCAATTTATTTGCTTACTTGTAACTATATTGTCTCAGGTTTTCCTAGTTCGATGGGTTACAATCCATTATTACTATCATTATTATTATCATTATTATAATTATTTATTTTGATCAACTAATTGTCTCAAATATGGCCAGTGGGAGCCCCTTCAAAATGGTTTCTTGCCTGGGGATATAAACTACAGCATAGGAAATAATATAATCAATGAAATTATAATAACTATGTATGGTATCAGACAGTTACTAGATTTATTAGGATGACCACTTTATATATAAATGTCTAATCACTATGTTGTGCTTCTGAAACTAATATAATATTGTATATCAACTATAATTTAAAAATTAAAAAAAATTTTAAACATGATTTATTGTTTGTTTGTTTGTTTGATGTCTTGTTTACTCTGTGGACATATTCTGGCCCAAGATATACTAGGCTTATCTTCTGTTTTCCCTGTTCCAACCCTGGAATTAACCATTTTATAACCAAGGATTCCCTCGTTCCCTTCAGTGAGGAATGATATTTAGATTTATTTTGACAACAGTATGTCTAAATACATCTGTTTTAATGATATCCTATTGTAACAATATAAATACCATCATATATTCATCCTTCTATAGAAATTTGTGATCTGAACAGATTACCACTAAGTTTTTCTGTGTAGTTGTTTATTTTAGTATTTTTATGGGAGGATATATATAGTAATGTGTATAAGGGAAAGAACACAGATAACTATGTAGAAATTAGCATAGATGAGTCCTAGTTCTGGAATTTACTTCTGGGAAAGAAATGAATCTCATTTATTTCCAACAGAGCCAATTAGATTAGAAATCCAATTAGTTTCCCAAATCCTTTCATCTCTCAAATCAATTCATCAGAGTTGTCACCTTGTTACTATCAGAATCCACTACTTGGATTTGCAAGGAGAACCAAATGTCTAGCAGACATGTATGGCTACTTCTGAAACAAAAATGTGAAATGTAATTTGTATTTAGAATGCAATTTGAAAACACTGACCTAGAGTAAATATTTTTTTTTTTTGAATTCTATTTATATTTGAGACAGCGAGGAAAATAATTTGATTATTTCTATTCTTGGTTTTAAAATCATTTTTTTTTCCTATTTTTGTTTCTTTCATTATGCTTCTCACTTCCTTTATTCCTCCTTCCTTGTCTGTCTCAGTTTTGGTAGTTCATATCCTCTCTGGATATGGTCAGAGTCATCAATGGTGGAAAAATGTGACTGCCAGAAGGTGTACCTTCATTTTTAAAACTAAATAGCTTGACAGCCTTTTAATTTACACTCATGTCAGAGATGGCATGGAACATTTAAGCTTTGTTACTGATTTTTGACATTTAACTCCATTGAACAGTGTGGAAGATGAAATTCAGAAACTTCACGTTGGTAAAAAGACATATTAATTTGGTTATAGTACATGTCTTTTAAAGTTTTTCTTTTGGGAACTGTGACCATGACCTCCTAGAAATTTTTTTTTTTTTTTTTGAGAACTGTAAAAATGTGTGTCTACAGCATAGGGAATGCAGTTAGCATTAATATGATGGCTAGGTGGAGGGCCAGGGGAGGGAGGGAGTAATCGGGCGGATCATTTTATGAACTATATAGATGTCTAACCAATGTACTGTATACTTGAAACTAATTTAAATAACTACATTTAAAAAAATGTGCGTATACTCCATCTGAAAAACGATTTATTTCTGGACAATCGAGCAGTTAGAGAAAGCCTAGCAGGTATATTATCTATAAATGTGACCTTCAAATTCTAATACTTATGAACAGTTTTCTCACAGTTTATGATAAATGATAAACTAATTAAAAATGAGATTTTAAAATAACTTTCCATTTTTGCATTTCTTTGAATGCTGACTCAGAAATCATCTTTCTCTTATACAATGTTTGCTACACTTCAATGTGTATGCTGTAGTTGATATCCAACATTAGACTGGTTCTTTATAAAATTGTCTAGGGACATATCTAAAAGAATGTTCAAAATATACTCTGTGACACATAAACAGTTTAACTAAAAGGTCAATGGAAATTTAAAAATCCAAATACACAACAGAAATTATAATCAAAGAGCCAGTCAGAATTATTTTCTTCTTTTTCATCCTCATTTATTTTAAAATATAAACCAGCTCCTTAGATGAGCAAGCATTTACAAGCTAATGTATATTTGATGTTAGCAGTTATATATAAACATATTATCATGCATTACACCCCCCCCCCTTTTCTTTTATTTGTACAAGGATAGCTTTTTGTCTTCATCCATTAAGGCTGCTTTAACAGACTCCCATAGATGGGCTCATAAACAATAGAAATTTGTTTATCACAGTTCTGAAGGCTGGGAAGTCCAGGATTGGCAGATTTGGTGGCTGATGAGGGCCCATGTCCTCTTTCAAAGATGACCGTCTTCTCACTGTGTCCTCATGTGAAGGAAAGGGCAAGGGTATTCTTGGGAGTCTCATTAATAAGGGCACTAATCCTATTCATGAAGATTTTACTCTCATGATTTAATTACTTCCCAAAGGTCTGGCCTTAAAATACTATCACATTGGTGATTAGGTTTTAATATATGAATTGGGGCAGGGAGGCACAAATATTCAGTCTATATCACTTTTTATTTAGAAGTCATATTCTTTTTGATAAACAACGTTTAATACAGTCACACATTCCCAGAAAGCTAAATAATAATTATAGCTCAATTATGGCTACCATTTATTGAACATCTACTACATACTGAGCTTTTTCATATATTTCTCAATTTATTCTCATGGCAACTCTTAAAGGTAAATCATATTACGTTTCTTTTACAGATGAGGAACTGAGGCTCATTGAGCCTTAAATAACTTTCTCGTGATCCCATAGATAGAAAATTATGGGGTGATATAGAAACCCAAGTCTCATTAATTAAAAAGTCTATAAAACCTCTTTTCATTGCACCATACAGTCCCCAAACAAGTTACAATGCAAATCGACACCTATTTCTCTCTCAGAATTGCTCTTGCTATCCACATACTGAAACATGAATTTTGATCCCTTTGCTTATACTTTCACTTTTCTTTATAATAAGTAAAAATTTTATAGAATTATGTAGAATTACTTTCATTGGACATAATAAGCCCTCAATGAATACTAACTGATTGAGTGAAGAATTGATTCCAGAGCAATAACAATTTTGTGTATTTAAAGGACAATAGTACCTTAATAAACACTGACCTGTAGAATGTTGTGTGTTGGTAGAGACTTTGGACAGCTGCGGTTCTCAGATCTCTACAGCAGCATATCAAAAAATAAGACACCATTCCTGAAACAACTGCTTACCTGCAGAGTAGTTCTTAGGCTAATTCATTTTACAAATACAATATCTTCTGGCCAGTCATTTCCTGGGATGCGAAGGGATCTGACTGCAGATCAGATTTGCACAAACCTCAGTATATTTTACACCTGAAAAGTGAACTCAGTGACAGCTGCTACAAATGTCTCATCTTTCTTTTGAAAGGCATCTCGCCAAGATCAAGAATTAAGAAACTAACTTTTGTTCCTTTGGTTACTATCATAAGAACTTTAAGATAATTAGGATTCGTACTATACAAAGATTCAACACAGCAGCTGGATGCTACATGTTCTAAGATATTTTATATCTATAAAGTGCTGTAAAATTATAAATTTAATAAAACACCAATCTAAGTAGTTTTTAACCGGAAACACTCTCAAGACACCAATTGTATTGAGATATCAAATAATATAATCTTTACTCCTCATTGGAATTGCTTTCATTATGTTTTTCATAAAGTTTTCTCATTTTCCCCTAAACAGGTGTGCTTGTTAAATGAAGTAATTCTTTAGCATTGTGAGACTTGTGCTTCAACTGGAGATAAAAATAAGATGCAAATTATTAAAGCATGACCACTTTTATCCTTACAGATTGGAACCAAAAGGTCTGCTTCTCTAGTACCCATTACAGAATCTTTTCCTTCCTGAAAGACCACAAATGGTTGAGGATGAAGTTTACTCTCCTGACACTTCAGAGCCCAGAACATTGCTTTCTCTCTCTTTCTCTATCATTTCATATTTCTGTACTCTGCTCTAGATGCTGCTGAAGGCTGGCAGAAAGCAAGTTTGAAACAGTACTAATGCTTTCCATTTCAAGTGGTGACTTAGGATCCTAGAGGTAAAAGCAGCCCTTAAGAGCCCATTTTATCTTATAACAGGACTCTGCAGCTCATTCTGCTGGAATCTAGGTTGACTTTGGAAACTCAGCTCATTACCTAGAGATGTGAGAAGTCTTGATTGACCTGTCCTGATTCTACAGCTAATAGAACTGTCAGCTCTCCTGTCACTCCGCCATCACCAGCCCTCAAATATAATAAAGGCCTTGAAGGTAATACGGGAAGTGAAGCATCCCAAGGGCATAACCTTCTCGAAAATGAGCCTGATTGTTGAGCTAAATACTCTAGTTCTTATGTCTGAATTCACAGCAAAGAGGAGTGAACGTGATACAGACATTTTTTATTTTTATCAGTATAATTTTTTCCACCTCAGTATGTTTATATCACTTCAATCTATGAATGTCTCAAGTGTAGTAATGTCTCAAGTGTAGTTGAACATAGAAAAGTCAGAAAAGATCACTCAGAGAAGGCCATGATTTGTGTGTGTGTGTGTGTTGGAAGATGTACGTGGGTAACAACAGTTAGTTGTAAGGGTGCTTTGTGTCTTTAAAGAAAAACTAAAACCCAGATTTCAGTCCATAATGATTTAATTCTATTCAATTTATTGAACCCGCCAGCATATACTGAGCTGCTGATCTTGACTGGAATTTTTTCTCTCGGCTGAGGTTAAAAACAGAAGATGCTGTTACAGAGAGCTGTTAATGTTCACAAAACATCGGTTTTCTCCTTTACATTTCCCAGACTCCCTTGCTGTTATATTTAGATCATGTGACTAAGTCTTGACTGGTGAGATCTGAGCAGAGATGATATAAACCATTTCCAGACCTGACCCATGAAAACATATCACATAACTCTCCAGGCCTCTCCTCCCTTGCCATGTGACTTTTGATGCTACATTTTCCAGATGCCATCACTACACGTTACAAGCAACCTTGATTCCTGGGTTTCTGCTTTGAAGAGAATGCCCTAGTGAGCTACCCAACCCAACTGGACTTTAAATAAGTGAAAATAAACTTTTATTTTATTAATCTGTTGGGATTTCAGAGTTTGTTGTTAGCACACAATAAACTATCCCAGTGGTTTTTTAAAGTGTGATTTACAGACTGGCAGCATCAACACCTGGGAACTTGTTAGAAAAGCACATCCTTGAGCTCACTTGAGATCTTCTAAATCAGAAACTCTGATGATGGGACATAGTTATCTATGTTTTAACAAGCCCTCTGGATGATTCTGATGTACACTAAAATTTGAGAAGTATAAGTCTAAACTATCTTGTCAATACAGACATAATTCTTGATCTCAAGGAGCTCACAGTCTAATAGACAGATGCTTTTATATCCTAACTTCTTCTTAGTTTTCATAAGATCCTCTTGCCTTAACTGAAACAAGGCTCTTCCTCAAGAACGGGGCATTCCTTGTAGCCATCTCAAAGTGATACTATTTACTCTTTTACCACTCACATTCCATACTTTGCAGTTAAAGATGAAACTGGTGTTCACTTTGCTTCTTCCAGTTTAGTAATCCCTTACTCGCTTATAAAAGTCTTTTCCTTCAAAGCCCATGCCATTAGCTCTATCACCCCATCTTTCTCCTTCCTAGTTTAGATTACCTGACAGCCCCTGGGTCTCTTTCATTTATGATGAATTTGGCACCTGGATCAAAGTCTTCACCTCCACCATGGATACAGATCATTTTTATGCATATCTATACTTGTTGAAGTCTCTCCAAGGTAAAATAAATTCTTGAGCATCATATATCCCTATCCTTTTTCTCCTCTTCACATTCACAACCCAATTTCTTGAAGAGTTATCTATAATTATTGCTCCATTCTTTACTCCTTTCAAAACCATTATTACAATCTAATCTATGCCCTTAACAATCCACCAAAATATCTTTTGCGAAGGTCACCAATGTCCTCCATGAGGCCGAATTTAATAGGTAATCTTGGAACTCAATGACCTAACCTGTGTCTGATGATCACACTCTCTTTTTAAAAGAATTTATTCCTTCAGCTCTTCTGATATCATCTTATATACTTCTATTTCTCTCTTATATTTTCTGGCCAGTTCTGTGTCTTTGGTACATGCTTATTTCCCTCAAAGCACAGTGCTGGGCTGCTCTCTACCCGCTATTTTTTCTCATGCTGCATTCTTCCCGAAGGATTCTCTGTTAGAACTATGGTTCAATTGCTGTGGATGCCCAGATGACTGACACTTTATGTTTTCATTCAATATCTCTTCTCTAAGTATAGTCTCAAATGTTCAACTACCAACAGACTTCTCTTGGGTATCTGAAACATACCTTAAACTCAACATGTCTAGCCCTAAATTTAGAATCTTGTCATATACCATCCCCAAATCTTGTCATCTTTCAATATTTCTAATCTCATGATACTTCATCAGTCCATAAGTATAAGCCAGAAACTCATGTACTGTCCTCGATGCTGCCTTTTCCCTCACTCTCTATGTTCAACTCTACCAAGTCCAGTCAATTTGATCATGCTGAATATCTCTTGAAGTGTTCCTGTTCTCAGTCTTTCCACCAGCATCACTTTTGTTAAACCCACTATTCACTATTGTCTGGACTACTATAATTGCCTCCCAAGTGGCCTAGCCACATCTTTTCTCTAGAACCTCATCCCATTCCTCCACCTGAAAATCTTTCAGTAGTTTCACATTGTTCTTAGAATAAAGAATAAAATTCTTATGATCCTATGGCACATTTCATAGACTCGTCCTTTTTACTTCTTATCATTCACTTCACACTCTTCCTTTTGCTATCTTCCTGATAGCCACAGGGTCTTCTTTCAGGTTCCTAATCCTGCCATCCTGCCTCCTATTACGGGGCCTTTGTACAAGCAAGTCTCTGCTGGAAAGCTCTCTCCATCCTCCTCCTCTTTATATAGCTATATCATGCTTATGATTTTAACTCAAGGATCTCTTCCTCAGGGAAGCATTCCTTGAAGTTTGAGTCTTCATGTGTTATATGCTCTCATAGATTCCTGTTCTTTCTATAGGGCTCCTCTCTTAGTGGATTTGTGTATGTATGTGTGTATATATATTCATAATATATGATTATTTTTGTTAAATGTCTTTCTTGCTCACTAGACATGTTCTATAAAAGCAAGGATCCTTTTATTTGCCTACAATTTTATCCCCAGTATAAGAACAGCTCCTGACATGAAGAAGGTATACAATAAATATTTGTGAAGTAAATAGATGACAAGAAACAAGTTTTATTAAAGTTTTCTTCTCTAACACAGTCATGACCAAATTGTTGGGCAGAAGGCTTATTACAAGGTAAGGAAGGCTATACACATTTTAGGTTAAATAAATTTATGTTTTGAGAGAGATTATTATTTGGGTTCTACAAAGGAAAAAAAGCTTGAGGGAGATAAATTACAATTAGGTCAACTCTTCAAGTAACCTAGATTTTACCTGCAAAAGGAAATGTGTATGTGTGTGTGTGTGTGTGTGTGTGTGTGTGTGTGTGTGTGTGTGTGTGTGTTTGTGTTAGGATGATAGAGGAAAAGATGATAGATACAGAGAGTCTAAGAAATACCGAGAAGACTCCAAGATGTCCAGAGCTAAGAAGTCACAGCCACAGCCCATTTTAATTCAGATTGAAGAAGCTCATAACAGTTTACTAACACTTCAGAAACTACACTGTGCAAACATTATTTTTCCTGTATATTTTCATAATTACTGAAGCTGAACATAACCCATCATTGGGAAAGAGTTTTTCACTTGGTAAGAGAGAATTATATTTGCCTATTAGTCAATAATGTTTCTATCATTCACCTGCTTTGCATATCTGGTTTCTTTTATGGTCATGAAAGAAAAAGCCAATTTTATGAACATTTTTGATGTTATTAAAGGTTATTAGGTTAAAGTTGTAACTTAGTATGTTATCTCAATTAAAATGGCACCTAAATTTTTTTTTGCAATTAAAAATTAGAGACTGATGTCATGGAAAATAGTACAGTAAAAAGGTCCAGGAATTGGTCCCCCTACTGAAACAACCATTCAGCTGGAAAAAAAATCCAGAATCAACTATTCTGGAACCCTAAGACCTGACCAGACACTTTATGAATAGAGAGGCTATTGAACTTTGGTAAGAGAATGACATGGGTAAACCAGCTACAACCTCCATTCTGCAGCTCCTCCATGGAATTGAGGCCTATATTCTTAGTGGCTGGTGCCAGGTGGACACTAAAGACCTTGTCCTCCAAAAAGTTGGGATTGTGTATTGTTATTGGTCTGACAATTCCCTTAGGGACTAGCACAGACAATTGCCTTTGTTTTTGTCCCCTTGGGCTGCACTGGCTTTCCCTCAAATGTTCATTGGAAGATTTGAAGAGATATACACACCTTTAAAAAAATTTAAATCAGACATTTAAGGAAATTTCTTAACAGGCTGACTGCAGAGATAATGAAACAGAAACTTCAGTGATAACATGCACAAGGAATACAGACTTTTCAAAAATAGTTTGGAACTATATGAATGGACAACTGCAGCCCTCAATAAACAAAAAAAGCAACCTTGAGGAGAGGAAGAATCTGATTTCCACAGTCAACCACATTATAATACATCATAATACTCAAAATGTCTGGTTCTCAACAATCAAAAAATTTACAAATCTTACAAAGAAATAGGAAAACACAACAGGAAATAAATAATTTGACAAAAAATATCTCTGAGGAAGCCCATACATTGGGATTACTAATCAAAGATGTTAAATGAATAATCTTAAATATGTTCAATGAGCCAAAGAAAATAGACAAAGAGCTAAAGGAAGGAAATTAGGAGAAAAATGTATGAACAAATAGAGAATGTCAATAATGAGAAAAATTATAAAAAGGAAACAATTAAAAATTGTGTGGCTTAAATTAAAAATTCACTATAGGGGTTCACCAGTGTATCTGAATAAGCAGAAAAAGAAACATTAAGAAACTTGAAGTTAAGGCAATTAAAATTGTCTAGTCTAAGGAACAGAAAGAAAAAAGAATGAAAAAAAAAATGAACGAAACCTTTGAGACACCACCAAATGTACTGCCTTATAAATCATGGAAGTCCCAAAAGGAGAAACGAGAAAGAATGAGACAAGAAGAATATTTGAAGAAATAGTGTTTGAAAAGGTCCCAATTTGATTAAAGACATAAATCTACATATCCGAAAGGCTCAACAGATTCCAAATAGGATAAACTGAAAGATATACACATAGTATAACCAAATTATAGAAAGACAAAGACAAAGAAAGAATGATGAAAACAGTAGGAGAGAAACAACTCATATGCAAATGATCATCAATAAATTAATAGCTCATTCTCATCAGAAATCATGAAAGCCAAAAGGCAGTGGGTGACATAAGTACTGAATGAAAACAAAAACAAAAACAAAAACAAAAACTGTCAACCAAAATTTCTGTACTGGCAAAATTATCCTTTGAGAATGAAAGAGAAATTAAGACATTGCTAGGTAAATATAAGCTAAAGGAGTTCATTACCAGTAGATCTACTCTATAAGATTGCTAGGGACGGCTATTATTTTTTTTTAAATGGTTCATGCTTTTTGTGTCCTTTGTAAGAAATCCTTGCCTAATGAAAGCTCATAAAATTTTCTCCTATGTTTTCTTTTAGAAATTTTTCAGTACTAGCTTTAATATTTAGGTCTATGACCCACTTCAAGTTAATTTTTGTACATAGTATAAGGTAAAGTTTGCAATTCATTTTTTTTCATATTGGTATTGAATTGTTTCAAGAAGGCTATACTTTCTCTGTTGAATTACCTTTGCACCCAAGCAGGAAAAAATCAATTGACCATATATATATGGGTCTATTTCTGGACTTTATATTCAGTTCCATTGATCTCTATGCCTTCCTTACACCATAACATACCATCTTAATTACTTTACCTTTAGAGTAAGTCTTGGAATCAGGTAGTGTTAGTTCTCGAACATATTCTTCCATTTCAAAATTGTTCAGCTATTCTAGATCCAGTGCATTTCCATATAAAATTAAGAATTTACTTGTCAATTTCTACCAGAAACAACAACAACAACAACAACAACAACAAACCGAAAACAAAAACCACTAATGGGTGGGATTTTGATTAGAATTACATTGAATCCAGAGATCAATTTGGGCGAAACTAATAATAACATTAAGTTTTCCAATCCACGAGCACAGTATCTCTCTCCATTTACACAGACTTTCTGTAATTTCTCTCAGAAATGTTTTGCAGTTTCCAGTATATTTTGATCATATTTCATTAAGTTTATCTCTAAGTATTTCATGTTTTCGATGCTACTTAATTGTATTTTATAAAGTCCAATTTCAATTGTTCATTACAAATTACAGAAATGCAATTATAAAAAAAGTTGACTTTGTAACCCCTGACCTTGCCGAAGTTACTAGTTAGCTTTAGTAACTTTTTAGTGGATACTTGAGGATTTTCAACATGGATAAACATGTCTTCTGTGAATAAGACAAATTATTTTCTTCTTTTCTAATTTATATGCCTTTTTCCTCTTCTTCTCTTTCAACTTACAGCACTGACTAGGTCTTCCAGTACAATCAGTATGACTCCTGGGCTCTGCTTGAGTTCCTCTCCTTATACTATACCCTGGAAACTGCCTTTGACCAGTAAGCAGAATAATAGTAGGGCCCTCTTCATTTGTTTTCCCTCACTGAGATCATAGTTCTGTATTGCTTAATGTCAAATGTCTGAAAATAGTTGTTTCCTATACTTTGTCTGGCTTTCTAGTTGTTTATGGTGGGATGAAAATTTTTATAGCAGTTAATATTTCAAAGCCAGTGTGAAAGTTTCGTCCAAGGGACATTTTAAATGACCACTTTTATACACTCTAAGCTTTGCACCTATATTATGCCAGATCACTAAAAAATTATGTGCCCATAGAAATTCCTTCATAGGACTATGATTTAACATCACATCCTCAACATTTCTTGAGGACTGATCTTAGTAATAGTTTCACAAGGTATATTTATACATCTTTTATAAAGCTGTGTATGGAAGAAATTTTGTTCAGTGCTACATCTCTGACTATGGACATAATAACATTTCCTTAAATTTTATGCTAGGAAATCTAATGACTTTCAAATTATTGCTCTGTTTCCTTTTATCTGATAGAAATATATAATGTATTGTCCTTTTCTCTCCAAGTGCTCTCTAGGCAATCATATTTTAATTAGGCCCTTTGGTATAACTATCTCTCTTCCTTGTTTGCTTTTCTTCTACTATTGTTTTAATAATTGTACTACATATATTTCTTTATTGGGAGCCACCTAAATTCCTCTTTGGAAATTGGCAGAATATAAATACATTTTAAAGGGTGGGGCTGCATAGCAGAGTATTTATGAGCATGGACTTTAAAATCAGACAGACATGTATTTGTGTCTCTTCTACATTTTGCTTGTATGACCTATTGCAAGTTATTTAACTTCACCAATTTTCAGTTTGTTTATTGGTAAATGGTGGCATTAACAATAATCTCATTTGGTTTGTGGGGATTTTCTCAGTGTCTGGAACACATCATACCATAAATGGTATACCTCAAGGTTTCTAGTAATTATTAGAGAATTTCAGCAATTCTAATTCTGTCTGAATTTAAATTACTGTTCAAATAGATTGTTTAATATGGATCACAAAATACCATGCTACAAGTCATCTGTCATATGTTTTTTAGAGGCCCATTTGTGATAAGAAATGTAATTCTTCAGTTCTCCTGGGTGGCTTCTTGAGATACACAATTCCTTCCAGCCGGCAAAATGCTGCTCAAGACAAGTAAGACATGTTCTTAAGGAGTCTTTGTTGTAAACCCTCCTTGGTCAACTAGCTAACAGAGTTGTGGATTTTTAAATTCAGCAGCTCTTTCCCTGGGTTTCGGTTAGGTCCTATGGTCAATGGTGTAAAAAGGAAACATTAAAAGCTGGGCTTCCATCATAAAAAGGCAATGTAGATGCTTCCTATGGGAGATATAATTAGATTATCTGAGCTCTCAAGGTAATTATAAAGGAGATATTAATTTCATGTTGCTCAAATTGTTTCAAGCTTGAGAAAATGTTATTCCTGCATCTTCAGGCCTAATATTTATCTAATGTTTAATCCAAATTAATCTTTTGGATGATGCTTGTTTGGAAAAAGCTATCTGAAATATAGTACTAAAGAACCACTGACATATGAAGCCTATGCCTTTGTTATTTAAAAGATAGTTTTTTCCCCTTTTATCTTCTAAGATACAAATTTAAGGAAGAATAAATAGAACTAATTATCATCATGTCAAGTTAAGAAGAATTAATAGATTGGCATAGTTAAAGCACGATGATTGTAGTCACTCTGGTGATGTGCACCTAGCAGATTTCCAGGACAAAATTAATCCCCCTGCATGTGTGAGCAAGGTGCCACACTAATATTCATGATGTGAACTGGCTCTCTCATTGAACTAGTAAAATAACTGGTCTTCTGGCACTACATGCGTAATGGCTTTTTGTATGAAAGAGGCAATTCAAAATCATGTTAAGATCTAGGAAAATATAATTTGCCAAACAAGCTGTAACAATAATGACACATTTTTATTTATTTATCACTAGAACTATAAACTGGAAAGAGCTCAATATGTAAGGATAAAAATAATATCCTTGAATGAGTTCCTGAAGTACCCAAACCAAAAAAGTGAAAAATAAGATTATTATTTACTTACTATGCTATGCAAAAAGAAACACAGGACATTCATAGAACAAGAAAATCTAGTGGATCTGCTTAATAAAAATGCAAAATAAAAACTATAAACCCATGTAGAGTATTTTGAGGATCCCATTTTTTTAAGGACAGTTATGGAGCCTGCTAGGAGAAAAGTTTCAAAGATAAGATGAACTAAGGATCATTTTGGTAACTGGTAACTATCTTGTTGTCAACAGAAATATCTCTTCGTCACTGCTAACTGGTGTGTCTTTTTCATAAATCAGTGACATTCCACAAGTATTTATTGGGCTTCTATCATATAGGTATTTAGTATTGTATCAGAGACTAAGAAGCTAAAATTTAGCATTGTGAGGTAAATATCAGCTAGGTAGGGAGATCTGAGATATGATGACCAAATAGTTAAGCAAAAGGTCAGGGATAATTTTCTAAATCAAAAATGTGCATATTATGCGTGTTCTAAGAATTGAGAGGTATGAGAAAACCATGAGATGGAGAATGCTTGAGAAATTTTTGTGTATAGCATGAAATTTGAACTGTATCTTGGAGAATAGATAGAATTTTGAGTGGGAGAAGAAAAATAAAAGTTTGTGTGTAGTGTGTGTGTGTGTTTCTGTGTGTGTGTGTGTGTGTGTGTGTGTGTGTGTGTGTGTCTGTATGTGTGTGAAGAGCAGCTTGAATAAAGTCGCTATGGTTAGTTAGAGTAAATCTGAATTTCCAAGACATGAGAATAGTCGCATGGTTGTAATGAAGTACTCACATTTAGGAAGAGTGGGAGAAAAGTTTTTCAAATTTCAGTCAAGATCATATCACGAATAACTTCTTTCTTGCTCTCGCAGATAATCTTTCCCTCTTCTCCCACCACACATAAATCATCTGTCTCTCAAATCCAGTTCAAATCTATTTA
The DNA here is from genome assembly GCF_902729225.1 of Pteropus medius. Lineage (NCBI taxonomy): Eukaryota > Metazoa > Chordata > Mammalia > Chiroptera > Pteropodidae > Pteropus > Pteropus medius. The sequence goes on from NW_024354500.1 coordinate 12,179,971, forward strand.
TTATCTGTAAGTCTCTACTTCACATTGTGCTGTGTAGACCCAAACCTAAATTAGCACATCTCCTTAATATATGCTCTTATCCAAGCCCTGTATATAATGATCAAAGATGATGTCCTAATGAATGCAGAAGTTGACTGCTTTTAGCTAGCCCTTAAGTATTATTATTTATGTTTTTAGGAAAAAATTGTGTGTATGAGTTATATCATCTGGATATCTGACTCCAAGGAAATATGAAGCTCTTCTGTAGGTGCTTGTACCTCATACACAGTGGTTTTGCACATTAAAGATACTCAACAAATATTCTCTGAATAAATGAAAGGATTAATAAATACATTCAGGCTTCTTTACAAACCTTAATCCTTTTAGAATGATTGGCATGTGCTGCTGTTGTGATTCTGTTTTCATAGTGAATAATCCTAGGGGATTTTAAGCAGTTCAGTAAATGAGACAGATAATTCCCTAGGACACTTATTGGACAACTTGGCTCCTCACAGCAATAATCAGAAGTAGATTTTATTTTTTAAAGAAGTCATAGATTTTATTAAAATTATGAGTGAAATAATAAAATTATAGAGAAGTAATATTTTGCAAGTCATAAATTGGAACAGAAATCTACATCTAATATTTATTAAACTGTTTCAGATCACCTCTGGATGTGAATGGAGATCACTTTCTAAGACCCCGAATTCTCTTCTGCCTAATTCTTATTAAAACCTAAGTTCATAATGTGACTTTTCTGAGTGAGATTTCATGTTTCTTTGACTGTGGGAAAGCTCTAAGAGAGTTCTCATTGTTGCTAAAGTTTAACTGCTGGGAAAGCTCTAAGTCAGATTTTCAACCCAGTTCTCATAATTGTTCATTTATAATTGCTAAACTTTTGTTTAACAAGATTTTAAAAATGCATTTGGTATAGTGTATGTATTTTTATAAAATGCTTCAAATCCTCTTTTAAAAATGACAAAGTATAAAGGAGCAAACGTTTTCAAAGTATATACTCTGTTTCAGATACTGAGTTAGGTACTACAAACGTAAGTCAAAACTTAAATAGTAAATTATAGGAAAGAACATTGAAGCCTAGTGAAAACTGGTAAATATTTCTCCACCTTAAATGTATGTCAATTCAAAGAGGTAATATGGCATGTAGATGCAAACATAAACTCTTTCATAGATCTAGAAGTGGGAAAGAGCTAAAGAGGATATTTAACACACCTTTTTCCAAATGTGTTTCATGGAACACTATTGCAGAAGATCGTAGTAGTTTCAAGAAATAAACACTTCCTGTATACAAATATGATGGCGCAAACTCAATGTTGGGTAATATTACTGATGCCTTAGTACAAACCAAGGGAGTGGCTCCAAACTGTACTAGTGGTCATCATATTTTTCATTGTCACAAACCTGCAATACAAAATCTAAAAAACGAACAAAAAGCCAGTTTTACTTTGTGATGTCTTTGATGAAGTAGTAAAAATTATTAATGGTATTAAATCTTGATTATTAAGCACACATATATTTAATAACATTTGGGAAAATGAGAATTATGCATAAAACACTTATTGTATGTGAAGTAGGATGGTAATCTTGAAGAAAAGCACTTATGGAGTCACTTGAGTTGTAGATGAACTAGCCATGTTCTTCCTGGAACATCAGGAAAAGTTTCCTTTTCACTTGAAAGAATGACTAACAAACAATTGGTATTGAGACATAAATATTTACCTGATATATATATATATATTTAAATGAATGAATTGGTCCTGTCACTTCAAGGAAAACAACTGACAGCATTTGTTGCCGATGATAAAATTTGAACTTTCAAGTGAAAATTTGAATTTTGGAAAACGTATATCTGCCACCATGAGCTTGATAACTCTCCAATATGTAAAAACTTTTCTACTGAGATTGGTGGTGATGTTTATGGGGTTTTTTTTTTTTGATATTATGTAATGAACTATGTCAACATTTGGAAGGTCTCCATAACTCAGTATATCAATATGCTCCAAAAGTCACAAAATCATGTATGGGCAAAAGATCCATTCAAAGAACAAGCTAAACCAGTAAATTTTAAATTAACAGAGAACAATATTTCATTGATACTGTTTCTGATTTAATATTGCAGTTAACCTTTCAGGAATGACAGCATGTTGAGTTTTAGCCTAGAATCAGAAAAGATTATCCACAATTATCTGAATATTAAATACTCCTCTTTCCAGATCATAGATTAAAATGCTAGATTTTTCTATATATTCTTTAACAAATACAACATATCACAATTATTTGACTACTGAAGCAGATATGAGAATCCAGCTGTCGTTCAGGAAGACAGACTGAAAAAGATTTTTTTAATGTAAAAAAAAGATACTTCTCTTGCTAAATATTTTTTATTTTGGAAAATATACTTAATTTTTCTAAAAATATGTTATTTACAGTGATATGTAATGGATATACTATTGTTATTTTTAAATAAATTAACAAATAAATAAAACTTTTATCAGCTAAAAGAGTAAATATCAACAGAAATAACCAACATAAGCAAAAGCTATTTGTATCTTCAATAATATTTTAAGGGTGGAAAGGGGTCCTGGGATAAAAAAAGTTTGAATGCTGCACTAGAAGAAACCTGAGGTCACGTTAAAGTCCTTCATTTATGAATCTTTTATTTGCTAATATGGAAATTAAAACAAACAAGCACTTATATTTTTATGATGTGAAAAAATAGCCATAAAAAAAAACTTTAGTGTTGCAGCTATAAAAAGTATGCCTTTTTTTTTTTCTGTTTATATCTATGGACAAACATTTATGGAGAATAAAAATCCTGAAATGTTATACTTATTTTATTTAATCAAAAATACCCTGTGTGTGTATCAAATAAGAATTTTAATGTAATAATACCAGAATAATGTTGCCATGCAGATAAAAGCTGAGACTCTTAAGAGATATCGGCATAAGCAGAAATTCAATAGTAAGGAATACATTCATTATACTTCCCTAAGGGCTTTTTTTCCCCATAAAATTATGACACCTGATAAATGACTGCAGGGAAAATGTGCCAAAAGAGCTCCCTTGTTGTTTACAGCTTGTCACAGGTTAGTGCAATACAAAAAGAAGATGAATGCATCTTTCCTACTCCAGATTGTCTCTACTCATAAAGGGAAGATTTCGCCTCATCCCAACAATGGTTGGCTTAGATCACAGATCAATAATGTTGTGGTTGCTTGATGAGTTTATGGAAACACAATAAGGAAGATAGAGTCCTACCCCTGGATTTCCCTGCAAGGTGACTCTACACTAGCCGAAGAAGCTGAAGAAGCACAGTTTATCTTTTCTACTGGTGCCACTCTTATTATATTCAAATTGCCCTTTGGTTCTTCTGATTCTGTTAATGCTATCCTTACATACTGCTACCTACTAGAAGCTTGCTGCTCCAAGAGTGAGACACAGACCACCAGATGCCAGGGCACTGAAGAAACATTGCTGTACATCAGATGATTTCAACTATAGCTGAACTTTAAAATCACCTAGGGAGTTAAAAAAAAAAAAAATCCTGATCCTTGGGCTACATTGCAGAACAATTAAACCAGAATCTCTTAGGGTAAGACACTTTGCTTGAGAAGAATAAGCATTCTTCAAGCTCTGCTAGTGTTACCCTTTTCTATTGTATCTGTATTCATGGATGCACCTTTGCATTTATTATGAAAGTCAGTGGGAAAAATACTCCCTTCACAGGCAACTTTTTAAAAATAGCCTTATTGAGGTATAATTGATATTGAAAAAGTGAACATATTTAATGAATACAACTTGATGAGTTTGGACATATGCATATACCCATGAAACCATTACACAATCAAGGTAATAGACATAAACCAATTTTGGGGGAGAGTTTCATAACTATTTTGGTATTAAATCTTCTTTAAATGTTTGGCAGAATTTTCCTGTGAAGCCATGTAGTCTGGCACTTTTCTTTATTGGGGAAATTTGATTACTTATCCAATTTTCTTACTAGTAATTCGTCTGTTCAAATTTTCTATTCAAGTGTTCTGATATTTGGTATATCTATAGAGATAGAGAGATAGAGATAGAGATGATAGAGATAGAAATAGAGATAGAGATAGATAGAGATAGAGGTAGATAGAGATAGATATAATTATACCTTTCTGATGAATTATTCTTTTATCATTATATAATGTCTTTCTTTGTTTCTTGTATCCATTTTTTTTTTTTTACTTAAATCTATTTTTGTCTGATATAGCTACTCCTGTTCTCTTTTATTTACCATTTGCCTGGATTATCTTTCTCTATCCCTTCATTTTCAGCCTATTTGTGTCCTTAAATCTAAAGCGAGTCTCTTATAGACAGCATATAGTTGGGTTTTGTATTCTATCCATTCAGCCACTAGATATCTTTCGATTGAGGGAGTTTATCAATTTATGTTTAAAGTAAATATTAATAGGGAAGTACTTACAATTGCCATTTTCTGTCTACCTTGTAGTTCTTTGTCCCTCTTTTTCTTTCTTGCTGTTTTATTTTGTATTTTGTTGATTTTTTATACTGGTTTTGCATGTCAAGTGCATAGTGTAGTGCCTGGCATAGAGTCTGAACTCAATAAATATTAGCTATTATTATTGTTTATGAAACTAGTTAAGGCAAACTTGGCAACACTAATTACAACACCAAAAGTTAGAAAGAAGGGTGAGTTCCAGCTCCTCTCCAGGTCTACCTTTCAGCCCAGAAAGGTGTTCTTCCATTTCATTAAGGATTATTCCTTTTTATCTAGTATTTTGGCTGGGGTTTGGGAATGGAGAATGAAGAATGAGCTGCAGGAGCTCACTAAAACCAAAGATAAAGAGCCACATGATTAAAAGTCTATAAAATAATGAGATTCAAAGAGTTATGGTTTCTTATGAAGAAATATTTTCCCTTGGGATTCAGTATTTCCGTGAATCTCATAATCACTCTTGGAGTACAAAATGTAATAAGAATTACATGGGCCAAAAAGGGAGAACGCTGTGTGAACATTCTCTACAGGACAGTACATTTTTAATTTAAAACATCAGCATATGCTTGTTCTCTATGAAAGCCTATTGCAAAGAGTCCTGGTTACCACTAATTGATTTAAACCTCAGATCTCAGTAGGAACCCACAGATGTTAACTGCTCACTGATGCACTAAAGCTTCTTAAGTTTCTCACAAAGGTTCAGGGTAATTGTAAAATATTTTCTGAAGTCCATGGTTTAGTGAAGTTGTTACTTGGGGAGGTGCTGTGAGGCCTGAGCTAATGTTGTAATGAAAAGTTTCTTTGGGAAGAAAAGTCTTCTTGGTGGGTTTGTGAATTGCAGGGGTAAATGTTCAGCTGAGAACTATATGTAGTGTTTATCTGGACACAGCAAAAGAAAGGATTCAGGTTTTGTAGAATCTAAAGCTTATAAAATTTGGGAAAGTCTTCTTCAGGAGAAAAAGTCTTAATGAATTACAGCTAAAATAATTGCCCATTTGCAAATTTTACAAAACCATATGACCATGTGAAATCAAATGAGAGGGCCACCCAGGGCTCTGGAAATGGTAGGTACATACCCTGATTTGGGTTAAATCCACCTCTGTCTGGCAGTGAGATTAAATAACAAAATTTTTATCTAGACAACATGATCTGGAATTGGAGTCCTGCCGCCTGTTTTCAGTCCTTTGTTTTCACTCCTACCTTTGGCTCACTGAGTGGTCTCACGCAACTCACTTGCTCACTTTCAATCTCAGTGTCTCAGTTTGTTCTGAAAACACAGCTTTTTTTTTTGTCAGTGTGGCTCTAGCAATGACTATTTTTAATATATGTAATATCTTTCTTTCGAAAGGAGGTTATGCAATATACCATATTACTACATTTTTCAACCTAAATTAATTTTTTGAGTGACTTCTGACTCACTGGAATGGAGACTCCAAGCCTTCTTTTCAAGTCTTTATATATTCATCAATACAGCAATGGAAGAGAGAAAAAAAAAGCCTTTGTTTTGAAAACCTGTAACTTGTCAACAAAACTATTTCATAAATATTGTATATTGTTATAGAGACTAAAATATCATCAAATGCTAGTTTAGTGAGGACAAAAGATAAAAAACGAAGTTTTAAAACAAGTATTTCTAGGATTACTCCAACATAAATTTACTCCAACATAAATAGAGACATTGGGCTTATTCAGACCAAATATTAATTGTAAAGACACCTACAGAATTGTTATGTTTTGCTTTCACAAGGCAAGTATTCCAAATGCTGCTCTTTGCTTTTGAAGAGATATGGTTGGGTTTTTAGTTTTACCTCAAAACTTCTCATTAGCTTAGTTCGAGCCTGATTGATATGTATTCTTATTCACTTCTTAATAACTACCTAGTATGAATTGAGACAAAGATTCTGAAAACTTGGCACTGTTGAGAACCAGATGGACACCTCCCACACTGTTTGAGACAGAACTGCTTACTTCTTCCTTTCTTCCTGTAGGTTCCCATGACATGATCCAACATATTTATCTTTAAAAAATACAAAACCAAACTGGCTTGGTTTTTGCCTTTTCACTATAGCTGTGGGACTTGGATGTTAGGGTGGGTTCCCTCAGAACTACACCCCGATACAAGGATTTAAGTGCAGGTAGGGTAAGTTTTTAGGGTAAGTTTTTAGGGGAGTGGAGAAGCAGAACAGGAGAGCCAACACAAGGCATGTCAGTGGGCAGGTTACCTTCCTCTGGGAGATGATGTAATGCACACCTCAGAGCTGTCCCATCTGAGGGTGAGAAGCTGGTTAATAATCTACTGTCTTGTGTCATTGGCTAAGATTTGGTCTGGAGGCATTAACTCCCCAGCATCTTTCTCCTACCCATGCATAAGCTCAGCATGCTTCTGTGGTGGGAGAAAACCCTCAGGCAGATAGAGGCACAGGTGCTTGCTGTAGGAAGCTGTACACATGTGTGAAACCCTGATTGGTGAAGGAGTAAGGCAGGGCTCCAAAGCCTTTGTCATACTGGGCAAATCACAATTTCAGTGCTGGAAGCAAACTTTTAGTTTATTCTACAGAATCCAGTTTCTCTGATTGCAAAATGAAGGTTATAGATTAAATTCCAGTCATTTTCATGTCTAAATTTTTCATTCTTTCAGTGGTTGTAGATCTTTCATGTATGTATCATCCTATACAAGTAAAATCTAAACAAAATCAAGTTCTGAATGCACTCGGTAGAAACATATTAGCTAGAAGCTTGATACAAGTACCAAGAGGCTTACAAATACTTTGTAAATGCACAAATTCAAGTATTTTCATTCTCTACCAGCATTAGCATGGGAGATTTTTTTGTGTTAATAAGTGCGATGTGAATCAACATAACTGCTCTTTTGAGGTGTTGGAAAAGGAAATCTATATTGAATAAAATCAAGTAGGGAATGGAACTTAGTATTTAACTTGAACCTTGTTTTAAAAGTAGTCTCAACTCAGGCAATTATTGAACAAAGTTAAAGGTTAGATATTCGAAAATAGCAAGAGAATGATTTTCTGTATTTATTTCTGAGCTCTTCTTTCTTATAAGAAGCCTAGGAACCAGCGTATGGTGTGCTTCCCCTGAGTGGCTATGTTGAACTTTAAACTTGCCTGTGTTTTGTTGTGTCTGCAATTGATCGATGGGGACAGGAGGATTTATGGGTGCTCAGCTTTGAGCAGCACCAGATAGAGATGCAGGCAAAAATCCCTCAGTGACTCACTTTGGGAGCTGCCCTTCTGGAGCCAGGAATATCTGTCAATAAATAGCAAAGCCCATGGCCAGAGGGCCGGGAAGTAGCTACAGCAGCTTCTGCCTGTCCCATGAAGGATGGAGACCTGGCTGATAGCAGCTCTCTGAGGATTGAAGATTTATGCCCACTCTACAAACAATCCTAGAGTCACCACACTATTACCATCCGCAGCCTCTGCATGCGTTGTACATCAGGGAACAGGATTATTCTGGGCCTAGCAGGCTGTTAGTGATCTGGATCTTTAATTACCCTAATGCTGCTGCACAGGTGTAACTAGTTTTGCTGATATATTTTAAATACCGTTAAGGACTAGATGGGAAAAACCTTTCCCACAGAGTATTGCCTTAGAATGGTAGGGAATCCTTACACTTTATCCCTTCATGAACCATCTGGTGAATTTGTTAAAATGCTGACTCATGGGCCCTTAATAGTTCCCAAGTGGAGCCCAGGAAACTGAATTTTAATGTTTCCTAGGTAGATTCTGAGGTGGGTAGTCTATGGCACCTTGAGAAATGCCTTGTTTTGAGGATCCATTTCATTTTAACAAAAGGGGGTGGCGGGGAGAATATCTGTCTCGCCTTTGAACAGAGAGCAGCAGCCGAAAATAGATCAATTCTTGGATTTATTTTGGCTGGTTTTGTGGAAAACACACTATTTCCCAATTCATATTGGGATGAGATATCTAGTTAAAAATTATATATTTAATAAATTGCACGTATCTAATTAAAAACTTAAAAGCCAGGAGATTTTTCTGAAGACGACATACAAATTTTACCCAAGCGAGTGAACAAACAAAACCCCACATTTGCAGATATAATGAATGTCAGAGGCAATCCTGTCACCAACAAGGTTTTGAGATCTAGAAATCAGCAGCAGCCTAATGCCTGGGAGAATTCTGGACTTGAAACCACCATGATGATTGGTAGAGAGAGGAGGAGACCCTAATGGCAGATGGCGATTCAACTCAGAGAGATAAACTGGATGTATCCCATTCTGATCTGTCATCTTTGCAGTGCTGCTGCCCTCAGATCTCAGGCTGACGGTTCTTCCTTTTGCAGGAAATGGCTCTTTTTAGCACAGAAAACTAGCTGTTACTCCCATCATAAATGTGTCACTGTTACGGTTTCTACGTTTGTCACACCTCACCTTAAATGATTATTATGGAAAGTCAGTCTGTGCTTAAATGGCATATACTCATCTCCATGCAAAACTATACTGCTTTAGTTTGTTATTTTCTCTAGACTTGTCCTGATTTCAGCTATTATCATCAATATCATGTACTGTGTAAATGCAGTTCACAGATTCTCAAACTGTTTGGAATGGCAACACTCAATATTTAATTATTTGAACTTACATTTGGACCCTAAGCCCCTTTCAAATGAAAGCAGAAAATCTGGGGAGATCTTTTGAAATATTTGTGGCTGGTTTTTGTTTTCGGAAATCTAAGGTTAAGATTTCTTGGTTTAATTAAAAGAATGGTTCTATGCAAACCATTTCCTTAAAATGCAAGAACATGGACAGCATTGCCTACGGTTGCTTTTACTGAAGCACAAATGGAATATTGTAGTTATTAGAAGCTAGACTTTATTAGTTGCCTGAGATCAAGGACTGCATTTCATTTTATTTTTATGTCCAATGTCTACGATAGTGCCAGCTCATACTCAATTCTAATTAACTCATACTCCAGTTAAGTTGATTGTTGAATGAATCAAATAAACTTTGCAAACCCTGAAGATTGCATGAAGGAAGTTGGAATAATTTATCAGATGACAGCATAAGGCAAATGGGGGCAAATACCTAGAATGTACGCTGTGGTTTCTCTCTTCTTGATTGCTTAGCGAGACATTGCTAATGCATTATAGCACCTTTTCTTGCTTGGCAAGGATGCTATCTCTTGATCATTTTAAACACAGTGCTTAGAAAAGCCACTACCAATCAATCAAAATGGGGCTGTGGCGGGGGGTGGGGGGGCAGTTTAAGAAAAAAGAGGGAAATTTTTTTGCCAGTTCAGTATTAAGGCTTAAATAGATTAATACTTTTTACTGCCAAGAGGATAAAAATGCCCCCAGAAGTTGCAAAGGGATCTTATCTTTTATGCCCACTTGTATTAATTGGTGGTGACTGTCTCTAGCCCTGTTTTAGGTTTGTGAGGTTATAGGTAAGAGTCTTAAAAATCAGTTAATGACTTTTGTCTTGGGCAAGTGAGAGAAGGGTGATGGCTTTCTACTGGGTATTTTCCATCCCTATCCAGCTGTGTTTTTAGCCCATGGGCTATCGGAAGCACAAGCAGGGACATGGAAGCAGGGGAATTGAGTAGCAGAGTAGAACCAGAGGAAGGGAAACAGAAGAGGCTGTGCAAGAGAGAAATAAAAGAGAACTATGTAGTGAGCAGAGTAAAAGTGTGTCACCAACAGGGACCTCAGGTGCCTCTTTGTAATTTCAGTGCCACAGGCCTCTGTCCCTGTGTAGAACTGTCATGGGTCAAAATCGACATTCTGTGCATCAACTGTCATGTTCAGAAAATTTATACTGTGAATCTGGGAGTCATAATAACAATAGAATTGAAGGGAAAGTAGAACTAGGACCGTGGGATTGAGAGAAACTCTAGAGAAATAGTCTTATGTGCTTCAATACTCCGCCCCTCTCTGTCCTGGAAGCCCCAGTCCCAGTATTGCAATGGACATAAAGCAGAACAGAGAGGACTGCAAACCTTTGGCTATAAGTTTTCATTATTTATTCGTCTATAACGCGGGAGGCTCTGTGAAAGTCATTGGGACTTACTAAGAGATGAATAAGACTTGTTCTCCACTTTCACGGGGGTCCCAATCTGGTAGTAATGAAAAATCCATCAACAACAGCACCCATTAAAAATGTGAGAAGCATCATGATATATGCATGAACAAAGAGCTATTAATTGTGACTAAAGGAGTTAGGGAATTTCAGCTGTGAGAAATATTTAATGATACTGTTCCTTAGGAGGTATTTATTTTGATAGATTGTTAGTAAGATAAATCTCTCTTTCAAAGAGAGATTCAAAGAGAGAAATTCAAATTTAGCATAGAATTGCAAACTAGATACAGCATACCCCACTGTATTGATGGATTTATTGGGAAGAGCCTGTAACACTTGACTATGTATTTCTTTTTAAAAATAATGTATGATACATATGCATTTAATTTAATGAAGTAAACTAAAAGACATGGATAAATGTGCTGTTTGGAAAAGACAAAGTGCTTTTTCTACAAAAGCCAATCTAAATGTTTGCTGATTTGAGTTGAATTTCTTAAAGAAAAAGCATTATTACTCAGGATGACCCTAGAATGCTTGTGTTTAATATTAGTCCTCTAGTGATTCCTAAAGGCAAGAATTCCATAATAATCAAATTTTATTTATGTGAAGCCATATAATCAGTTTTGGGGTGAGTGAGTGTTAGTTTTTGCAAGTCTAATTGCTCACTGGACCATCTACTGGAGTCAGAAGCACAGATAAAGGGAATTCATTCTTCCGTAAGAATGTGCTTATATTACAGACCTAATGGCCATTGTGGAGTTTCATTAACTGAACTTTCCAGTGGGCGGTTCTGCATTATATGCCCAGGGGTTGCTCTATTGATCTTTTCAAGGGGTTGGCAGACACTTCATAGCTTAGGATTGCCTGAAACATTTGGAAGGAATGTTTAATTTTAGCTCAGTTTCCTAGATCCATTTGATTACTTGCTATGAAGTCAGACCATCAGTCCCCAAGGAGCTTACACTAATTAAAGGGCAAGGTTCAAGAAACATGCTTCTTGTTTCACCAAAAAAACCTTTATATGAAATAATAGGCCAGATTATATAGATAAACAATCCAATAAAGACTGTGGGTAGTTTCAGTTTATGTGGTGAGAAGTTGAAGTAGTCTTTTGGGAAGAAAAACTTTAAAATGAGATCATTGCGTAGATACCATTTATACTAGATTCTTTAGATGTGGCACAATATATTTCTTGAAATAAGTGGTAGCAGTTTGGTCAAAACCCATTACAGATTTAATTGGGAGTGAGCTGTATATAAGAAATAGTGTGGGTTGGCAATATAAATATTATGGGAAGGTCAAAAAGTCTTCGAATCTGAAAGATTCAGATCATTTGGGGACTGACAAAAGAGATTTTGAATCTATAGAGCAATTTGGAAGTCAACAAGGGATGATTATTTCTTAACCCTTCTGATAAAAAAAAAATGTCTTCTGAGACTGTGCTGTCAGATGTGATTAATTTCTTTCTCTCTCTTTTTATATGATTACTTACTATTTAACAACTTTTGTGCTTTTAAACTCTTCCACACATCTGAGCAAATATAGCATATGTTTCTCTTGAGAAATGAGTAGAGCAAAATAAACTCCTATTCTTTTGCCTTTTTCTCTTCCTTGAATTTCTAACAGGACAGGTTAATTTTTTTTTCAGTCTGAATGAATCAGTCTACAATATAAGGTTATCATGTCAGTCGTAGAAGAGTTGTCAAGTAAAACCTTGTATGATTTAGTCTGCAATAGGATAATCCCATCTCTGACATAGTCAAATACTTAATTTTTATAATGGACTTGGAATTTGGAGCACTAGGATTTACAGGCTTATATCGTAATAACTGTCAGAGTGGAATAAAGTTGATTGCATAATGCAAATATCATACGCATTTAGATAGGTAAATTTAGACGGAAAATAATTTTATGATAAAAATGATCACTTTTGTTTTAATGATCTTTGAAAAGATTTCAAACTAGCAAACCACAGGTCAAATCCAACCTATAGACTCAAAAGTTATTTGTTTGTTTCTTTTTTTTAAATTTAAAAGATATCTTTTGGTTGTGTAATGAAAGGCAGGTCTCTTCCATGGTTGTCCCCCGGCTGAGAAAATGTAACCAATATCTTACTTATGGATCCTTCCAGAGGTAGTTTGTGCATACATCAGTATAAACAAACGTATGTATCTATTCCCTAACCCCTCAACTTTATCTACACTGTTCTGCACTTGTTCTTTCTCCCTTTTTTTCCTCTTTCCTTTCCTCCATTCTCTTTTTCTCTCTCCCTTCCTTTGCTTTCTTAACATTATATCTTGTAGTTCATTTCACTTCAGTACATTGTTATTCTTTCTGATTCCATTGTATGGATGTACCAAAATTCATTTAACCATTTCTCTATTAATGACCATTTTGTATATTTGCAAATGTTTTCTATTGTTATGCGACTATGAGTACTTTTGTACTAATATGTCAGATATGTGAGTATATATCTATCTGTAGGATACATTTGTGGAAGTGGGATGAACCCACATTTAGAGGGTAAGGACATTTGTGATTATGATAGATACCATTAAACAGTCTTCCATAATGGTTTATAAATTCAGCCTCCTGGCAACAATGCATGAGAATGACTATTTCTTCACCACTGCCAACCCAGTGTTATCTATGCTCTTTGATTTTCGTCAATATAAATGAAAAGTGTAATCTCAGTGTTGTTTTAATTAGCATTATTCTTATTAAGAGTGAGGTTGAGATCTATTTATATCTCAAGAACCATTTTTATTTTCTATTCTAAAAACTATTCATAGCCTTTTAAAATAGAGTTGTTGATCAGATCTTTTTTTGGTGTTAAGTTGTATGAGTTTTTTATATATTTTGGATCTTTACTCTTTATCAGATATATCATTGGTGAATATCTTCTCCCATTCAGTTGGTTGTCTTTTTGTTTTGTTGATGGTTTCCTTTGCTGTGCAAAATTTTTGGTTCGATGTAGTCCCATTTGTTTATTTTTTCTTTTGTTTCCCTTGCCCAAGGAGACATAAAAGAATGAAATCTCGCCATCTATAATAGCATGGACCACCTAGCACAGATCTAGAGGGTATTGTGCTGAGTGGAGTAAGTCAGACAGAGAAGGACAAATGTCATATGAGGAATCTAGAGAGCAGGATAAGCAAATAAACAACAGAAACAAGCTCATAGATACAGAGAGAATTTTGATGGTTATCAGATTGGTAGGTGGGGGAATGGGTGAAGGGAGGAGGAATTAAGAGGTACAAATTGGTAGTTACAAAATAGTTATGGGGATATAGAGTATAGTATGGGGAATATAGTTAGTAGTATTATAATAACTACATATGGTGTCAGATGGGTACTGTATTTATCGGGGTGATCACTTCATAAGTTATATAAATGTCTAATTGCTGTGTTGTACACCTGAAACTAATATAATATTGTATGTTAACTATCATTGAAAAAAATAAAAATATAAAAATTTAAAAAAAATTAGTCATTTGGGATATGTGTACAAATATTTTTAACATTTTTTATATTTTAATTCATCTAGAAATGATCCTTGTTCAAGTTGTGGATATTTTTCCCATATGACTACCATTTTTCTCAGTACTTTTTTTCTTTCTTCCCACTTATTGGAATACCACTAATTAACATTCTAAATCACCTAATGAATTTGGGTCTATATATCTGAACTCATTGCTGTATATATATACCAGAGCACTGTTTTAATTATCATGATTTTATAATTTTTTAAAAAACCCAGTAATAGTAGTTCCCCTTATTGCTCTCCATTTCCAGAGATTTTTGCATATTCTTATTTTATTTCATATGGACTTTAGAATTTGCTTGTTTAGTTAAGAAATAAATTGGTATCCTTTTGGGGGGATATTATTTAATATTTAATTAACTTAGGGAGTATTGACCATCTTGTAATATTGGGTCATCCTATCTAAGAAAAATGGTGTCTTTTCATGTGTTCCTGCCATCTTTTGTTTCGAATTATTCAGTAGTATTTAAAACTTTTTTTCATAATGTTCTTATACATTTCTTGTTGATTTTATTCCCTTGTGATATGATATGTGGGATCATTTCTTCTATTATAGTTTTTGTTACTTTAAAATGTAGGAAACTATTGATTGCTATTATATTAATTTTTTTACTCTGTTTCTTTACTGAATTCTCTTATTGTTTACAGTTAATTAGATTGGATGTTTCAGATATATAATTGTATTACCTACCAAAAAAATTTACCTCCTCCTTTTCAATATTTTATACTTCTAACTCTTTATTCTTGGCTAAGTCTATTGGCTAATAACATTTGAGCATTAGTAAAATGTTAAATAATGTTTAACATTAAATAATAAAATGTTAAATAGCAGGCATTAGTTCTTCCTGGCTTTTGTAAAAATGCCTCTGTTTAACATGGCTTTGGGGTCATGTTAAAATGGTATCCATCTTTTTCTATTTTACTGAGTGTTATTCTTTAAAGAATGGTTGCTGAAATATTTTCATATACATTTTCATAATAAATCTCATGTGGTTATGTTGTATTATTTTTACAATTGCTACTGGATTTTGTTTACGAGTATTTTATTTAGGATTTTGGCACTAATATTTATAAATAAGATTTGTCTCTAGTATTCTGTTTTTATGCTATTTTGTCAGATGTATCCTCAATGTTATGCTTGCTTTACAAAAATAATTTAAAAATTTCTATCAATACCTATAATTTGAGCAGTTGAAATAGCATTAGAATTAACTGCTTTTAAAGATTTGTTGAAATTATCCTATGAGTAAACTGGGCATATACTTTTTTTGTTGTTTGAAGCTCTTTGGCATGTTTCTCTATTTTTTAATAGAATTTGCTCACTTTATATTTTCTGTTTACTTTGTGGTCAGTTTTGATAAAACTTTTCCTAGAAAGTTATTTCATACAGGTTAAAATTTATTTTTATACAATTCACCAAATTCTATGCAAATTAATCTCTTATGATACTTTAATTTCTTGTTTCCATTCCATTGTCTTTTTTTGTGAATGCATTTTTTCTTTTTTTCTTGATAAAGCTAACTAATTATTCGCTCTTTCTTTTTTCTTTATAGAAAGAGTTTTTGGATTTATTTATAAATTTCACTGTGTATCTATTTCTAACTTATTGCTATTATATTGTCTTTATTAATTTACCTTCACACGTTCTCTTCTGTTAATTTTCTTGATCTGTATATAACTTTTAATGATTGATACTCGTGTCGTTTGTCTTTATTCTTTATTATTCAAATAGACATTTAAGGCTATGAATTTTTCTCTTAGCATGTGTTGGCTCTATATCTCATTCATCTTGATACATTAAATTATATTAACACATTGTTTTCTAGAAATTTTGTTTTGTTTTTTAGTTCCTATTTTACTCAAGAGTTGTTTAAGGGAGAGTTATACTACTTCTGGATAGAATTTTTGTTTTAATGACATCGTGATTTCTACTTTCTTGAATTTATAAGGTTATCTTTGGGATCTAATGTGTTTATGTTTATGTTTCTCTGAATGTTTATGTTTATATAAAGTGAAGGTACAGTCTCAATTTTCAGGATGTAGAATTTTATATTTATCTATCAGATCTATGCTGTTTATTTTTATTTTAGTCTCCCATAACTTTACTTATTTTTCCTTTACACAATTTGTCAACAGACTGAGAGAGGTTACTTCAAATCTCTTACTACTAATGTGTTCGTAGGTATTTTCTTTGAATTTCTTATAATTTCTGCTCTATTTATAATTCTGCTATGTTATTTGGTGCAGAAATATTTGTAGCAGTTGTGTCTTAATTTGTAAATTTTACACTGTGTCATTATAAGCAGATTTCTATGTCTTGTTTAATGTGTTTGCTCTCGATTCCACTCTGCCAGCTGTTAAAATTGTAAGCCCTGCTTCCTTTTTATTGGCTTTTATTGTTATAATGTTGCCTATCTATTTTTACTTTCTAAGTTACTTTGTTTTAATTTTCATATATATAGACTTGGATTTTGGTTTGCGATTCAGTTTTGTCTTTCAGTTAGTGTAGGTCATAGATTTATTGCTATGACAAGTATTCTGTCATTAGTTCATGTTACGTTTTCTATTTTAAAGAGTCTTTCACTTTGTGGTCTCTTTTCATTCATTTTGCCTCTGTAGTTTTTCTGATATTAAGAAGTTTGCATTTTTGTTCTGATTACCTTTTAACTGTACTTTTATATAATATCCTTAGCTTCTCTGTATTTTTGGACTATACTTATTAGTTTCCTCCTACATACAATACTAAAATTAGCATGTTCTCTCTTCCTTCTCCTCTTCTTCTTAGTTCATCAACTTATTTCAATCAATACTATTAAAAATTTTGTGTTTCCCTTTGTACTGCTAAGTACATTATGTTTAAGTTTATATTATTTGAATTTGTTACCTTTGAGATCCTTTGATTTCAAGGTATTGAAGATGAAGCAATTAATAAATTTACTTATCACCTTCTTTCATAATTCCCTCCTGATTTTATTAGTTGTATCATTTTGAAATATTCTTTCTTTGGTTTACAATGAAATACATTCAATGTTCTCTTTCTATACATTCCTCAGCTATATTTTGGTTGAATGAAATCTGTCACCCAGTAATTTTCTCAAGGAGGAATCCTGGCGCTATTCCCTGAATTTGTGTATGTTTTAAGTGATTTGACTAAAGCTTTTATAATATTCTAAGGATAGCTTGACTGGATATAAAATCCCCCGGTCACAATTCTTTCTTCGAAAATTTTATAGGTATTGATTTATTGTTTTTTGGCATTGGAATCTGTGGAGGAATCTGAGATCGGCATTATTTTTTTCTTTCTTCATGTATTACTTGATATTTTGCCTGACTATTCCCTAAGTTTTGGGCTTTTAGGAGGAACTTCAATAACTTTTCCAAGATATGTCTCAATTTTGATCATTCTGGATTAATTATTCCTCGGTCAGTGTGTGCCCTTTTATTCTAAAGGAAAAACTCATGAGGTTAAACATGCCATAATTGTTATAAAACAATTCTTAAAATGGAAATAGCATTCTACCAATGCATAATAAAAATTGAACATTTCCATAAAAATACTCATTCAAATTTATTTTGTACTTGTTAATGTCTATATGAAAAAAGTATTCATTAAGTTTTGTCTATCCAATTCAACAAAAATTTGAACACCACCTATAATAACAGTGGCTGATACAAATCATTCTGGGGCCTCCTATGCTTCATTTTGTCTCATATTCAAAACAATCTTATGTATAAATTCTGTTATTATCCATAATTTGTAGAGGAGGAGACTGAGGCTTAGAGGAAATATAACTTTCCCACATTAATAAAAGGCAGAGCCAAGATTGAAACCTAAGCCAACTTACTCTATAGGCAAAGATCATAACCACTAGATTGCTCAATTATCTAGCTATTTAGATATCCCTCTTGATGCTCAGCTGTTATTTGATCTATCATTGTATCCCTCTTAGGAAACTGTGGTTGAAGACTTTTGAGCTTTAGATCCTTCGATGAGTCAGTTCTCACCTGGAGGTAATTTTGCTTTCCAGGGGACATTTGGTAATGTCTGAAACATTTTTGGTTGTTACAACTGCCAGGGGTGGTTCTACTGGTTGGGCAGGAGCCAGGGATGATGTTAAAAATCTTACAATGCACAGGACAGCCCTCACAACAAAGAATTATCTGGCCCAAAATGTTAATAGAGTCGCTATTGAGAAAATCTGAATTAGATGATAATTTTCTTGAGGGAAAAGTCTTCTTTAACTTATAAAGTCTTCTTTAACTTATATCAAAAATCTTCTTTAACTCCATATCATTTAATACAGTGCTATAACAGAGAAGTTGAATGGATACTTGACTTATTTTAACAAAAATAATATGTATCTGTATCTATATCTATAGCATCATTATCCATCTATATCTAAATCTAAAGGTTCCAGTATTCTTTAAAATTTCATTACTTCAGTGCTAAACAGGACACGCAATCAGTTGTACCTTATTCAAGACTTAACCTGATTTAAAAAAATAGCTTCTTTTTTTCTTTTCCTGGCATAATTTTATATCAATAAATATTTCATTAATAGTTGTCTTATTACTGAATTAAAGAGAGGCTGTTCATTAAGGAACTTTGTCCCCATTACTGATGAAGAGCTCTAAATTAATTATTTCCTGATTGCATGGAACAGTGTTTATGAAAATTAGTAAAAATTGTTCATTTTTTCTTTGGGGGTGGGGAAAGAGATTGTTAGAATAATAAAATTGGACAGAATTGTCAGAGTTACTATATAAAGATCATTTTATTAATTAGTCTTTTCTCCCTTCAGGGGATTTGATCAACACTGATTGAAATTTGCTCAAGATCACTTTCTTTATGAGAAGTTTACCTTTCAATTCCACCTTATGCTTTAGAGTAAATGAGAATAGTAGTATCCTACAGTTATAATAAAGTCTGTCCACTTGAAAGACAAGGCCTACTTCCAAAATAATAATTTAAGAATTACTGATTATATTCTTTTTTCTCTCTGTAAGTCACATGTATCCAAAGCAAGAACTTGTAATTGTCTCTGGAGAAGGGTGTGGGAAAGTGTGCATTACTCTAAGCACAGTATCATTGTGAAAGTAATTTAGTGATATGTCCAACAGGAAAGTTCCTAATAGTTAGGTTCATTGTTCAAAACTACATGTTTGCAGTTCTTCAATAATATAATACCAGGGGCCACCAGTCAAATATTTGGAAAGTTTTTAAAACATTTCAGGGCAATGATTTGTATTGTAGGGTTTCGTGAGCTCACAAAATAATTTTTTTTAAGCTGGCGATAAATCTTTCTTATCTTAATGAGCTCTCAGTAATTGAAGGAAACTTTAGGAAGGATGAATTGTGCATTTTAAAACAAAAATAAGGAGCATAACTCAGGTGTTTATCAGTATGAAGTCCTCTGAGAGATGATAAGTTCTCTTCATAACAAGTTCTCCAGCTAAAGGTCTCCATTAACAGCTGTTCAGTTGTTAATTGTCTTTCTTCAACAAGTAGTCACAGGAAGGTTTCATGGTGCCAGAGTTCTTTCTGTGTGTCTCCTCCATCCAAATTCGAAGGCATCATTAGAACATCTGGAGGACAGTATGACAGATAGCATGATCCTTCTGGTACTTGCACTTCCACGTGTCTCTCTATTTCTTCTTAATTAGGATGCAAAGTAAAAGTGACAGAGCTGTTGCTAGTGAACAGGCAGCAGCTGGCACCTCCACGAGAGGGGGCAAATTTAGCAATCAGGGGTGTAGTATAACAATTCATATGCCCTGTCAGACAGGAACACTTTAAAAATGAAATGTCGCAAGGTTCTTTGCTAGTCAAGTGTAACTTCCTTGCTACATTTTGCAGTTTTGTGTGATGAGAATAAGTGAGGCTACTCAGATTCCACTAGATCTCTAACTTCTGAAGCACTCAGAGTTGAGTTTAGGCAAATGAAATGTCCTTAAGAGATAGTGGGGAGAATTGAGATATTTCTTTGAAAAAGATAACCTGAATATATTGAAGTAAAAATGTCTTCAATTCAGTAGAAGTTCTTGGCGATGAGTTGATTGCATATATTAACTAATTAGAATTTTTAACACGTGAAGGGTAGAAAAGTAGACAAAACACTTGAATTATGGTGCCAGAAGGCTGTTTGTAAATTTTAAAAGATCATACAAGTCTGTAGATTGATAACTTACATCTTATTTGTAAAAAGGTTATAGCAGACAAAGAAAATGTGATTTTTGTGCTATATTTATGGAACTGTAATACATCCCACCAAATGTAAAAAATCAGTCTTATCAACTGGTGAAATCCATCAAATTGTATACTTTCCTATGTATTTAACTTAATAAAACCTTTGAAAAAGTCACTTAACTGTTGCATTCTCACAATACCAACTGAACAGAGTAACTTTTGTTTATTTAATTGATCAAAGTTTTTATTAAAATGATTTATTTACCTTTGAGGTGAACTATTTTGATACCAGATAGACATAGTTTTGATATCCTACTATTTTGCCATTTATTAGTTATATGTGAGTTTGGGCAAGATCTGAAATCCCGCTTAAACTGACTCTCTCCATCTGTAAAATGGGGCTAATAACGTTTGTTTTGTAGAAATGTTCTGAGAATTAGCTATCCCTAGCTCTAAGCATTACATCCAGCACATGGTAAACCCACCATAATTATTAGCTAGTAAGATGATGATTGATGATCATGATAATGTAGCTTGTAGTCCTGCAGGAAATGGAAACAAAACAAGTTTAATGTAGCATAAAAACATATTCAGATAGTTGTTCAGAAAAATATATGTTGAATACTCATCTGATATAAATCATTGTAGTAGTAATTTGGGGAAATATTAAAAGTAATAAGAACAAGCTCATGCTTGCTGGGTGGGGTCTTAGATTAATCTTATTGTACCAGACCTGGCATATGACATTCCTGGGCTGTTTTCTAGACAGTTGCAATCTGCTTATCAGGAGATGGTCAAGACTATTCTCCATGGACCTCAGCTTCTTTAAGCACTCTAACACTTAGAGCAAGGGTCCCCAACCCTCGGGGCTGCGGACCAGTACCAGTTAACGCTGTTTAGGAATCTGGCTACACAGCAGGAGATAAGCAGCAGATGAGCCAGTGAAGCATTTTTTTTTTTTTTTTTGTATTTGCAGGCACTCCCCAGCGTTAGCCTCACAGCCTCAGCTCCACCTTAGATCATTAGATCATCAGGAATTAGACCAGTCGCTGGTGCCAAAGAGGCTGGGGATTGCTGACTTAGAGGGACTATACTCTGTCTTGAGCCCATGGCTGAGACTTTGTCAAAGTCTCCTCTAGTCTCTCGCTTTCAGGGCCAGAGAAAGAACTCTGGATTCATGGCTCTGCCTACTCTCAGACTTCAGGTGCTTCCTGCTACTTGGGCTCTGCTGCTGATCCCCCAGTTAATGGGACTGTGTTCAATATCAGTACTGTAAGAGGGTATACATCCTTCAGGCTCTTTTATACACTGTCCATTAGGTTGTGGGCTACTTCCGTTTGGGGCCAGTTGTAGTCTGGCCAATTGCTCCAGCCTCTATAACTGCCCAAATTAAAATACTCCATCTTTCCTATGTGTCCTTGAGCACCTCAGAAAATTTTATTCACCTTTCAAGGCCCAGAACAAATGTTTTCTCATGATAAGCTTCTGTCTGGCCATTCCAGGCCAAGATTTTCATTCCTTTTTTATGATCAGCATACTTAATTCATACCTCTCCTATTGCCTATCCTCTGGTATGATTATAGCGAGTTTCTGGAAGGCAGAAAAGTCTACTTCATATCCATATCCTGATTTTTACCAGCAATTAGCACACATTAATTGATTTGTAAACACTTATGGCACTGATTTTAGGATCTCATGTTTTGACTTCAAAACATATATGCGTATTATAGTCAATACTAGGAAAATAGAATACAAGTTGCTTACATTTGGTTTTGGAATGTATGAGGAGGAGAGGACATGGGGGGCTTATAAATGAATGTGGATTTGTCACGTGTTTTTTATAGCTTCATTAATAAATTTCTCCATTCTCTCTGCTCAGTCCTCTCTGGAACTTCTGCTTCTCTCTAAAGCTGCTATCTGGATCTCTTCTTTATCTTTGCATCAGTGGGAGAGATAATTAAGTATTTGAAAACAAATTATGTTTCAAAGTTCTATTCTTGTGCTGTGTCAGGTTTAGGTCGAAGCGAAAAATGCTTTCTTTACTTACTTTTCATCGTTGTAGGAGGACATAACAAACTTCTTGGCCTTTTTCTGTACCAGGCCTAGGCCCACCTGGTGTTTACACCTTAATTTCCCTTATTCTCTCTTTTTTTAAAGTTACTCCAATGCTATTGCCATGATACTCTTATTTCCATACTTCCATCTCAAGTGTCTTGTGACAAGGAGACAACTTCTACACATGGAAGGAAACAGAAATCTAGTCCTAGTCCTTCAATATGTGACCTCAAGCAAGTTCCTTCACCTCTTGAAGCTTCAATATCTCAACCGTAATAGGAACAATCAAATCTATTTTATAGTGTCTAAATATAAAATATGCTGTTACAATGGCTGGAACACAGTAACCATTCAATAAGTAGTAGAAGTTATAATTGTCATTATTAGCGTGTCTTTGCCTCTTTTCTCTACCACTGGGCACACATTTTCAATCTGGGCATTTTCTTTTCTAAATTTTACTTGACCTCTCACCATATCTCTAGTTGCCCACTTATTCTAAAATCTAACATTGAAATGACTCATTATCTGCCCCTCCTCAAATAGTCACTTCAGCCCACTTTCCTCATTGATGTCAAGAGCTCCAATATTCCTTTTGTTTCCACTCCCACCCCAGAAGACATGAAACCATCTCTCCTCTATTTTTCTACCTACATCGAGCTCTACACGATTCTTTCTTACATTTGTCCCTTTCTATTATTATCATCAAATCCTAGCAATTGTTATCTTAGGTTTTAAATCACTTCAATGGCAAGAAATATTAGGCTTTCTGTCTTCAGTCCTCTCCTATAAATCATGCTGCTGCTCAGATCTTTCTCTTTGAAGACCGATTTCACCATGTCACTTGATAACTCAGGAATCTTCAAAAACTCTGCTCTCTAATGCAAAGATCTTAACTTTCTGGCCTTGTCTTCATTTTCAAGTAGTGACAAAAATCATTTACTTCAAGTTTATCAGAGACAAGTTAGTATTTTCAAAAGAGGTGATTACTCAACTCTGAAAGAGGAACAAAACATAAATATATACAATAGATTTTTTTTTTTTTTAATTTTAGGATAACCATTATCTTATCTATTGATACAACTTGCAGGATCTAAGACTTGGATTTCTTTCCTTCATTTCAGCCCTGAAGTTGGCATGGCCTCTAGGCTGGCAGAATTCTCTATCCTTCTCAGAAATTATTTTTGTTTGTTTGTTTGTCTGTTTGTTTGTTTCTTTCTTTCTGGATGTGGTCCCAAGGTCATTATCTTCTCAGATCCAGAGCTGGTTTATACACTTCAGCTCTGGCCAGTGAATTCCTTTCTTGGACCCAGTCAGCCTATGCTGACCTCCTGTATGAAGAATTTTCTGACAAGGACAGCCTACTTCTCACTAGCATGTGATAGGCTGGAGCAGTGAGCACCAGTTTACCAGAACATGTCCACTCCATGTTATTATTCCACAAAGTCCATGCTCTATAGGGGACTCTCCGTTCTTTCCAACTTTTAGTCCGAGTGATGCCAAACAAAGATGATAGACAGATCTTGATCTCAATAACTAATCATACTCTTCTAGGCTCTGTTTGAATGTCATCCACCTCTCCATGGACTCCCTAATGGGCCGTCCCTGGGAAATTGATTTTAAATAATTCTACTTCTTACAAGCTATGCTGATAACTAACCCTGGGACGCTCCTTTCTTTCTCTATTCTAAAAAGTAATGATAATGTCATTTAATTTTTACTTGACCTTACCTACTATCTGCTGGTAACTTCTTAGCAACAGGTTAAGGATGGACTTTACTTAGCCCAGATTTCCCTTTTTCTGCTTTCTCAGCTTGAGCTGGAGCCCCTTATTGCTATAACCTTGTCCTGTTCTGGCTCCTGTAGCTGCTGCTGGGTCTCAGCTGCAGGTCTTCAGCAACAATTATCGAGAAAGATAAGTATGTTTTTCTTCACAAAGAAAACAGTTATTAAAGCTCAGCCCTGTCAAAATCACTAGGGCAGTAGATTCCCACAGTGATGCTAAGTGTCTCCATTCAGAATGACTAGGTATCCAGTGATTGGTCCGTGCTTCAATGGTGAAAACTGAGCTTCTTCCACTCTTCACTTCTTAAAAAAAAAAATGCTGTAGAAGTGCTCCACACACACCACTTCAGAGAACAAGAATGAGTTGTGCGGAAGTCTCCAACAGTTTTCTTCACTTGAAATTTTTTAAATAACCATTTAATTCAGTTTTAATGTCACTTGTTCTTTTTAATTGTTTGCCATTTCTAACTTGGATCAAGACCTCTAGTTTCTCAGCTTTCAGAATTCAAATGAGATTCAGGCTGAACGACGCTCTAAGTCAGAAGCTAAGCCTCCCCCTCTCTCTTTCCCACTCTTTGCCCTTTCCCTCTGACACTTACTGTATCTCTTTTGCCTCAGTTTTCTTTATTCCTATAGGAGCTAAGCAAATCTGTTTTTCATTGCCCACACTCCCCTGTTTTCCCATTTCTTCTTCTAGCTACAGATTTTGTTTCTTCTCTCATCCCCTCTGCCAAATCTATAGACTTTACTTCCTTCCAAAAGTGGCGTGACGCTGATATCTCCCAGGAAGATAATAATAACCACAGTGAACATTCCTGTAGTGATGTGCAGTTCACGAAGCACTTTTATAAAGTTATCAAATAAACTCATGTAGCTCAGTTCTTCTCCTTGGTGATTCCTTCGAATTTATATACTCAGCATTATTATAGCTTGTACATAGTGATACTATTTTGTGGGTTCTTTGCTATATACTTCTGTTTATAAACCCAATCATCCCACAGAAATGGTAAGTTTCTTGAAAACAGTAATTTTTAAGTTTCTTTTAGAAATGCTAACATTTCCTCACTCAATTAGTATCATTTTTTTTTAAATGGAGTAATGAAGAAAGGTCTAAACAGGAAGTGGAGTCAGGAATTTTGAATGAGGATAGTGTGACAATGGATATTTGTGGCAGTCAAGAGAGAGGGATGTAGCTGACCTCAGTGATCCTAGCACTGACTCCCACACTAATTCCTGCACTAATTCCTGCTCTACTTCGCCCACCTCCTCCAATGCATCAATCTCATTTGGAGGACTGGTTAAAACAGATTGTGGAACCCCGCCTCGTGATTCAGCAGGTCTGGTTCCACCTGATAATTTGCATTGCTAATAAGTCCCAGGTGAAGCTGATGCTGCTTTGTGGACCACACTTTAGGAATCACACCAACTTGGAGATTCCTCTATGTTTGAGATTGTTCAGTGAGGATGAAATAGGCATTCAAGGTTAGTTCCCTTTATTTATTCCCTGAATAGCTCGCGCTCGCTCTCTCTCTCTCTCTCTCTCTCTCTCTCTCTCTCTCTCTCTCTCTCTCTCTCTCTCTCTCTCTCTTATTATTGTGTGTGTCCCCAGCCAAAAAAAAGCAGTAATAAGCCCAATTATAGCTAATCTTATTTGAGACAATTCGCAACTTTTAATTTTTTAAGACTTTTTTCAGGAAAAGTAATATTTTATATTACTTAACTGTCCGAAAGAACTTTAAATATAGTTTTAAAGTGTAAATCTGATAAGTTTAAAAAACAGACTAGTTTTTAGAGTAGTTTTAGGTTTATAGAAAAATCGAGTGGAAAGTATAGAGTTGCCATATAGGATTCTTCTCTCCCACCCCCAAACACACACAGTTCCCCTATTAACATCTCACATTAGTGTCATACATTTGTTATAATTGGTGAGTCAATATTAATATTGATACATTATTATTAACTAAAGTCCATAGTTTACATTAGGGTTCACTCTTTGTTCATTCTGTGGGTTTTGAAGAATGTCTGACATGTATCTACCATCATAGTATCATACAGAATAGTTTCATTGCCTTAAAAATTCCCTGTGCTCGACTTATTCATTTCTCACTCACTCCTTTCCTGCTCTTTAGGCAATCACTGATCTTTTTACTGACTCCATTGTTTTGCCTTTTCCAGAATGCCATGTAGTTGGACTCATACATTAAAGAGCTTCTTCTGATTGGCTTCTTTCACTTAGTAGTATGCATTTCAGTTTCCTCCATGTGTTTTTATGGCTTGATCGTTCATTTTTTTTAATCACCGAAAAATATTTCATTGTATAAATAAAATAGTTTGTTTATCCATTCACCTATTGAAGAACAACTTGGTTGCACATAAATTTTCACTTCACTTGGGTAAATACCAAGAATCCACGATAACTTTCAATAACAATTTTTCAGGAAAAATAATATTTTTCCCTCACTGTGTTTCTGATAGGGAAATGGTGGTGAAGGCACGTAGTCCTCAAACTGAGCACTACTATTCCAATGGCTACTGCTTGGAGTTTATTCATATAAAGCACCTGCAAATAGTAAGCATTCAAGAACGATCCTCATCATCATCGTCATCACCATTACCAGGTTCCAGAACCTGTGCTAGGGATGTCATGTGCTTTATCTCTTCTTCTCAAAGAACTTGGCAAGTTAGCAATTCTTTTTCCTACTTTATACACAGATATCTGAAGCTTAGGGAGGTTAAGTAACATTTTTGAAGAAAGTGGCAGAACCAAGATGTCAACCCAGATCTTTTTAATGCCAGAGCTTTAAAAACACTTCTATGACAGGGAAAAGGAGTTTTACTAAAGATGTTAGACAGAAAGGAAAATAAATAATTAGCTAAATATTGTTTTTTTTAAAAGGTATTATAAAAAAACCGAAAAGATTAATTTTATCAACTCTCGTAAAAAAATTATTCTATAATTACATGTTTTAATCATGGGTCCAAGAATTGTAAATAGTTCATTATGCATTTTGTACAAATTACAAAATGAGTTGCAATTATTTCCATGATATAAATAAATGATGTGACTAAATGCTGCCTGAGAAACAGAATGACTTTTCAAGTACACTATTCTTATTAAAGCAAAAGAATTCCATGTTACTGGAATTAACTTCTACCTAACCCAAAGATTAGCATTCCAGTCATAGTTATGCCTTTCTAAACTGCCCTGATTGTCTCTACCACTTCATGAGATTAATACATTTCTTTATCATTTTCTCTCACAGTCCAGAGAACTCCACCTTTAATATAATGTGGTGGTTAAATGCTTAGGCTCTGAAGATGGAGGGTCTCCATTCAAATCCTGTGTCTTTCCCTTATTAGCTGTATCTTGACATGGGGCTCATAACTTCTAGGCCTTGACTCTTCATGTGTGCAGTGGTGATAAAATGGTACCTGATTAAAGGATTGTTCTGAAGATAAAGTAACACAATGTATAAATAAATATACACATAAACACACACTTAGCACATGATCTGGAACATAAAAAGGAATCAGTACATGATGCTACTGTTATCAAGGCCAGATTTTTATAGATGCACTTCAAATACTGCATTAAAGATTCAGTGCCTTGGGGAAATGGGGGTGGACATATATGGAAATAACAAATATTCCATATCATACCTGTACAGTAGACTATCCACTAAATATCTTATTTTTTTATTCATTAAATACTTATTAATCAAAAATTTATTTTCAGACATTTTGCACAGTGCTGGGGAGACATAAAACAATAACAAAGGTTTCCTGCTTTCACAGAACTCATATTCTAGAGGAGGAAGATAGACATGTAAACATATAAATTGATAAATGATACCTCGAGTGCCCTAAAAAATGGTGCAAACATGGGGTATTGGATATTTTTGGTCTCCAGTGATAGTAAACCATTTAAGAGCAATTAAACTTGCTTACAGTCACCTTATAAAGATCTGCAGCTGAATTCATATAAATGCAACATGATATGAACATGAAGGCCTCCTGAAGCCTTAATGAGGTAGAGCCAATATTCCACTCACGCAGTTGGTACATCTGTCTGCAAATCCAGCTGGGAATGTGAATGCAAAAGCTGTAATACTGATACACTCAAATGGTGTTACATCATGTTCTGTGTATGGCATAACTCTAATTTCTGTTGTTGATATTTCTCACCAAAAAAGAGCAAATATCACATATCAAAACTACGTTTTATGTCTTCAGGGCCACATTTCAAACCTCCATTAACCAAAAGAGCCACCTGACTTCTGGGTACCTTAAAAAATAACCTAATAACTTGATACAGAAATGAGATGATGACAACCACAGGCTAACTGTAAACAATTCCCAGGACTCTCAAGAGATGGCAAGATCCTTATATAGACACCAGAACTCCCTGTGAATTTCCTGTGAGTTGCTTTCCTATCTTATTCCAATCTTTGTGTCCCTTAGGTCCTAATAAAGGTCCTGTCACACGGACTCTCATCAAAAGTTTGTTGAATCTAAGTGAATTGAATTATTAGAGTTTAAAGACTTGAAAAATACTGAGCTGTCTTATTTAAAAAATTACCTTAATTAAAGCACAAGAGGCCCATAATACAGAAATAAGAATTAATGCTCAGGTAATTCAATACTTTTAATGGACTATAAATTAACACTCTAGAAACACCCTTTGGCTAAGTGCTTGTTACTATGTTCATTAATAATAAATATAATTAATAAAGTATAATAAATAATAGCATTCTTTCTTTTTATGGGAATATAATGTAAACAAGTCTTTACCCATGGGGAAAAGGTTTTAATTTTTTTCTTCCACAAGTAATAAATAGTGTATTGCCCAATTGTCTACTTTCTTGACCAGTTCTACTCATTTTTATTATGAATTAGTGTTATTTTTAACTTTTAAGTTATAAAAACTACAAAATTAATACTTGTGTAAAACAAATGTAGAAAGTAAAAAATGAAACTTTTATTTCCTCTACCTACTGCTCTCAATTCTGACCTTTGAGTAAACATCTTCCATTCTTCCTTCTATGTATCCTATATCTATAATGCATACTTTTGTATTCATATAGTATTTTAACACAAAACTGATCGTACTTCATATTTGTTTTCTTCAACTCAGAGGCCTTTTCTTAGGATTCGATCTCTATAGAAACCCTAATGGAGCGATATACTTATTTTTATGTTTATTTTGTTTGTCTTCCCATCGGACTGTAAGCTCCATAAGAACTATTATTCTCCAATATACACCCAGTACTTAACATAGTACTAGACTTGCAGTAGTCTCTTGATTAATGTTGATGGAATAAATGAATAAAAAATATTTTCACCAATATCACAATGTAGACATCCTTCCACGAGGCCTTGAACTCCCCTTTCGTCTTTCTAGCATCTACCAGCTTCCAGCTTCTTCCAGCTATGGAAAGATATACTACCAATTCCTTGTTGGCAAGGGCCCACTCTCATTTTATTTTCTCATTTTAAGCTGGTCTTTTGTAAAAATTAAAGTTTTTATCTAGTCATATGTTTTAGTCTGTTCAGTTTGCTATAACGAAATACCACAGACTGGGTAACTTATAAACAACAGAAATTTCTTTCTCACAGTTCTGGAGGCCGGAAGTATGAGATCAAGGTGCCAGTAAGGTTGGCGAGGACCCTCCTCAGGTCACAGACTTCTTATTGTATCCTCACATGGTGGAACAGGCTAGAGGGCTTTGAGGAATGTCTTTTGTAAGAGCACTAATCCCATTCATGAGGGCTCCACTCTCATGACGTATTCACCTCTGAAAGGTCCCACCTACCAATATCATTACCTTTAGGAGTTAGGATTTCAACATATGAATTTTAGGGGGAATACAAACATTTAGACCATTGTAGCATAGTAAAAGTATTTGAACTATAAGGAAAAAAATGTATAAAGTAAAAAATAATAGTTACCTCTCCCTACTCCAACTCCATTTCTCAAAGAGAATGTGAATACTACTTTTAACTGCCTACGTTTTATATATTTTGCTGCTTTCCTTTATAGTTTAAATATAAATTTATGATGCATAATTTATAATTCACAATTTAGATGGTATCTTTTAATTATTAACTGTGAAAAAATGAGGAATTTAGTACATATAGTATCTCAACCACAATGCCTTCAATTTTCTGCTTTGAAAAAAGTTTTGTTCTTATTTTTCATGGTCAAAGTTTATAATATTTACAATATAACTTTTCCTCCTATCTTTCTAATAAACACACATAATTTTGATGAGATCAATGTTATATTTTTATGATTATGACCATGTAAACTCTATTCAAAGCTCTCTTACACGTCTTTTTGCTCTTTCTGGAATTTAAATTTCCTTTTTAATTTTAATTTTAAAAATATATTTCTTCTTCATTTATACTCAAGTTTTCCACTAACCATTTAAATATCCTTTTGCCAAGTATATTTGAGCATATGTGGTATGCCAGCAATTTTGTCTTTTGGAGAATCCTCTGCTGGAAATGTCTAAACTTCTTTCATTAGAACCTGTTTCTCCCTAGGCTTGTTTCATGGCTGTCATTCGAGGGTCTCTTTTTTCCAACATTTTTGGAATTTCCTCACCTTATTTTGATTGAATTCCATGTTCCAGAATCACATATATTATTTTTTATTTCACTTAATCATTCTGGAGGAACACCTTCTCTAGTAGCTTCCTAAGAAACAATGCATGGTATGTAAGTTTTGACACCTAATATTGCTAAAAATAATTTTATTCTACCCTTATATTTAATTGATAATTAACTGGATCTGAAATTAATTCTGAGTTGGGACCCATTTTTGTCAGAATTGTTGAAGGCATTGCTCCATTCTCTTCAGGTTTCCAGTTTTGTCATTAAGAAGTCTGCTGCAATTTCAATTCTTTTTCTTTTTTGAATGCAACCTTTTTTTTACCCTCTGAAAGTTTTTGTTCCCAGTGTTCTAATATTTATCCTTAATATATCTAATTTTAAAAGGTATTTTTGCTTTGAATGCTCCTTATTAAAAGTATTCTTATTTTATTTTATTTCTGTGAGAATATTAATGATTGTGTTCTTCAAAGTTTTCTTTAAAACACAGTTTCCTCCAACTTTATTCTGGATATGGCTTTGATCTTTCCTATTAGGCTTTCCTAATAAGCTATATATTGATTCTTGGTTCTATACTCATTTAAAAATAGCACAATAAAGAGCTGATAGCTCTTTGTGAACAAGGTTGGGACTTGTTGCCTATTGGCCTCTCAGCAGGGAGATTGACCAGACAATTTAATTGGAGGAATCATTGATGTCAGTATCTTTAGGTTTGTTCTTTGGGGCTGTTCTTATTTCCCAGAGAAGAATCTCCTAGTGTTCTGTCTGGATAGTTAAACCATTACTAAAGACATTCTGGGATACAGCTGGGAACATGGCAATAGGCCTCAAGATTCTGTATGTATCTAGATTTTCACTTCTCTGTTTTTTGTATGGTAACCTATCCTTCAGCTGTATCTTGTTTCCCCCAGTCCAGAGTCTCTGTTTTAGTCTCAGGTATGCTAAATCGGTAACCATTTATTTATCTTTATGTATCTAGTGTCCAAAATTTTCTTGTTATAATAACTCTTCCTGCTCTTTTTATTCTCATTAATGTCTTTTATTTTAAAGCTTCTCAAACCCATTCATATTTATTGTGATTAGTGATATCTGGATTTATTCCATCTGCTATTTTATTTTGTTTTCCAGTTGCTATATTTAAAAAAAAATTTTTCATTCAGTTTTCTCTTTCTTAAATCATTTTCCTGTTTAATCTCTATCCCTATTCTAAGGTTTGGAAATTTTACAGTCTTTGCATTATATTCTAATATTCTGGTGGTTGGTTTTAAAATTTTAATAATAATAAATATTTTTAATCAATGTCATTAAATTAATCAATATATATATGATACAGTAAAAAAAGATGAGAAGTTTAGAATGCTTATATTTCCTTCTTCACTTCTCCCCAGTTGTTTTCCATGTTGAAATTATCTGAGATTTTAGTTCCAGATTGTTAAGAATATTTATAGTATATTTGACATATTATTTTACTTATATTGTTATTATATATTACATAGTATACTACATATTATGTACTATAATATGTATAAAAAGGTATTACAAAATATTTATATAATTATACTATGGTACATAATTATATATATATTTATTATTTCTATTATTATTTTTGTTTATTATTGCTTTTTTTGGTCAAACTCTTAGATTCATTTTTTGTTTGCTTGTTTTTTTTTTTTCTTTTGAAGTACAACTTAACAGTTCATTGAGAGAGAGTTCATAGTTTAAAAAAAGTTCTGATTCCTTGTGTGTTCAAAAATGTATTTTAGTTTGTTCTTGAATAAATCATTTTGATGGGCATGGAGTCCTAGGTTCAAAATAATTTTCTCACAAGAATTTTTTAAAAATACCCTCAAGTAGACATCCTTGCATGTACCACGGGTAATGAGAAGGCTTTTGTCAGTCTAATTCTTGTTCTTTTATTTAGAATCTAGAATTTTTCCTCTATGAAGCAATTGAAATTTTGTCTCTATCTTTGGAATTCTAAATATACATCACAATGTGTCTCTTTTATTCGTCTTTTTGTCTTGAAGATACCTATCTTCAATCATGGAAATTTTTCTTTCATTATTGCCTTGAATATTTATTTTCTTCAATACTATAATCTCCCTTCTGGGATAATAGTTAAGTAAATATTGGAATCTCTGAGTCTAACCTTCATGCCTCTTAACTTTTTTTGTTATATATTCCATCACTCTGTTCTTTTGAGTTATGTTGAGGAAGAATTCCTTAGCCTGATAAACTAACTCATTACTTTGTTTTACCTTGTTCATTTTGCTACCTAGTTTAGCTATTGAGTTTTTTATTTTTTGATTTAAAGAATCAAGATTTATATTTCTAGATCAACACATGATTCACCATATAGATATTATATCTACTTTTATGTCTTTGAGGGATACTATTTATACCTATCCTAAAAGTTTATTCTGTTTGCCCTATTTCCTCAGGATGTAAGTGCTTCCATTTTTTATGTTTGGTGATGTTCTATATCAAATATTGGTGACTCATGGTTTTGCACTCTTCTTTATATTCAAGCTTCCTTAACAATCTGTTTGCGAAGGCCACTTTTGAGAGAGGGTCAGCACGTGCTGATGAGATATACTCTCCAGTGACTGGAGGAGGGGCAGATATGCTTACCTCTAGAAGATATAGGCAGTTTGGGGGTATAATGGATACCTGTTTCTATGTGTCCATGACCCAAGTCCTTATTTCTTAGCTGCCCCAAGATTCATTTCTTTCCCCAGTAACTGCCACATCTGGGCTTCAAACACCTTTGGCCTCTTATCTCTTTCTCTCTCTTTTCTTCCAGTAGCTCTCTTTTGTGAGTGCTTTGATTTGTGGTTTCCTTCTTTGATCCCATTTGACTACCGTCTTTCAGGATTCTTCAGAGTTTCTGGTCCTGAAGGTATTCCTTGCTTTTCCCTACAGACATGAATACTAAAAATTTTTTGTTACTGTTATTTCTGGGGATGGTACAGAAAAGTAAGTCTATAGCTTCACCTCTGTCTGCCATCCTGAATCTGAAGCTCCCCAATTTCATAAAAGAGTGGTTTTTAACTTGGCCTTCTATAGCAGTATTGCATAGCATAGTTATTAGAAACATTTTTTTTCTACAGTCAAACCGTTCCTGAGTTTCAATTTCTGTTCTGTTACTTATGCGCTATGTGACCTTAAATATGTTGCTTAAACTCTCTGCGCCTCAGTTTCTTCATTTAACAACTGGTAATAATTATTATTTCATCTATATAAAAAAATATAGAGTTGTTATGAAGATTCAGTGAGTTCCTAGTTTTTTGTAAGTCCTCAATAAATGTTAGCCGTTAGAACTCCGGAATTCCAAGGGGTCAATTGGCTCAGCTATTCTGCTTTCAGTTCTCTATGAATTCCATTGATAAGTGCCGTAGGTCCCATTCTTGCTTTTCGTATCAGTTGACCTACGTCTTGAAGTTTCATTGAACACTACAGCTTTAAAGTGCTGTTTTCTCTACTCTGTTTCCTTTGTTTATTTGATCACATTTGATTTCTCTCATGTCACTATGCCTGTAGCAGAATATTCCTGATTCTTTTGGACTTTCTGTTCTACTTGATTCTTTTCTTGCCAGCATTCTTATAGGTTCAGAAAAAAGAAAAAAGAAAAGAAAAGAAAAAAAATACAAGTAACCTTTCTATCATTTCAATAAGATATAAGAGGAGAAAGTCTAGATTTATGTCTTTCTTTCTTGAATCTGAGTCCTGTCATGAATTTCTAAACTTTTGGGCTAGCACTGGAGTTTAATCTGTCACTATTGGCAATAAAATATCATTTTATCCCTGTGTACTGCACTGAATCACAGTTTTGTTTTTTTCTGGTTTTCATTTATTTGTTTTAATTTGCTTGCATTTCAATGACTCACAGTTTCTCCTTTCTGTGGCTATTCATACAACAGCATAAATATTTATGAAACTCAGCCACTCATTCAGACCAGAATATTGGCACTTTCAGATCTTTAGCCATAAGGCTGAGCAGCAGGTTCTGTTTCCAAGCTACCCTTCTCGGTGTCTCACAACCCCACACATTCTGTTTCTCTACAGTTCACAACTAGGAAAACATGATTCTTTCAGGAAATTTTTCTTGCATCTCTCTAAGAGCAAACAAAGTCTAGTATTAAATAAACCTCTTTAGTTTAAGCTTTAAGATGGAAAAAGGGTTTGGGAGGGAGGAATAAAAGAGCAGAGTGTAATTTAGACTGATCTAAATTTATTAAATTAGAAGCCACTCACTGAATTGGAAAGGTTGCTTTTCCAAGAGAATGAACCAACTCTATTAGTGGACAACATTTCATGTAGGAAATAGTGCAGCTTGCGTATTATTAACACTTGCCTTTTATAAACAAGGTTTGCATGGATATGGATTTATGAATGAAAACAGTAATATGTATTATTTAAAAGAAGAGCTTAAATTGCAAAGTGCTGTGTAGTCACTTTCACTCAGTAGTTAAAATCGTTTAACTTAGTGTGCTGCTGGGGAAAACGTTTGGGCTACAGAGGATTAATACAGATATTCTTCTGTCTGCTTCCAACCAAATAAAGAGGATCTTTCTCCTTCCTGAAACATAATAATCTTAGATATAACTCGTGGAGCATATTTCCATAAAGGAAGATATTGCTGGTAGTCGATCTGAAGAGAAATACAAATAGCTCTGGAAAGCTATTATCCAGATCCTTAAAACTATGGTTTTAGCCAGAACTTTCTTACAAAAGACATTGCTTGCACATCACATCTGTAATTACTAAGGTGTATAAATAGCCTCCAAATTAAAGCACAGTACTTTCTTTTTATTCTTTCCACTTGGGAGACTGAAGTAAACTTAACACCAGAGCAAGGCCTCGTCTATAATACTCTCATGTCACCATGCCTACTTTGCTCAATATAGACCCAAATAGATTGTGTCTCTCTTTATAGTTTCTTGGAGGATGTCTGCAACTAGATACTAACCATCAGACAAATTTAAACCTCCAGAATATTGAATTTTGCAGTTTTGTTCTCTTATGCCATTAAGTTTTGTTCTACTTAATGATTTTATAGAGACTTCCATTTATTTCACTCACCACCAAACTAATACTAAGAATGTGGTAACAAGTTAGGTTGAAATAAATCCCACCTTGAGCCTTTATTAATTCACTGACTCAAAATAGTTTTAAAGATCACAAGATCTGGAAATGAAATAAGGGGACAGACTTCTATTTGGTTGTGACTTCTCAATAGATGGTGACCCAACTGGTATTTAATATTCTGATTTTCCCATGATGACACACATTTTCATTTGGCTGATGAAACAATAGGATCACAGTCATGAGTGTTGTAGCAGACTATCCTGACGACTTTTTTTTACCTTGGCACAGGAAAAGCATATTTGTCCCATTAGAATGGAAGTTTTCAAATATCATCCTAGGGTTTCTGGGAGTTATTGTATGGGCCTTTGGGGAGTGTGGAGGAGGTTGGTCGTTGGAGAGAAGACAAACTGGCTGGAGGCCAGACTCTACCCAGTTCTACAATCACAAACATACAGATTTTAATGATTTTATAGAGAGTGTGCTTCCACATAATATTTCAGTTTGATAAAGATTGCCCTCCTTAAAACAAAATAAAATACACACACACAAAAAATCTTTCAAAACTGATGCTTTCAAAGAAAATATGTGCTTCTTTACTATCTGAGAATGAAGTTCTATCTTACTGAAGGATGGATTGAAAACCCATTATTTTCTGAATGCTGCTCTAGGGGTGTGGGGTTGGGTGAGGGCAGCAAGGTTGCTAGAAGACACATATATTTGCCTTCAAGGACTAGACTTGTCTAGCTTCAGGTTCAATTCACATTCAGATTCAACCAACATTTACAGAACTCTTATGGTATGCTGTGAGTGTTTATGCATGTCATCTTACCCATTCCTCAGGGCACCTTTGAAGTACATATTATTATCTCCATATTATAATTGAGGAAAGAAAGGCTTATAAAGGATGAATTTTTGTTTAAATATAGCTTATAAGTTGTAGAGCCGAGATTTCAACATATCTTCAAGCTTTCTACTACAACATGATTTAGGTCCGAGACCCCAAGACTCTGAGAGTTTATACGTTGCATTCTACTTCCATATTATTTGCACTATTTATGATTAATAGTGTAATGTTATCCTTCAGTAGGTGAATGAACAAAGAAACTGTGGTACATCCAGACAGTGGAATACTATTCAGTGCTAAATAAAAAGAAGCTATCAACTTAGGAAAGTATCAAGTCAGGAACCTTAAACATATATTCCTAAGTGAAAGAAGCCAATCTAAAAGGCTTCATACTATATGATGCCAACTATATGACATTCTGGAAAAGGCAAAACTATAGAGACAGTAAAAGATCTGTGGTTGCAGTGGTGATGGAGGATCAATAGGCAGAGCACAGAGGATTTTTAGGGCAGTGAAAATACTCTGTATGATACCGAAATGATGGATACTTGTCATTATACATTTGTCTAAACCCATAGAATGTGCAACACCAAGAGTGAACCTTAATGTAAACTATGGACTTTGGGTGACATGATGTGCCAAAGTAGGTATATTAATTGTAACAATTGTACCCCTCTGGTAGGGTATGCTGATATCAGGGGGATGTATATGTGTATGAGGGAAAACGTCTGTGCTTTACCTTCAGTTTTATTGTGAACCTAAAACTGCTCTAAAAAAAGTCTTGATTTTTTTGAAAGTATATTGTTATAGGAAATAAAAATCTACTTTGGGCGAAATGACTTGTTTATACAGTGATTCCATGAAGATGCCTTTGCATTTCTTAGGCTTTCCTGTCTTTACAATAACAAGCCACGAAGACCTGGGCAACTTTGGTATGTCACAGCATAAGGGCGTTCATGTTCGAGAACTCATGGGGCTTTACAAAAACTATTCGCAGCATTCCGCCCCGCCGCCCCTGCCCTGCCAACTTCTCCGTTTTGAAGTTTTTCAAATGAATCTAATATTAATAAAATGTATTTTAAAGGGCTATTGATTTTAACTCGAAATAAATTTTACATCTAGTTTGCAAGGCAGGTTGTAATAAAAGATACATTTTATTTACAATTTATTTAGGTTCTTGTAGTTTTCTGATTTCTCAGCATGATTATATTTGACAATGTCTTAGTAGTTTATGTGTATTTTCTCAAGTCCTAAGGTAATAACCGTGCAAACTGTCCCCAGAAAAAGTCTTTTCTTATACATCAAATATATTGTACCAAATTATGATGCTTTCTCAGCACTATTCAGTATTATTGTGTGTTCTTGCTTTTTAAAAAATTTGTATTCTCGTTTTGTATTTATAAAATACTAAGCACAGGCTGGATTGTTACTGCTATTGCAAATGTGTCCTTGAAGAAATGAAAACACTGAATCAGCAGTGCTGTGGCAAAGTTAGAATCATAGGGAGGCTGAATTTGTTTTCTCTCTTCTCTCTCATCATTGAATGGCCTCTGCTTTGTTCTTAAATGTCCCCTGAATGTCCCCGCAGATTTTTCATTCTTAACCTATATATAATTTTCTTAGATAAAAAATTGTAGTTTAACATACAAATATACACTTGTATGTATATGTACACATGTACATATATTCTTATGTAGTTTAAGCTATGAATTTACCAAGTCGGACCATAATTTCCTGGCCACTGTAGGATGGTGGGAATTGTCATTTCTATGTCACCAGAGGCAAAAAATAAAGCAAATCTCATGGCAGAATCACTCTGCGTTACTAAAAAATACATTTCTTAGGTTGTGTGAAGGATAAGTTAAAAAATCAAAGACAAAAAGGCCACAAGACAGTGTGGCGAAAAGTGTCCAGGGAGTCAAGTGCCCTGGGTTCAAAGTCTAGTTCTATTTCTCATTAATTGAATGGCTTTGGGCAATGCCACCCTCCCTTTATTCCTTAGTTTTCGCTTCTGTAAAAGGCTCCTAATTCAGAGGGGCCAATTACTAATAGCTGCTACTTAATGAGTACTTTCTCCATGACAGGAGAAGTGGAAAATGCTCTAACACACTAGGTCATTTAATCTTCCTAACAATTCTTTGAGATAGGTATTCTTATCTGAACTTTATGGTTCTCAGAGAAGTTAGTCAACCTTGCCCAAGGGCACATAGTCAGTGAGTGCCTGAGCTAGATTCAAACACAGACTCATCTTCCAAGCCCATGTGTCAGGGGCAACTGTGAAACTTCCTTGTAAACTGGAAAGCGTTATCATAGGTCAGGATTTTTCTTTTGGGAAAAAGGAGAGAGAGCGAGGAAGCTGGAGGGGAGCAGAGAGGACAGGAAAAGAAAGAAGGGATCTAGGATCAGGACTGGAGCAGGGCCTCTTGTTTTTGTGTTCATGTTTGGCACGCAAACCTGAGCAAATACGAAGGGAGAGGGTGCTGGCTGATGGTCACATATCAAGTGCCCATAGTCAGGTGTGCACACACATCCACGGTGTGTTTCTTTCAGCACATTCTGGGCACTTCGGTAGGTAGCTAGCATCTTTGGGAAGGATAGTAAGGTCTTCCGGGTGTCTGGATCCCACCCTGCTGGGCCCAAACGTACCAGACTTTAAGGGTGTCTCCAGTATCCTCGGTCTTGAATATACAAGACACGTGGACAAGAAAGTGTTCACAGAGCTTCTGCCCTCATGGAAAACTGGTTTGCCAAAGACTGATATAGGAGGGAAAGGGCTCAGCAGTGGAAACCAGGAGCTCCAAGCCTGTCACACTGTGGAATAGTCACACATGGGTTATTTTCCAGTGCCTCTACTTTTTCTATGATATTTAAAATTCTAGTATATGATCAATTAGCATAAAAATTGACCACCTGAACAAAAATTTCTAAAGATCCCCATGGATTACTTTATTAAAAAACTTCTAACAATCTGCTTAAATGTTCTCTTAGATTTTATGGATTGTCCTCTTAGATTTTATGGATTGTAAAGACCTTTCCCCAAGTGCTTTCTCTGTGTTGCTTCTTACTCCAAAAGGAAGTGGCCCCTTGATAAGTAATTTTCATTCATAGAGGAGGGGGAGAGGAGGATTTTTTATTTCTTTCCATCGTGGTTCAGGGCCACATGAGTAAGAAAGCCTTAACAAGCTGAATAATCAATCTTCAACTGGATATTTTCTGTGTACACAGAGAAATTAACTGAATTGCAGCATTTTACAGATTCTAGTAAGTGTTTGATCCAACAATAACTAATAATTCACATTTATATAGTATTTTAAAATATTTCTACAAGTCTTATGCAATTTCACTTCCAGCACTTAATATGATTTTAAAAAATAATAGCTACTATTACTTGAGTCTTACTATGTGTCAGGCAGTTCTATTAAACCCATTCAGTGCATTATTTCATTAATCCTCAAGACAACTTAAGGTTTCCTATCTCATAGATAAGGAAACTGAGGCTCAGAGGATTTAATGACTCACCCAATATGCCTGCAGATGGCTCTGGATGAACCATTACTGAGAGACTAATCCACACCTCCATACTGGAATTGTCTTAGAGGAGATGTCAGGGTGAGAGGGTCCTTAAACTGTGTCATCATGATTTCTGTGAACTGTCGGTTCTGCAGGGTGCTAGCTGTTGTATGGAAATAAGGCTCTATGGTCAGGTAAGTTTTTGAAATGTTAAGTGACATGAAATTAAAGAAGTGTTTTATTTTTTAAAAAAGTTACTTCTCAGGAGGCTCTTGTTTCCCCAAACACACATTAAGGGATGCTGATCTGGGTTATTCACCCAAAGAAAGAAACTTTAGAGGCAGAGCTGGAAGGTGAGTCACTTTGGCTTCCCAGAGTATGTGACCCATTCTTCTTTCTAGACTAAAAGGTAGTTTGAAAAATACTGAAATGAAAGCAGCTTAGAAATAAATGAATTAAAACATATTGCTCCCTGCATCTGTTGTCTTTGCCAGCTCCAACAGCAGCCTAAATGTCCTGGCTGAGAGCACCACTCAGAGCTCATCCCACTCTCCTGAAGGTGGCAGCTAGCTAGCTTTGGGACAGTCACAGGATATGGGAGGTAGATGGCTTTGGGATCCAATCCTGTCTCTGCCACCCTTCAGCACTGTGACTTTAGATAAATTATTTAACCTCTGTATTTTCATTTCAATATCTATAAAATAGAATAATACCTGTTTCGTATGGTGTTTGTGTAGATTAAGATTACATAATAAGGCAGTCAGTATGAAGGTGACGAATAATGGTAGCTATTCTAGCAAGCTAGAAATAGAGCCTTCAAAATAAAAGCTGATCTTTGCTGTGGCTTTGGCCCTGGCATATAAAAATGGTTTAGTAAAATATTTGCTTTGCTGGCTCCCTCTCACCTCACAGTATGTTGAGTAACATTCAGCAGTGTTTTATATTAGCCACAAATGACTATAATGTCCCTTAACCAAAAAATTAAAAAAATATAATGTATCTCTCAAACATAGTAGTAAGATCATAGTGAGCAGTTCTCATGGGAATCCTTTTGCATGTCCTTAGGATATGTGATTCTAAATAGCCTTAAGGGGAACATGAAATTGAAAAACCACCACTTCCAATTCCATTTGTAAGCACTTTTCATCTGCATTGCAAACCTTACCCATTTCTTCTCTCAAGGTGAAATCTCATTCTTCCACATAGCCTCATCCTACTCTCAGAAACTTTGGAGAAGGGAACTGATCCCTCTCGCTCAGGACATGCCTTCCAGTCTCAGGCAGCAGCTGTCACTTTCTCCTCACAGTTTCCGCCAAATATTCTGTTCCTCTTCTCTTCCAGGCACACTCCTATTCATTCTAAAGATTCAGTTTACATTTCACATCTTCCACCTTCTCCAGGCAGTTATTTACTTCTTGCTGTGTATTACCATAGCATATGAACGCATCGCTACAGGTATAGGACTCACAACTCTCTCAGTTAGTAACTTGGTTCATAATCAGCCTGTCCCACTAGACTTTGAGCATCTGAAAGATGTGGGCAGTGACTTATCTCTTTTTGTGCCTAGGACACATTTGTTAGATGCTTGAGGAATGTTTGTTGAATAAATGAATAAAGACTAGAGGAGTGAAAACATCCTCTGCTTCATGAATTGACAAACGGTCAGGGGCTGGTTAGAGTTGGGAGTGGCTGATGATTTGAGACTCTGATGTTCTAAGAAAAGTCTTTAATGTTGAGATAATCGCCCCCCAGATCTAGCAATACTAGGAGAATTTGTGGGTAAAAGTATGAAATGAAGGAAGGGGTGACTGTGCCCTATGCTCCTATCCTTGCTGACTGGGAGGAGGCGGAGGAGGGCCTAGTTGCCGCCTGGAAGATCTGTGCAAGAGTATTCACTACAAGAGTATTGAAAATTCAGACTTTGGGGCTCTCTTACCCAGGGCTAATAGCTTAGCCCTGAAAGCATCTGAGATTGGATGAGTAAGTGAGCCCCCTAAAAGCTGGGTCAGACAATCAGAACAAAAGGCTCAGCTGACATGGAGAAGAAGATGTAGAATTTATCCAGAGAGGGCAGGCCTCCCTGGGTTGGTGGCACGTTGTATCTGCACATTGGTCAATTGTCAGAACAGCTCCCTCTGGAGGCAGGGACTCCCCATCTTCGCTGCTGGCTGCTAACTTCTGCAAGTTTCCTTGGTGGTAGAGGAGTCAGGACCAGAAAGCAAGTCACAGTTCAATTAAGTGAGACTGGAATTTGAACCAGCGCCAGCTGCTACAGAATAAAGCAGGTTTGGGGGAACCCGACGGCCCCGGAGGAAATCAGGACAAAGCAGTTTCATTGGAAGCATGTAAATAAACTTTCTCATTTGATGAATAGGGATGGCTTCAAGTGGTCAGGCAGGGGGATTTGTAACCTTGGGGGTGGCTGTGGAATTTTCTTTCCTAGGGATTTTAACAGCAGGTTACATTTTCATCTGTCTAGAGTTGTTCAGCTGTGAGCCATCCAGGAAGTGGAGAGGGGGTGGCCTGTGGGAGAGACTAGTCTACCCTTAATTAAGGAAGCCGCTTTAGAGAAGGTATGAGGGAAATTGTGTATGATCTATAGATATATTATTACCACAGGCAAGTTTTCCTTCATTTAGTCATGAGGAATGACTTGTTTTCTATGATGATTCAGAGTTCTTGGGATTCAGCATGCTAAATGAACCCCTTAATCAGTATCTAGAATAGTGTAAGAATTCTGGAAGGTGAACAGATAGATATAAATCAAAAAAAGTTGCTTTAACTCATTCTGTAGGCTAAAAACAACTTTAACAAAAGCCTGAATTAGTCAAGTTATAAACAGATTGTTAGAATATGTAAACACATATTTAATGTGAAAGGCAGCATGATATAGCAAATTAGAGCCAGAATCCAGCTTCGTATCTTTACCATTTGCTAACTATCAAATCTTGGGTAAGTTTCTTAACTGCTCTGTGCCTTAGTTCCTTTTATAAGGAGAAAATAACAGTTCCTACTTCAGATGGACATTATAGATATTAAATGTACTCATTTGTGTGAAGCACTTAGTATAGGGCCTGCCATATGAATAGTACTAAATAAAGTAAAATATGTTAGCTGTTATTTATTATGTTTGTGAAAATATTCGTATATACTAGACCTCTAGATTTTGTGTGGCCAAATTCTATTTGAACACATCAAGGGTATGGAAATGAATATCTTAAAGATTCCCACATGGAGTAAAAAAGTCATCAGCCACGAGTAGGTCATTGTCAAATTTATATAATTAGCATAATTGGTAAGCATTTGTTCTAAAATATTCAACTTCTTCAAATGGATTTTGGAGCTTTATACTGTTCCATTCCTTCCCTTCCTGCCTTATGCACTTCAGTTTGATTGGACTGTTATTTTCCTGAAGGTATCATATTCTTTTTTTTCTTTAGTTCTTTTTTTCAGTCGTGTTTTATCTGGGAATCTCTCACTTCCCTAACACATTTCTCTGCTTATTAAAATCTCACCTTTCCTTTCAGATTCCCTCACATCCAACCCTCCCAGGCCTTGCCAAGGAAGTGGTTTCCTCTTCCTCTATATCTAATAATCTTTTGTATATATTTTAGGGTGCTTTTCTCTTTCAATATTGTATTATAGTTTGTGCTTTTGTCTAACTTTTCCTACCAGATATAAATATCTTGTGTCTTCCATATCCTTTAGCATCAAGTCTCCTATGTCATAAGTGCTTAAAACCATTTATTGAACTACAGTTGATCTTATAATATAGTGATTGCTGTGAAAAACTTCTATTCTTAGAATGTCAGTTAAGTACAAACACATATGTTTCTGATAGCATGTATTACTAGAGAGAGAGAACAAAATTTTTATTCTCACATAGAAAAATGTATGTACCCAGAAAAGGGCAGAAGCCTTTGCACCTGGGCCAAAATATAATGTTATATCATATTCTGGTCAGTATATTTTAACAAAGACATTGACTTAGTAGGAGATAGTTAAGGACAGTGTTATAGAGGGTCTATCTCTAAATGAAGGGGTATGGAAACTGGGATTGTACAGTCTAGGTGCAGAAGGCTCTCAACGCCCTCAAATATTTGAAGAGTTGTCATGGTGATGAGGAGGGATTAGGCTCTGAAATGCTTCTGAGGACAAAACCAGGACCAGTGGGTGGAAATTATCAGGAGGCAGATCTCAGCCTAATATTAGAACGTTCTAATAACTGTCACTCTTAATCAGTGGAAGTAGCTGCCTTAAACAGTGGTAAGCTCCCCGAGCAGAGGTTTTTGAACACAGGCTTTATGATCTCCTAGCTGTGGGAGTATTGGGTGGGAGGTTGAGCTTCATGACCTCCAAGGCCCCTTCCATTTATAAGCTTAATTGATTTTATGGAAATCTGTATTTGGGCAAAGGGTAGTAAGAGAAATAGCCTACATTGTATTGCATTTTGGTTGCTGGCTGTTAGGGATAAAAAAAAGTCAATGGCTTATTTCTTTGCCTTTCCCAAAGAAG
This sequence comes from Pteropus medius, assembly GCF_902729225.1. Classification (NCBI taxonomy): domain Eukaryota; kingdom Metazoa; phylum Chordata; class Mammalia; order Chiroptera; family Pteropodidae; genus Pteropus; species Pteropus medius. The sequence continues at coordinate 12,224,652 of NW_024354500.1, forward strand.
GGATATAAACTTTCATTTAGGGATTTTACAAATTCTGTTTAGTTTGATTTCCTTGTCTTATGGCTTACATGCAAGAAGGGATTTTCTTTACGTGCAAACTGGTTTTTTTACTGGTGACAGGCTAAACTGTTTTGCCATAAATTGTTTCCTGTGAATCTTGTTTTGAGTCCATATTTATAGGTTGTAGTTGATACCAGAGCTGTATATTCTATGCCTTGATAATGCTCATGCTCATGCTCTATATGTTGGGGAAGGAAGAACGATTTGTAATCTCGTATTAACCTGAATTTCCTCCATCGCTTGAACAGTTTTTACACTTTTTCACACACTTTTTACACTCCTGTGGATAATGACATTGTTAGCTTGCTCTCACGCTGTTAATATATGCATGTGTATTCTGTTTGGGACAAAAAAAAAAAGTATGCATTATAGTGGCTGAAGTGGTCCCTTCTTTTTCCTCTCCTCTGTTTCTTCCAAACAGAACAATCTTTCCTGCCATTGCTAAAAACCATGTTTGTATTTTCAAAGTAATTAGCAATGGATTTCTTCTTCTTTTTTTTTTTTTGCTATTTTTCTATACTGCTTGCAGTTCATTGTCACACCATCAGATGCAGAGCTTACCTTTATATCTGATATTGACTAAATCATTTATATCAAAGACACATATATTCCCACTATAATCTTACCCCTAGACAATCTGCACTAGACATCTTCTCATTCACCAGATTATCAGAAAAATGGGAAGCATTTCCTAATTCTGATTAAAAAAACAAAAAACAAAAAAACAGTGTCCCACGTCTACTCCCAAATTTGTGCTATCTCTAGGCTTCTTCTTGAGCTCAAAACAATAAGATCATTCTGGAAATTCTGGGTGTTTCAGGGCAGTTGGAAATAGGAATTGGCTTTAAGTAAATTTAAACACAAAATAAACAATCTTTTGGTAGAGGGACATCCCTTTACTTTTCACCTGCGACAATTGCAGCAGAACAGAGTAATTCCCTCACCGTACTTAAGTCGGGAAAAGCTTTGTTGCTAGCAGTATTCTGATGTAATTAAACTGAAGGACCCAAAATGGAATTCAGCTAAGTGACAATGGAAGATATTATATATGAATAATGTTTCTATCAATTTATATTAGATTTAGAAGCTATTTACCTTAAAATAAGTATTAAACTTTGCAAAAAGAGCTTTTGAACAAAAACACTTCAAGCTCTACCCTAGAAGGGGAGGCTAGAGAGAAAAAAAGCCTTTGGTAATCATTCACCTATTAGAGCTTTCTCTGCTCTGCTCTTGTTGGGAATATTTATCCTTTTCTCAAATTCACTAACAACATAAAAAGGAAGAAAGGAGAAGCTACTTTTCCATCTTTTGCTTAAACCAGTGGACGAAGTTGCTGCAACAAATAGGCTCAATTTTCTAGTTCTTCCTTAGGATCAGGAGGTAGCCATACAATATATTTCTTTTCTCTGTATTTACATTTTGTGTTTCAATGTTTTATTTTGGATGTGAGTGGTTTCACATACCACCAGATAGAGGCGAGAGAGTAATGATTTCCCCAGGAGGTCTCCCAGCTATTAGGATATTACTATAGAAACAGTCTGTCAGCACTGACATTCTCACACATCAGAATCTGTTTATATAGAAAATGAACTATATAAAACTATCTTGATTGCACTTATCCCCCACCTCCAACTAACTGAGCCATTGTCAGTTTTGAATTTTGGTGCCATTCTCACAATTATTTATTCCGCTAAAGTAAAATCAGTAGGTTTCTCCTTGCTTGTATGATTGCATGATCAGAAATGCAATCTTACTTTATTAGTATTGGATCATGTTAACTGAACTTTACTTAGATTTTTATGAGCAAAGTTGGAAGCTTTTCATAATCAACTTTAATCGTCAGAGGTCAAGCTCTCACTCACTTGGTAGCAAGGAAATGTTTGAGAGGACATGCTGTCATCTTTAGAATAAAATCTATAAGGCTTTAGGCACCCTTGGTTTAGATATTAAGCTTAGAGTTCTTACTAAATCACCATAGCTTTCCAAGTTTCAAGGTAGTTTTAATATCCCTAATTAATGGAAAAAGTCAGAAAGAAACTTTAAAAATAAAGAACAAAACAGAAAGAGTTATGAGAATTAAGATTTCTACAAAATCAAAGATGTTTATTTCTTTAAAAGGATAATGGCATTATTCCTTGTTTGCTGGGATATGTTTTTTCCAGTGATTCCCCTTAGCCTTTTTTGCTCAGTACTACATTTTTGGCAATGGAGCGTTCTACCTATGAGAGCCAGGTTATTGGGATACTGTACAATGTACAGAAAGAGGCGATCTCGGAGAGAGAATGCTTCCTTCTGGAATTATTGGTGTACACCATAACACTACCATTCTCTGTCATTGACATAATAGCACAAATAGCTAAATGTGCTATATGTGATATTTAATTATTCCAATTATTGTTTACTTAAGGTCAATTCAACCTACCTGAGAGATTTTCTGACCCCGATTTTTAAAACCCATCTGCTAGGAAGTTGACACCATCGAGCTCTCATTTACTCTGTTTATCCTATGATTGTTTGCTAAGAGAAATTGTTACCAATTGCCAAGTGTCACTTAATTAGTCTAAGTCTGAATTACTTGTTGTTTGAGGTTGGAGTACAGGGTTTCAAAGAAACAGGATGTCAAGCTTAAGACTTCATTTTCTGTAAAATGTGGACACCATGAGCCCTGTAGGTAAAAGTAAAAATACCAGACACAAGCAAAGAGAATGGCTCAGAGTGTATCAGGGAGAATAGATGCAGCTAAGAAGGAAAATTCGAGGAATGATGCAGAAGAGAATACAAAATGCTGTAGATAGGGATAAGCAAAGGCAAGTAGGGACAAATCCAAGATAGAGCCACAGAGGTTTAATTAGCTAGAGAATTTAACCCTATTGTTCTCCAAGTGAGAATTAGGTTAGGTTGTAAACAATGATGTCTGTGGCATTTGTCTCCAGTGTCTCTGTCTGCTATTTCTATGCCCTTTCCCTTATGTTTAATAGCTTGTGAGCTTTGTCAGCTCCGTTTTTATAGCCTCTGTATCTAGTTGCACCATTTGTTGAGTGTTCTATATTTTGAGTATACTGTTCCTTCATAGCTTCTCTTATTTTTCTTAATTTATTTTATCTCATTTTGAAATATTAGATTACAGTTGTCAGTTGCTTTATGACCATATATTATTTTTTTCTGCTATGTGGTAATTGTCTCAGTATGCGGCTTGGACCATTTCCCATTTTTTATTATACTTACATGAGTCTCTGTCATGACGCTCTTCTGTTTCTCATGGCAGAATGTGATGAATTTTCCTGTGCTTTTAAGATTTCCTTTGTAGAGGGTGGAGTGGGCCAGGAAAGCTTTCCCTGCCTCGTGGCATTAAAAACTGTCAGGTCTTACAAAATACGTCCTCCTTCTGGAATGATCTCTGAGTCCCTCCTTCATGAATAGTTGAACTTTCTGTCTCCTTCATCCCTAGCGTGCCTATTACACTCTTGGGTTCTAATCACAGGGTGCAATTTTGTTCATCTGGAAGGGGTTTAGTTGAGAATTCTGAGTGCATTGATCGAGATGGTTCAAATCACCCCCTTCCTGCCCCACCTTCCATCTTCCCACAGCCCCTCTCAGGGCCCTAGAGTCTTTCTGTAATACTGTCTAATGAGAGCCCAAGGAGCTCCTGGCAGGTTACTGTGATGTTCCTGGACCCCACTCACTGTGATTTCTCTCTCTGGGTGTGATCCCTGGTGGGCCGCTTCCCGGCTCATTACTGTCAGGTCTCCTCTGCCTCTGCTGGTTTCCTAACACCACTTATCCTACAGGGTCAGGCTGCTGGGCAAGTGGGAAGAAGGGAGGGGAGAGAGACCTGCCCGCCAACCCCACTTGTTTTTGGAAGACTCTTTTTCATAGATGTTCTCTTTCTCCACCCCTCCTCTTCTCCATTCTCCCTCCTCCCTCACCCCCTTTGTTATATTACTCTGTTTTGTTAGGAGATTTGTAACTATGCGAGGTGGTGGATTTTAACTTATTATGGTAATCATTTCACAACATATGCATATATTAAATCATTTCACAACATATACATATATTAAATCATTAAGTTGTACACCTTAAACTAATGTTATATGTCAATGTTATATGTTAATTATATCTCAATAAAAGTGGGAATTTTTTTTTTTAATTAAAAGACTGAAATAGAAAAAAATAAATTATACTGCCTACATAGATGGTCAAGTTAATATTGCCTTAATATCATTAAGGTACAGCATAGGAAATATAGTCAATAATATTGTATGGTGTCAGGTAGGTACTAGACTTATCAGGGTGATTGGTTCTTAAGGTATGTAAATGTCTAACCACTATGCTGGGCACCTGAAACTAATATAATATTGAATGTCAACTGTAATTGAAAAAAAAATTAGAAAAGATAAATTTAGCCTTTACATGTTTTAAATAGATGTATTTAATAAGAAAGGTTTAGTAAGCTATTAAATTTTTACCAAAAATTGAGCTTATCTCAATGTATATCAATTTAATTTTATAAACATCATTAGTTTTTCACATTAACACTTGTTTTTATACTTATGTAATTGAGCAGTGTTTCAAAGCATTTGATACAACTAAAGGCAAAGGAATTGAGCAGAAAAATAAAGTGGTAAATTAGCATGAGATGAAGTATTGTTTTCAAGAAAATATTGCTATATATGGGATCAGTCTAATCTATAATATTGTTGGGAAATTTTTTGTCACTTTAAAATGATTTTTTCTTTGCCTTAAATTTTTCTGGCAAGCAAAAACACTATTCTGAAATTCACTATCATAAGAGGGAAAAATATATTTCTGATCTTTTTGTTCCTTAGGTCAAAAGGAGCTTCCGTTCCTTTTTGACCTTCTCTTGAAGCTTTTTTGTAGCCCTAATTTCCTCACATCTAATTGAGTTTTTCTAAGGTAGACTCTCACCACTATTTCTACACATATGCAATCTTTTTTTAATATAAGAAGAGCCTCTTTCATTTCATCATCATTTTGATTCATATAAGCAAACTCTTATTGTTATGACACTTTATTTTTTCCCTAGATCCTACCATTAAGTTAAAAACCCAGGGTGGTGGGTCTCTACCTTTATTGTGAAATAATGTAGTCTGAAACATTTGTTATGACATCTCTAATTTTTATTATTTAACTAGGAAAGTTCAGTTGGCATCATCTTTAGTACATGAAAAGTGATGTTTATAGCTAGGTGACCTATTATTACGTATCTATAAAATCATTTTAATATTTAGTCTTTAAATTTTATTATTTTAAAGATTCCCTTTAAAGTTTTTTATTTTTCAGCTTTAATTTTTTTGTTTTGATAAAAAAAAATCTGATAAAGATAAAAATTTTTTCTTAATTTAAATAATATCTTTTTAAAAGAAGTGAGTAATGATAAAACAGTTGTGCTATCTTGGAGTTAAGGAAAATAAAAAAGCTATTCTAATATGTTTTGCAGATAGAAAGTATTTTCAAATGGACATGCCAAATTAATTCCAGGATGGAAATCAGCCACTGGGAAAACTTACACATTCAATATTGCCTTTTAGAAATCATTTGAAACCTCACGTTAAGATGAGCAGAGGGGTCAGAAGTTCAATTCTTAAAAAATGGGGATATTTAAAACTCTTTTTCTAATAAATGGGGATATTAAAGTTAAAAAAATAGTTTAAAAACATCTAATGAACCTTGCTTATAATTGGTAAATAAAGAAATACATCTAATTTTTGCAAAATCCATCACACAATTATTATTATTATTATTTTTTGCAAGAGCAATAGTGGAGAAGATTGGATACTTCTTGAAATTCAGTTGGCCTGACCCTTGAAAGTTCAGGACCTACTCCTCAGGAATTTGGCCGAACCAAATTTTAACTGCCAACTTGCATCCACGAGTATATTTTCAAAAGCTAAAACTTTCCTTGTGAATATGCTTGTAAATGTCTTTTCCAGAAGTTGTAGGCATAGTCAGATGTGTCTTCCTCAGACTTTAACAATACCTGTATACGTACATTATTTTATGGTGATATAGTACTATGGAGGAAATATTTTGAGCTTTGGATTCATAAAAGAGATGAGGTGCAATTTGTAGTTTAAACAGGGTGGGAGTCCAGGTATAGCCAAATAAAAGTTAAAAAGGAAGAAGCCAAAGATATAGAAGAGTGGTTGATAACACCATCTTAATAATTATTTTTACATTAACTTTCCCCAAACTGACTCCTCTCTTCTCATTCCCCTACCCATAGACCCCTGCTCACTAATGCCAAATATTTGGTTCCTCAGGTCCCAAACTTTTTGAGTCATCATTGAGTCTTCTTTCTTTCACGTCCCAAATCCAATCCACAAGCAGACCCTGGTTGCCATTACATCACAAATTTGGCCATTTCTCACCACTCCCACCTCCACCATGCTAGGCGCCATAATCTTTTTCACCATGACTATTGTGATAGCCTCCTGATAGATATTTCTTATTTCTGCTCTTGCCCCCTTACTTGCTTTCTTGTGCCACCCAGCAGCCAGAGTGATCCTCTTAAATGTAAATCAGATTATCCCCCTGCTCAAATCTATCATGCCTTCCCATCACTTTTGGTCCGAGGCCCCACATCAGTGGTTCTCAAACACGACTGCACATTAGAATCACCTGGAGAGTAAAAAATTCTTGCTGCTGGGTGCTACCTCAAATCAACTGAAATCAGATCTCTGGGGATATCTGTGAATTTTAAAAGCTCCCAGGTGTTTCATAGATGCAAGGGAGTTGGGAGTCTTCTCTGGCTACCCTTTCAAACCCACTGCTTACCACTCTCTCCTTTGCTTTCTCTGATCTACCACACAATATTGACTTCCTTGTTATTCTTCTAGCTTGCCATGGATATTCAAAATAAGGCCTTTATTCCATTCAGATCTCTGCTCAAATGTCACCTTCTCAGAGTCCTCATCTTATTCTATTCCATTGCATCTTAATTTTTCTTAAGGGATGTTCTTTCAAACTTAAAAATAATTTTTTTTGGTGACATTGGTTAACGAAATCCAGTAAGTTTCAGGTGTACAATTTAACAGTAAGGCATATATATATATACACACACACACATATATACACGTATATATATATATTGCATTGTGTGTTCCCTCCCATAATTAGATTTGTCACTGCATATTTGACCCCTTTATAACTTTTTTTCTATTTATGTTTTCCTCCAGTTTCAACAGTAGAATTGTAAAATTTAGGAGGTCATGGAATTTGTCTAATTCGTTCGCTGCTATATTTCATGTTCATAAAACTGTCACTGGCACATAGACATCGTAGGGACTTAAATATTTATTATTTTTAAATTTATTTTTTACTTTTTTTATTGTTTGGGCGGTGGTGGAAAGGATGCTACCACCTGGGATCTGTGGCTTCGTAATTTGGTTTTCCCTCTTCCTGTTTTTTTTGTTTTGTTTTGACTTTCACAAGGTTTTTGCACTAGCTCTGGGCTGAGGCACCTACTGCGCGCAGGTACCCATAATTCACTTTGGGGCCTAGCAAGCGGCTTGCGTGTGTGCGTGTGTCTGTGGCATCACGGGAAAATTCCCACAAATCTTGGGCTCAGAGGGGCATGCTGGGTGGTGGTGGGGGAATGGGGTCTGAGTGTGGTTCTGGTTCGGCTTGGCTGGAAGTCAGCTGGGGCTGGGCAAGATCGAGGTCCTGTGAGAAAGCTGCCGCTGCGGTAGATCCCAGCTATCCTCCAGTTGTGCAAGAGTTGCTGGTCTAAAGAAAGACCCAGAGAGAAAAAAAAACCTGTAGGTTTAAATCTGGAGTCATCACCCGGTTATTGTAAGATTCTGTTAAAAATGCAGAGAAGGTAAAGTGGAAATTATTTGTGTTGATTTATACTGAGATATAACTGAACTATACATGTTAGTTTTAGATATATAACATAATGATTTGATGTATGTATATATCGCAAAATGAGCACTGAAATAAGGTTAGTTAACATCCATCACCACATAGAGCTATAATTTTTTTTCTTGTAATGAGAACATTTAAGATTTTGTCTTTGCAACTTTTAAATGTACAATAATACAGTATTGTTAACTATAGTAACCACACACTGTACATTACACCCCAGAACTTATTTGTTTTATAACTGGAAGTTTACTTCTTTTGGTCCCCTTCACTTCTCCCCCACCCCCATCCTTTGCTGCTGGCAACCACCAATCTATTTTCTGTATCTGCGAGCTCTTTCCCCTGTTTTTTAAAGATTCCACACTTAAGAGAGATCATACAGTATGTCTTTCTCTCTCTGACTTATTTAATTTAGCAGAATTCTCTCAAGGTCCAGCAATGTTGTTGGAAATGGTAGGATTTCCTTATTTTTTATGGCTAAATATTCCATTGTGTGTGTGTATTCGAATGCCTATATATCTATATGTATGTCACACTTTCTTTATCCATTCATCCATCCATAGGTGCTTAGGTTGTTCCCTATCTCTGTTATTGTAAATAATGCCTCAGTGAACGTGAGAGTGCATATATCTGTCTGAGTTTGTGTTTTTGTTTCTTTCAGATTAATACACAGAAGTGAAATTTTTGCATTATATGACAGTGATATTTTTAATTTTTTGAGGAACCTCCATAGTGGCTGCACCAATTTACATTCCCACCAAAGGTGCACAAGGGTTTCCTTTACTCCACATCCTTGCTAACACTTGTTATTGCTTTTCTTTTTGATAATAACCATTCTGACAGATGTAAGGTAATAGATATCGCACTGTGATTTTGATTTGCATTTTCCTAATGATTAATGATGTTAACCTTTTCATGTACCTGTTGACCATCTGTATGTCTTTTTGGGAAAAATGTATATTCGAATCCACTGCCCATTTTTAAATCAGGTTGTTTTTTTAAATCAGGTTGTTTTTTTTTGCTGTTGAGCTGTAGGACTTTATATATTTTGGATATTAACTTCTTATTTGATATATTAACTTGATATATATATGAGTTCAAATAATATGTATATGATTTGAAATATTTTCTTGCATTCAGTAGGTTGCCTTTTCATTTTGTTGATTGTTTCCTTTTCTTTGCAGAAGGTTTTTAGTTTGATGTACTCCCACTTGTTTATTGCTTTTGTTGCCTTTGCTTTTAATGTCAAGTCCAAAAAATCATCGCTAAGACATATGTCAAAGCTCTCAATGCTCATGTTATCTGGGAGTTTTACAGTTTTAGGTTTTACATTCAGGTTTTTGATGTACTTCGATTTTTGTGTGAAGTGTAAAGTAGTGATCCAGTTTTATTCTTTTGCATGTGGCTATTCCGTTTTCCGAACACCATTTATTGAAGACTGTCTTCTCCCTGTTGTATGTTCTTGGCTCCTTTGTCATAAATTAATTGATATACGTACATGTATGTATGTATATATGTTTGTGTGTATATATGTGCGTATGTATGTTTATTTCTGGGCTTTCTATTCTGTTCTATTAATCTCTGTGTCTGTTTTTATGCCAATACCATACTGTTTTGACTACTATAGCATTGTAGCATAGTTTGAAATCAGGAAGTATGATGTGTCTGGCTTTGTTCTTTCTCCAGATTGCTCTACCTATTCAGTCTTTTGTGTTTTTAAAAATGCCATTGGAATTTTAATAGAGATTTCATTGACTCTTATATTTGTCAATGTACAATCTTTCACCTCCTTGGTTAAATTTATATTTAGATATCTTATTCTTTCTGATACAATTGTACATGGAAATATTTTCTTAATTTCTCTTTCTGGTAGTTTGTTTTTAGTGTATAGAAACACAATTGATTTTTGTATATTGATTTTGTACCCTGCAACTTTACCGAATTAATTAGTTCTAATAGTTTTTTTGATGGAGTCTTTAGGGCTTTCTATATATAATACCATGTTACCAGTTTTACTTCTTCCTTTTCAATTTGGATGCTTTGTAATTTTTTTTCTTACCTAATTGCCCTGACTATGACTTCCAGTACTAAGTTGAATAAAAGCGGTGAGAAAGGGCATCCTTGTCTTGTCCTGATCTTACAGAAAACGTGTTCAACTGTTTGACTTTTTACTGTTGAGTGTGATGTTACCTGTGAGTTTATCATAAATGGCCTCTATTGTGTTGAGGTATGTTTCCTCTCTACTCACGTTGTTGAGAGATTTTTTTTTTTTTACCATACATGGATGGCATATCTTGTCAAATGCTTGTTCTACATCTATTGAGATGATCATATGATTTTTATCTTTTGTTATCGTGGTGTATCACAATGATTCATTTGCGGATGTTAAGTCATCCTTGTATCCCTGGAATTAATCCCATTTTATAATGCTGTATAATCTTTTTAATGTATTGTTAAATTTGGTTTTCTCATGTTTTGTTAATGATTTTTGCATCTATGTTCATCAGGGATGTTGGCCTGTAACTTTCCTGTACTGTCCTTGGTCTAGTTTTGTGCTAGAATAATGCTGGCCTTCTGAAATGAGTTTGGAAGGTTTTTTTCTTTCCTATTACTTTTTGGGAAGAGTTTGAGAAGGTTTGATATTAATTCTTCTTTAGATATTTGTAGAATTCACCAGTGAAGCCATCTGGTCTTTGATTTTTGTTTGTTAGAAGGTTTTTAATTACTGATTCAATCTCCTTTCAGGTAATTGATCTATTCAAATTTTCTGTTTTTCATGAATTGGTCTTGGTAAATTGTATATTTCTAGGAATTTTTCCATTTCTACTAGGTTGTCCAGTTTTTTGGGGGGCATATAATTGTTCATAGTAGTTTCTCATAATCCTTTGTGGTACCAATTGTAATGTCTCCTCTTTCATTTGTTTTTATTTATTTGAATCCTCTATTTTTCTTGATGAGTCTAGCTAAAGGTTTTTCTATTTTGTTTATCTTTTAAAAAATAAGCCCTCAGTTTTATAGACCTTTTCTGTTATTTTTTTAGTCTATTTCTATTTAGGCTTAGTTCTTTTTTACTAGTAGCTTGAGGTGTGAAATTAGATTCTTTATTTGAGATCTTTCTTGTTTCTTAATGTAGGCATTTATCACTATTAATTTCCCACTTAGAACTTCTTTGATGATCCCATCAAAGTTTGGTATGTTGTATTTCTATTTTCATATGTCTCAAGATAGTTTTATTTCTCTTCTGATTTTTTTTTCTTTGACTTATTAGGTTTTTTGTATGTTGCTTAATTATATATTTGTGAATTATCCAGTGTTTTCTAGTTTCATGCTGTGGTTGGGAAAGATGCTTGATATGATTTCAGTACTGTTAAATTTATTAAGACTTGTTTATGGCCTAACATATGATCTATCCTGGAATGTTCCATATGACCTTGAAAAGGATATGTATTTTGTTCCTTTTGGATGGAATGTTCTATAAATGAATGTTAAGTTCTTCTGATTTAGTCTTTTAAAGCTAAGAGAAGTGTTTCCTTACTGCTTTTCTGATTGGATAATCTATCCATTAATGAAAGTGGGTATTAAAGTCCCCTACTATTGTATTGCTATTTCTGCCTTTGGGGAAATTAATATTTGCATATGTATTGAGTGCATAAGTATTTACAAATATTATGTCTCATTTGATTGACATCTTTTTTATTATGTAATGACCTTTGTCTCTTATTATATTCTTTGTCTTAAAGTCTTTTTAGTCTAATATAAGTATTCTGGCTTTCTTTTGATTTCTATTTGCATGGGATATCTTTTTCCATTCTTTTCCTTTCAGTCTGTGTGTGTCCTTACATCTGAAATGAGACTCTTGTAGACAGCATATAGAAGAGTCTTGATTTTTTTATCCATTCAGCCACTTTGTGTCTTTCGATTGGAGAATTTAGTCCATTTACATTTAAACTGATTATTAATAGATATGGACTTGTTGCTATTTTATTCATTGTTTTCTGGTGCTCCTCTCTGGTCTTTTCTTCTCTTGCTTACTTCCTTTGTGATTTAATGATTTTCTGTAGTGGTATGCTTAGATTTCTTTATCTCTCATGTATTTACTTTAGATTTTTGCTTTGTGGTTACCATGAGGCTTGCATGTAGCAACTTATAACAGTGAATTTTAAGTTGATAATAACTTAAGTTTGATCATATTCTAAAGCTCTACATTATTACTCCCCTATATTTTATATTTTTAATGTCACAACTTATATCTTTTTATCTTATGTGTTCATTAACAAATTATTATAATTATAATTATTTTTACTACTTTTGCTTTTAATCTTTATATAAATTTCATACGTATTTAACCCACCACCTTTACAACATTAGATTATTCTGAATTTTTCTATATATTTATCTTTAACAGTGAGACTTACACTTTTGTATGTTTTTCTGTTACTAATTAGTGTTTTTTCATTTCAGCAAAACGAAAGTTATTTAACATTTCATGTAAGGCCAGTCTAATGGTGATGAACTCCTTTATCTATTACTTGTCTGGAAAACTATTTCTCTCCTTCAGTTCTGAAGGACAGCTTTGCTCAGTAGAGTGTTATTTGTTGGCAATTTTTTTCTTTCAACACTTTGAATATATTGTGCCGCTCCCTCTGGCCTGCAAAGATTCTTCTGAAAAATCTGCTAATAGTCTTAGAGGTGTTCCCTTGTACTTAAGAAGTTGTTTTTCTCTTGCTGCTTTTAAGATTCTTTCCTTGTATTTAACTTTTGACAATTTAATTATGTGTCTTGGTGTGGGGGACTTTGGGTCTGTCTTATTTGGGTCTATTTTATTTGGGGGTCTATTTCTGGGCTTCCTGAATCTGGACGTCTGTTTCCTCCCTCCACGTTAGAAAAGTTTTCAGCCATTATTTATTTCAGTAAGTTTCCTTCCCATTTCTTTCTCTCTTCTCCTTCTTGGATCCCTGTAGTGTGAATACTGGTCTGATTGATGCACAGGACAGAGCAAGAGTGTGAAGGTGGCAGCTGCCAGCCTCACCATCTCTAGAGAATATTACAGTCTGCCCCTAGATGTGTGTTTAATTAGAAGCCTGCCCCTGAGCCACAGCTATGAAGGTCAGCTAATAGGCCTCTTTCACAGAAAAAGTTGGCGTTTCAGTCAGCTACCTCTCCACTGTGCCTTGCAGGGTAGCTAGTTAAGAACTCTTTCTCTGTTTCCTTACACTCCTGTGGGACCTGCAAACATAACCCCTGCTGGCCACAAGGGCCAGGTGATCAAGCGGTATGTCTTAAGTGGGAGCTGCAAAAATTGGGGCTCTAGACATGTGCATATCTCCTTTCCAGGAGATACTGGAGACCTGGAGTGGGGCAGGAGGAGAGTATGAAGCCAGGGCCTTCTGACCTCTGCAGACTTTTGAAATTTAACATACTGTCAATATGTGTTATATTAGAAGCCTACTCCTCAGGCTGAAGCTTTAAGATAAGCAAATAGGCCTCTCACAGAAAAATTGGGAGTGCATTTAGTCCTGTTCTTTGTGTGCTGTACCCTGGGGATAGCTAGTTAAGAACTGTTTCTCTATTTGTTACAGTCCTTGGGGACCTGTGAATGTAAGCCCTGCTGACCACCGGAATCAGGCAATCAAAGGCATCCCTTAGATGGCAGTTGCAAACTTTGGGACATCAGCTGTATATATAAGCTCCTTTCTGGGAGATACTGGTGACCTGGAGGGAGGCAGAGGGAGAGTACAAAGGTGGTGCCTGCTGGTTTTTCAGTAGGTTCCTAGATGTGTGTTAAATTAGATGCTTGCCCCCTCATACTGATACTTCAGATAAGTAAATCAGTCTCTTTCACAGAGAGACTGGGGCATTTCAATCAGCTACCTCTGTACTAGGTCCTGAGATGTAGTCATGGTGCATCTACCTGAGCCCCCAAGAATTGTTTCTCAGTTCACTGTAGCTTATGGGTCTTGCGGATGCAAGCCTATTGGCTTTCAAAGCTAGATGTTTTCGGGGCTTGTCTCTTGGGTACCATGAAAGTTGGGGTGCTAGATGTGGGGTTCAAAGCCTCTAATCCTCAGAGAGAAGCTTGGAGTTGTGTGTTTCCTCCTGGTTTTGGGTTGCCATGCCAGGGGTGGGTTTATTGTGAAATTGTGTCTCATCCTCTCCTACTTATTTTGATGTGGGTTTTTCTCATTGGTCCAGTATGTAGGAGTCACTCATCTAGCTTTTGGATTTCTTTCAGAGGAAGTTGTCCATTTGCAGTTGTAGATCTGGCCTATCCATGGGAATAGGTGAATTTGAGATCCTCTTAGGTTACCATCTTGAGCTGGGACTCAGTAAATATTTGTCGAATGAATGAGTTAATCAACAATTGCCATTTAACTCAATAAATATACATATTGGACACCTATTATGTTGTGGAAATTGTAAGGAGTTCTTCAAGGCAGGGGAGTTCCCATGCTAATGGATAAAAATAGAATCCAGACTACTGTGTGTGCTATAAATAATGTGTTAGTGGAAACATAGGGATATTCACACTGATTTATCTTCAGGAAATTCCTTATATATACTTTTTTAAATATGAAACATACAGTAGATTTGTTTGTTCATCTGTTTGAAATTTCTTTGTACTTTCCTTGGCTGTAAAAGCTAGAAGGCTAATTATGTTTTCTAAACTATTGAAGTTAGGTTTTGGATACTGTTTAAATTCTGTCAAGCAAAAGCATTTATAGGGGACAATAATTTCAAACTAAGTTAAGTGGTGAAAGAAGCAATGATAAATTAACTATCCACATTACTAGTTTGGTCGAGCAGGTACTACATGGCTCTGAAGTCATCAGTTCCTGTAGCTACTTTTCAATCCCCAAATCACTGTGCTTGTTATACTCTGCACTAGGAGGCTATGAACTTCTTCAGTACTTCACCTGGGTGCCATTGCCTTAGTTTTAGAAAGTAATTTTTTGCTGGATATAGCATTCTAGGTTGTCTCCCTACGCTTACCCCTACTCTAGCTTTCATTAATTTTGGAAAATTTTGAGCCACTATTTCTTCAAATATTCCCCACCTCCCTTGAAGATGTCTTCAGAGCTCACTGATGCTTTATTTTGTTTTAATTTTTTTTATTATATATTTTTTCTCTCTGTATTTCATTTTGGATATTCCTTATTACTGTGTCTTCAGGTTTACCGCTTTTTCCCTAAAATGTCAAATATTCCTTTAGTCTTATCTAGTATATTTTTCAACTCACATGTGGTATGCAGAATTATAAACTTCCCCCTTAAGAGGTGTTGCTCTAATCCCCAGAACTGTGAATATGCTGAAGTATCACACTCCCAATTCTGTAATGTTACAAAAGGAATTTTCCAGATGTAGTCAAGGCTACTAGTCAGTCGACTTTGAGTTAATCAAAAGGGAGACTATCTGGGTGGGTCTATGTCATTACATAAGCTTTTAAAACAAGTGAATTTCCTCAGAATACTATCAGAAGAGGAAGCCAGAGAGATTTGAAGCACATGAAAGATTCAGTGCACTGTTACTGGCTCGAAGATAGAGGGGAACGTATGAAAAAGGTCTCAGAGTTGCCTCTAGGTTCCAAGAGTAACCCTTGCTTTATAATCAGCAACCAAATGGGGATCTCAGCCCTATTTCCACAAGTAACTGGATTTTGCCAACAACCTGAGTGAGCTTGGAAATGAATTCTTTCTTGGAGCCTCCAGTAGAAGTCCAGATTAGTCAAAACCATAATTTCAACCATATGACACCCTAATCATAGACCCTAGCCAAGCCCACTTGGACTTCTGACTGATAGAACTGTGCACTAATAAATGGATTGTTTTAAGCTACCAAATTTTTGATAGTTTTTTCACTAGCAACAAAAACCCAATATATCACAACTTGTAATTTTTATCTCTAAAAGTTTAATTGGGGTCATCTTTTATATCTTCCATGTCTCCACTTAACTTTTTAAACATAAAGAATGCTATTTTAAAAACTGTTTTAATGTTGTTCTCTGCTAGTTCTAATATCTGTGTCAGTTCTGGGTGAGTTTGATTTGCTTGATTTATCTAGTACTCATTGTGAGTTGTTATTTTCTGTTTCTTTTTCATGCTTTGTAAATTTTGATTAGATGCCAGACATAATGAATTTACCTTGTTGGGTGCTGGGTATTTTTGTTTTCCTATAAATACTCCTGAGCTTTGTTCTGGGGGAGCCATTAAGTTACTTGATAACAGTTTGATCTTTTCAAGTCTTGCCTTTAATATTTGTTAGGCAGCACTAGAGTTCTATTTAGTCTAGTGCTAATTATTCTTCACTTAGAGACAACACTCTTCTAAGTACTCTACCAGTTTTGACTTCTGAAGTTTAACAGTTTGATTGGTCGGAATAGGCGCTATTCCACATCTTGTTTGAGTACTGGATACTATTCCCTCTAATTCTTTCAAATGGTCCTTTTTTTTGGTATTTTTTTTAAATAATATTTTTTACTTTTTAGTTGGCATACAATATTATATTAATTTCAGGTGTACAACATAGTGATTAGACATCTATATAACTCACAAAGGGATCAATAAATCTAGTGCCTCTTTGATAACATTTATAATTATTACAATATTATTAGCCATAATCCTCATGCCGTACTTTATATCTCCATGACTATTTTATAATTACCAATTAGTACATCTTAATCCCTTTCCTCCTTTTCACCATCCTCCCCAAGGCCCCTCCTATCTGGTAATCCTCAAAATGTTCTCTGTATCTATAAGTTTGTTTCTGTCTTAGATGTTTATTTTCTTTAGATTTTGCATATATGTGCAATAATATGGCATTTATCTTCCTCTATCTGACTTACTCCACTCGGCATACTACTCTCTAGATCTTTTTCCAACCCGTTACTTTTAGTCTGTCTGTATCTTTCAATCTGAAGTGAGTCTCTTGTAGGCAGCATATGTAAGGGTCTTGTTTTTTAATCCATTCAGCCACTCTGTCTTTTGATTGGAGCATTTAATTCTTTTTCATTTGAAGTACTCATTGATAGACATGTAGTTATTGCCATTCTTTATTTAGACTTTTGATACATATTTTTTTCTTCTTCTTAAAGAAGTCCCTCCAACATTTCCTGTAATACTGCCTTGGTGGTGATGAACTCCTTAAGCTTTTTCTTGTCTGGGAAACTCTTTATCTGTCCTTCAATTCTAAATGATAGCTTTGCCGAGTAAAGTAATCTTGGTTGTATGTCCACCTTGAAAATTTTGTGCCAAGCCCTTCTGGCCTGTAAAGTTTCTGTTAAGAAATCAGCTAACAGTCTTATGGGTATTCCTTTGTATGTAACTACTTGATTTTCTCTTGTTGCTTTTAAGATTCTCCCTTTGAATTTAACCTTTGGCATTTTAATTAAGATGTGTCTTGGTGTGGATCTCTTTGGGTTCATCTTGTTTGGGACTTTCTGAACTTCCTGGGTTTGTATGTCTATTTCCCTCACCAAATTAGGGACATTTTTCATCATTATTTCTTCAAGTAGGTTTTCAATTCCTTGCTCTCTCTCTTCTCCTTCTGCTACCCCTATGATGTGAATGTTGTTATGCTTGACATTGTCCCAGAGGCTTCTTAAACTATCTTCAGTTTTTTTAATTCTTTTTTCTTGTTGACGTTCTGATTGGGTGTACTCTGCTACCCCATCCTCTAAGTTGCTGTTTTGATCCTCTGTTTCATCCACTCTGTTGATTCCCTCTAATGTACTCTTCATCTTAAATATTGTGTTCTCATTTCTGACTGGCTCCCTATTATGTTTTCCATCTCATTTTTATGTTTTTTTTTATCTCTTTGTTAATGTTCTCACTGAATTTATCTTCTTTTCTGCTAAGTTCCATGAGCAACCTTATAACCTGTGTTTTGAACTCTGCATCTGTTATATTGTTTGTCTCCATTTTGGTGAATTCTTTTTCTGGAGCTTTGTTCTGTTCTTTCACATAGGACATGCTTCTTTGTCTCCCCATTTTGGCTGCCTCCCTATGTCTGTTTCTTTGTATTAGGTAGGGCTCTTAAGTCTCCTAGTCTTAGTAGAGTGGCTTTATGTAGTAGGTATACTGTGGGGCCCCTTGGCACAGACCTGGGAGGGGTCCAGCTGTAGGCGAAGTTTAGCTGCAGCCTGTACACTTCCAGGGCCACCTGGTAAGAGTCACCAAGCAATCCATATGTAAGAGTCACATATGGCTGCCATTGTGCTGGGCTTATAGGTGCCTCGAGGGACCAAGTCTGAAACTGAGGCCCCCTGCCACTGATGTGGGGCTTAGGGCTGCTCAGCAAGAGGTACAGGGCATGCTAAGGCTAGATACACTGCTTCTTTGGGTTTTGTGAGCCTTTGAGAAATTTTAGGAAAGTTCTCAGTAGGAGCCAAGACAACCCATTTATATGGAATAAATCATTGGAAGTGACTTGGGTGGGCCCACAAGTTAGAAGAGGTGGAGTCTCAGGGAATCCCCTGGGATGAGCGACCAGGTTGATGGTGCCTGCATCTGCAGGCTGGAAGGGAGGAGGGTCAACGAAGGAACAATGGCTTCTGCCTGCACTTCTGTCTGGGAACAAGCCATCCCTCCAGCCCTTGCCCTGAAGCCCAACAGCTCAGCGCCTCCCCATATGTCTCTGGCACCCCTTGAGTCTCTGCCCCAGAGCTGGAACTCAGAGCAAGTGAGTCCGTCAGCGAGTAAGGCTGGGCATGGGCTCTTTAAGAGGAAGGTCTTCATTTCCTATAGCCCTCTATCTCACTGAGCTGCAACCTCCACTGTTTTTCACAGCCAGAGATTGTGGGGACTTCTCTTCCTGGCACTGGACCCCTGGGCTGGGGAGCCCAGTGTGCGGCTGGGACCTGTCACTCCTCAGGTGGGGGAGGTGATTCTACAGTCAAGATAGCCCTTCTGATTCTCAATCACCATATGTGGTTGTGAGACTGGGCTGTTTTGTATCTGCCCACCTCCTACAGTTTTGAGATGACCTGTTATTTGATGTGACCCAGTTGTAGGTCTTCTGTCAGATCTCCTTTCTTAGAAAAGAGTAAACAGGGCACTAAGGGGAGCCATAGAATGGCCCCTTTTCCGGAGTTGGGATGGAGGTACTCAAAGAAAGAATCTCTGAGGTGATATTTGAAGAATGAAACATTGGCCAAGTAAAGGAGGAGACAGAGGAGACAGGCAGAGGCAGCAAGTCTAGCATCAAAAGAGAATGCTTTTGCCCAATGGCAAAGCTCATTATAGCTGGAGCATGGATTGGAAGAGGTAAGGAAATTTATTGGGAGGCTTGAGCAATTTTGGGGTAGATTTGGCACTTTCCAGGTGTTGGTGTAAGCTAGAGACTGAAGAGCACCAATGCCTGGGGGTTCCTGGTCACTTGCTTTAATGCAGGGCAGCTGAGTGTACTGAGAGCTTGTCGCTTGATCCACAGGCATAAAGTGAGGAAAATAGCAGCCAAGGCATAACAAGTGAGGATGTGTCATAGTGACTCATATTTTGGCATTTTAGAATGTAAACCAAGCAATTTTTTAATTGTCTAAATATATAGAGTTCAAGGAACAAGTTAAATTATCTTCTTTGATCATTTGAGCAGTTATAAATCACCAGGTAAATATCTTAAGTGCTTTTTGTTATTTACAGAAGACTGGCAACTTTTAATTTGCATAATATCTCCTAATAGTTTATTAAAAAATGATGCACAGTGTAGAAAGCAATGTATCATTTAAATTGCTTATGAAGTAAAGCCTTTTACCTCCCCAAACTTGTGTTTCATTAGAATAATTTTGATTGTAAAATAGCATTTTATTTAAGAGAATTTCATATATGTTTTTGATAAGATGAGGGGAAAGAAACAATTATCCTAAATTCTCTATGACTTGGTGGCCAGTTCTCCTAGACAACATAGAGGTAGTATTAATGTGATGGTCTTGAGCATCTGTCTGGACTCAAATCCCAGCCCTGCAACTTGAGCTGTACAAACTTGAGCAGGTTATCTAAACTCTCTGAGCATCAGAGCATCACTTTGTCCACCTCTGATATAGAAATCTCAATAATACTTTTATCTTAACATTGCATTGAAAATTAATTTAGCTCATTCATGCCAGTACTAAGTACATATTAAAGGCTCAGTAAATAAGAGCTATTATTATTATTAGAAGAGTGGAACTAAATGTTTTGGTTCCCTCTGAGATTTTTATGAAAACTATGAATGTTTGCTCAGAAAATACTAATACATAGGTCATTTTGCATATATTTTTCAGAAGTCTCACCTACCTATTGATACTCTTTCATAATTAAGAGCAGACGAGAAGGAGAGAGAGTCTGTATACAAGGGGAAGGATAGGCTAGATAAGAGTAAGACAGTTAATATGTATGAAAAATTGGTAAATTTGATAATGGGAGGATATGGCAGTCCCTTCTATTTGCATCTATTGTCTCATTGAAATAAGAAGCAAAGCCATTGGTTGGGAATGAGGAGAAAGAGAGTACTGGAGGCCTAAGGAGAGAAAAGTGAATAATTATCTGGGAGAGTAAGAAAATGAATTACATAGGGAAATACAGCAGGATTGCCAGGCAGGGCTGAGGGCCCACTTGAGGTTTGTAATCACAAATTTAAAGTGAAACCAGACAACTGCTTGAGCACAAATACATGTAAAAGTGTAGTTGAGTGTAACCAGGGTTAGCTCTTCATTTCTATATGAGCACCATGTAAAGAGAGGCAAGGGAATTGTGGTATATGATAATGTTTCTCATATGACTTCACCTACCCCTTGTTATACCCTTTGTATGGAGAATAATGGGTCATATGGGGATATGTAGACCCTCTGTCACTGGGAGGTGGTGGGAGATCCATCACTCTTCTCTTCCTTATCAGGAGGTGGAGGACTCAGAATTTTCATCCTTCATTGCCTTGGTGGGAGGAGATTCCCTTCTGAAATGGGGCAAGGAGAGAATCTGTACTCTAGACTAGACACTCATGCCTCTTTCTATCTATTACTGTCTCAGATAACTTTATTCTGCTCATTGCATCTTAGGTACTACATTTCTGACAACAGAGTTTTCTGTTGGAGTATAAAAGTATTCTTCGATAATCAAAAGTATTGAAGCATTTAATAAAACATTTTCCAAGAAAAAAATACTGCATAAAAAGTCATGTTCATAATAAATTTCCATTACTTAAAGGGAGGAATATGTGCCTATTTCACTTACATTAAATGATAGGAAAATAAAATCAAATGAAGTTAAAGGATATAACCTTGCTGTATTTGGAAAAATGCACTAAATTTCTCTACATATTTGACTTCACTGGTAGCATTTTTGCCATCATCTTATTTCTACTAAACCTTTGAGAATAGAAGTTGCTAGCAGTTTCCTTCCCATTACTGCCAGAATTTGCACTGATAAAATATGGCCCAGGAAAGACACAAAACAGAAGGAAGGCCAGCAGTTTCTGCCTCCTGTGCCAACCTCCATAGAACCTCGGTTTCTCCTTTCAAGACTGGGTTCCAGGATCAATAGTCTTTTCCCTCCTCTTATACACACCTTAAGAAAAAGCTGTTTTACAAGGTGGTATAGAGATCCAGGGCATACCCTGGTCATGCAAGAAATTAAGAATGTGCTCCTTTCTGCTATTTAGAGAGGCAACATGTAGATAGTAGAAAAAGATAAGCTTTCGAAGTTAGCTAGACCTGAGCTGGAGTACTGATTTATTGCAAGTTGCAATAATTTTTCTGTCTTACATATAAGTGAAGCTTTTAATTTTCCCTCTTCCTCCTCTTTCTCTTCCAGGATGTTCTAGATACATATGCCAAAAGCATTAAGGTCAAACTGGCTTCAACCGTAAGAATTTTATTGGCTTGCGAATTTGGAAGTCCTAGGTAGTACAGCTTCCAGTGACCTAATACCATGGCCTTTGGGCCCTATATTTGTATTTCTTTACTTTTTCTGTCCTTAGTGGAGTGACTTCCCTCCCAGTTTAGAAGTAGTTCTGGGCCGTGCATCACAAAAAACAATTTTTGAGGAATGTACAGAATACCTTCTAGAAGGTGAGGAGGAACTTTTGCAGAAGCCCCAGAAGCCTCTCCCTAGTCTCAGTGGGTCATGTGACAATTTACCAGTCTTTGGAAAGGAAGAATTGGATTTCTTTTAGACAACTGAGACCCTCCCTGGGAACTGGGCTTGAGGTCAGCATTCTCTGAGGTTGCATAGGGGAAGAGAAAATCCATGGAAAGAGATTGAGATTTTTGCCAGGAGAAAGGGGAGGAGGGAATGGATGCAGGGCAGATAATCAACAATCCAGTATACCCAGAGCTGATGAACTGCTTTCTCTTCGCTCCTCTGCTTACGTAACATGTAAGCTCCCTTCTTTATTTGGTTCCAGGTTAAAACTTCAGCCACCTGGCCCCAGAGGTCTCTTGGGCACACCGACTGTACTAGAGTCTTAGAGACTCTGCTCTCTTCCTTTGTCACTCAGGTTTTCTTTGTGCTTTTGGTGGCTTGGCTTTTCTGAACAGGATTTTGTATATTCTTTCATTAATCAATCTTCTCCTTGGCACCATCTCCATCCAAGGCTTCCAGGCTCCTGTAAGAGATTCCTGTACTCTGCCCAGTGAGTCACCTTTCCCCAAAACTCATAATCTGGCCTTTTCTTGTTTCTGACTTTGGCATCGACTTTGAAAAATCTAAAGCCCAACTATGTTTGATTAATCTCCATCCATTACACAAAATTCTTTTCAATTCTCATTTTATTATTGGCATCCTGGGCATGAACTGAGTACAGGAGAAAATGTGAGGGTAGAAGCAGCAGCTTGGGTATATTCAGCCAGCTGCTGCTGGAGGAGCCACAGTTATGATTCTTTTAATGTGACAAAATGACTCCACTGAAGGGAAGCCTTCATAGTTTATAGATTGGAGGATGAGGCTCCACAGTCCCCCACCTACGACATAAAGAATGGGTCTGCTTGCTCTGTTTTATGGAGTTGCTGCCATGGAGGCAAGGGAAAGCATTATGTCCTTGTAATCACATCCTCACCAGTGACTAATTTCAGAGAATTTTAAAGCATAGTCCCAATTTTTCCTAAACACAAATTAAAAACTGATTTATTGCCACGTTGTTTTTCGCTCTTGACAGCAACTCTATGTCATAATCTGTCAAACTCTTTCTCTCCAGGAAAGAACATGTGTTACTATGAATGAAGAGGGTGAAGCAGGCTACTTTTCTGTATTCCCTTCCAGAGACAATACATATTTTTGTCCCTTGATGAGAAAAATGGCTCTAACGTGGCACTTATGGATGCAAATTTTATGAACTTTTACATATGTTCAAGACACTAATAAAAGGGCCAAGGATTCAAGTGACATTATTATCATGATATTAGCCAACTTTAACAGAGCACATACTGTGTGCCAGGTATTAACTTATTTAGTTTTCGTAAACTTCTATAAGGGTAAGTGGTATTGTTATTCATCTATTAAAGTTAGGACTCAGAGAGGTTAAGTAATTTGCCCAAATTAACCCACTCAGTGAGCAGAATGAGATTCAAATCTGGTACTCTGTGTCCAAAGCTCTTGCTCTTAACCACCTGCAGCTTGGTTGAAAGTTTGCCTCCCCTTGACAGCACATCCTTTGCATGATAATACATTGTGTTACTTTAGGACAATTTCTTTATTTCTTGGCTCCTTTTTTCTTTCCTATTGCTTTTCATGATTTCATTGTCCTTTCTATGTGGAGGGAGGTTCATGTCAGCAAAGAGAGGTCTTACAAAGATGTCTGGGCCTGAGGGAAAAACTAGACAGAATCAAAAGAGGAGTATTAGACTGAATTCATTGAGCAACAAATTGATTCCAGGGGATCAGGAAGATCAGGGCCTGGAAAAGAACGGTTCAGAATTTTTGCAAGTTAGAAAGTTATATGGCCTTAGTAAGAAGTTAGACATCAGAGGATGGGGCCATAGACTTTCTGTTTCTCACTTTGGCTTATCCACTACCTGATTCACTCTATTTAATCAAAGTTCTAGTGATTAGACCATCTATATGCCCTTCCTAGAATTATTTATTTTTCCTTTGTAAATCCTGTGTTGGCTTTATTATGTTGAAGTATTCTGGAAACTTCCTGGATGAAATAACAAAAAATAATTCTAGAGCAGAAGCTGTTGCTTATTATTTTCATGCATCACGAACTTATTGAGTACCTGCTATACTTCTTGTCTTGCCTTAAGTTCAGGAAATTATTTATATGATAAAGACATCTTCAGCCCCTCTATAGAGGAGGTAGAAAACTGGAAGATAAGACATTCTAATTCTATGAATGTATGTCTATGAGCAAATTCTGGTTCACATCAGGTGATAATGTTTGTCTCAACTCAAATCAAGACAAGGTGATAAAGCTTTTCTTAACCTTAAATCTAGAACCTTTATTTTCATTGGGAGATTACTTTTAGTCATGTGTCACTAGATTAAAAACTCCAACGACCAGGTTTGGGTCTTCACCACTGTATCTCAGCACCCATCACAGGGCTGGAGATGTAGCAGCAGCATTTATCGATAAAGATCATTTTTTATAAACCACTTTGTAATATTAGTATGCCCTTCGCTCTTTGTACAGATTTCTTTTGCCTCTTCTTCCATTTCGACTCGGCTCTTTTAGAATAAAGGCTTTGTTTGTGAGAAGGATGAAAGAAATAAAGAGATTCTCAGGGAATGAAAAAAAAAATCTTTCTAGAGAAGAGGGAGGTTGACTAACTTGATGACATAGGAGACTCCTGAACTCTTCTCCTATAGACATGCTGAATCAACTGCACACAGAGCAGTTACCTCTGAAAATATCCGGAAACTGAGAAACTCCTGCACAATGGAAGAATGAGAAAATGCCACATCTAAACAAGTAGGGAAGGCTGAGACTCACTCTTTGGCTTAAACCTCACCCTCAGCACAGTGCCATACAATCAGGAAGAAACTCCCAACTCCTAGCTTCTCCGTGATAAACAAAGCACATGATCTTTTATATAGAAAACCTTAAAACCTTAAAAAAAAAAAACCTGTTAAAACTAGTAAATGAATTCGATAAAGTTGCAGGATACAAAAATCAATATACAAAAGTCAGTTGCATTTCTGTATACTCACAATGAACTATAAGAAGAAAAATGAAGAAAACTCATTTACAATTGCATCGAAAGAATAAAATATTTAGGGATAAATTTAACCAAGGAGGTGGAAGAACTGGACATTGAAAACTATAAGACATTGGTGAAAGAAATTAAAGACATGAATAAATGGAAATATAGCTCATGCTAATGGATTGGAAGAATTAATATTGTTAAAATGTCCATATTACCCAAAGTAATCTATAGATGCAATGCAATCGTTATCAAAATTCCAATGGCTTTTTTTAATAGAAAAATTTTTAACAGAGAAAGACAAATACCACATGGAATCACATTTATGTGGAATCCAAAAGATTTTTAAAAAGTCAGACTCATTGAAACAGAGAGTAGAAAAGTAGTTGACAGATGTTTGGGGGGTGGTGGGAGAAATAGGAAGAGGTTGCTAAAAGGGTGCAAATTTTCAGTTATATTATAAATAAGGTATCAGGATCTAATGTATAACATGGTAACTGTATTTTATAACACTGTATTGTATAATTGAAATTTGCTGAGAGAATAGAAATTAAATGTTCTCACCAAAAAAAAAAAAAAAAAATTAGAGATGATGGATGTTTTAGTTAACTTGATAGGAGGCATCCTTTCACAATGTCTATGTAGATCAAATCTTCACATTGTACACTTTAAATATCTTACAGTGTTTATCGATTATACCTCAATAAAGCTAGAAAAAAACCCAAAAACTTTCTAGAGACTTTTCTTATGATTGTGGCAATGGGAGAGAGATGATACAGGAGCAAATTCTGTGTGAAACTTATGCTCGGAGGCCCCTGTAATTGAAATTTAATTAAACTTTCATCACTTTATGTGATGGGATGTTATGTTTGTCTAATAAGCCCTTATATTTTCTCTCATTTTCCCATTGTCTTCCGCTGTATGAGATCTGAAGCAGGATAGTGTGTGAGAACAGAAATTTCAGAGAATGAAGGTACATGGCATAAGCGAATTGTGACTGAAAACACTGCCTAGCATCTTCACAGGTGACACATGTGTGTGGAAAGAGGCAGGGAAGAAGTAAGAGTTGGGCAAAGGCTGTGGGAGGAGGTTAGCTATTTGCTACTGCATGTTTTTATACTCTGGTGAAAATGTTCAATTACATAGCATATTGATTTAAATTCATTTTAGTACCAGAGATAAAATTCTCAGAAGAAAGATTATCAACTTTCCTGTTGTTTAAAAATCAAGCAAGCTGGGGCTGAAAATGTTTAACTAAAACTTAAACCCTTTGGGGGAAACCATGATGAACTATCATCGCTCAAGGGACCATGTGCAGGTTCCCATTACTGTTGGTACATTCACTCCTTCAGGGTTGAGTGACACCATTTTCTCTTTTGGTCTCTCGCTCCGCTAGTTTGTGGCCGTTATCCATTCTCAGGGTTAAGCTATGAACAAGAGTGTTGTCAGTTGGAAGTCTGAGAGTGTGAGAATCTTTCACTTCTGGTCCTAATTCTGAATAATGTTTGGTAGCAATCCATATCTGCCTTTTCACCCATAAAACCAATGTGATATTCTTTCATTCTTTTCACTTTACTGAGCCTCAGTTTTCTATCTATTAAATGGAGAAACTAGGCTTTGAAGTTTCCTTCAGTTCTAATCTCTGTTGGCATCTAAGATCTGTCTATCTTGGGAAAAGGACGAAGGGACATCATCTAAGGGGAACCTCATTTTCAGCAGCAAATGAGTTTTTGAAAAAAACGTGTGTAGAAAACATAGCAAAAAAGGTTTATGAAGGAAATTTTTAGTGACTTGCTTTGGAAAGTTCTTTCCTCCACCCTCATCTAATTTGTGTGTTTTGATATCTTAACTTAAAATATCTGTTGTATACTGTCTATAAAATATATACTTGTTTTGCCATGCACTTTTTAAATGATAAAAACATCAGTAAAACTCTATCTTCATGGTGCTGTGTGTAAATCATCTTAAGAGAGTTAAATATATAGTACTTGCCTCTGAGAGAGTGTCTGATGTAGCAGTTGTATGTTTAGATAATTAGAGGACAAACACCAAGTTCTTAAGTTACGATATTTTAATTGAGTACAAGGAACAGCAAATATATCAAGTTGTATACTGAGTGAATTTTTATTCAGTAGAAGGGACAAGGCACCCTCTCCTATAGTAAATTAAAGAGCACAGCATGAATGACCTCAGAATTTATGAACCACATAAGGAAAGTGAGATGCCTCATCAATTTGGGGAGAAGAAGGCTTGGGCATCTAATGACATCTGGAAGACCTGAGATTGATGTGGGCTTAATTCATTCTGAAGAAGATCCAGTTATCTTTATAGTGGTAGGCAGAATAATAGCCCAGCAAAGATGTCCATGCCTAATGCCTGGAACCTATGAATATGTTACCTTACATGGCAAAAGGGCCTTTTGCAGATATGATTAAAGTTAAGGACCTAGAGGTAGGGAGATTATTTTAGATTATCTGACTGGGCCCAGTATAATCATTTGAGTCCTTAAAATCAGAGACCTTTTTCTAGAGATGTGATTGCAGAAGAAGGGTCAGAGAGATAAGCTATTGCTGGCTTTGAAGGTGGAGGAAGGGGCGTGAGCCACGTTATGCTCATAGCCTCTAGAAGCTGGAAGAGGCAACAAAACAGATTCTCCCCTAATTCCTTTAGAGAGGAGTACATCCCTGAAAACACCTTATTTCACTTGATGAATGAAACCCGGACTGGACTTCTGACGTACAGAAATGTAAGATCTTAAATTTATGTATTTTAAGCAACTAAATTTGTGGTATTTGCAGCAATGGACAACTAATACTCAAATTGATATCCACATAAACAAAAACCCTGGCATTTCAATGTCAAACGACTTTTTAAAAATTTAGATTTCATCCTCAAAATCCCTTGTTATCCTCCAACATGGAAGTGTTTATGTCTTGTAATACTGAAACCAGATCAAAATAAAAATTGAGTGCTTTTTAAATTTTTCTGAGTGCCTATAGTCTTTCCTTGGCTTATATGGGCTGACCTTCTGTTTTCTTTGCCCCTTCCTTGTATAAGGAAGGAAGCTCTCTTTTGAGGATGGCAGCTCTCTGCTTTTCATCACTAAGCTGCCCTAAAAGTCCCTCAATTTGTACCTTATCATTTGACTTGTTTTTCAAGATTTTTAATGGAGAGTAAGATATTCTAATCTTTTACTTGAGAATTCTTGCTTTAACTTATCATGCTTATTATTTTAAAAATATATTCTGAATTACCTCAATTTGTTGGGTCTTTGTTCTTACAACTTAGGTTCAGATGCTTTTGACCTTGAATATTGAGATAAGGTGTACCTCTCTCATATGAACACATTTTGTATGATTTGATGTGGAAATAACTCATTATTATAGGGATTTCCAGGTTTAAGTCCTCCAGGCAAATATTTTCTATAGATTCCTTCTGGATCTCCCACTTTAGGGAGAATAGCTGACTTATATATCTAGAAGCTTTCTCTTTAGCCTCTTTCATCCAAAGGCAGAAGTAGAGCCAGCCTTAGCAGCCTAGAGTAGAGTTGTCCTGCTTAGCCCAAAGGTGAGGGAAATTCCAAAGCAGTGGATTTGTGCAATCCCATGTTACCATTCTTTGTGTAAAAGAGGAAAGAGAGTAAACTTTTAGTCCCAACCCATTTTTCCCTGTCAATGAATGCTGGGAACATGGAAAACATTCTAAGGCCTTAGAATTCCATCTCTGTAATGCGCTCAACTCAACACATCCACCTCAGTCACAGCTGTTTATTTGCAAAGAGCAGAAACTACCTGCCATAGTCTGAATGTTTGTGTCCTGTTCTTGCAGTGAGGATTAACTTGGTGTATTTAACAGGCCAGCACACTGTCTGGCACTTGGTTATTTCCTTTCCTTTTCTATCTCCTTTGTTTTCTGCACAAGTCCTTTAACACTGAGTTCATTCAACTTTTAGTGGGGCATTTCTTACTGAGTTACTTAAAATGAGATTTCTAATGCCTGCTGTTGATCACTTTTCTTTTTAAATAGTAACCGAAGCTTGTTGCCAAATTATAATATTTTTTAAATATCTTGGGTAGCACACATGACCTCAAAGTTGAGTTTCTAGGCATACTTAAAAACTTATGTTTTATTATTAACCAATGATTTCTAAATTTTCACTAGACATATTGCTGTATCATAATAACTTTCTCGAGTCTGCAGAAGTTTGTGTTTATCTCCATTTCCAAGTATTGCTTTTAGATAGCATTTTTTTGATGTACTATCTGTTTCTCTTGAATATGAAACCATGTCTTTGCTTCTTAACAATTGCCTTGGTTCAAACATCCTACTGCTTTAGACCTCTATTAGAAATTTAGATATTTCCCCCTTTCTGTCACTTCAAAGCATTGGATACATCCTCAGGAACTGAAAGGATAAGTTAGGCTGTACAACAGAATAGAGACAGCATCCATCAGTACTAGTCCACAAAGAAATTTAAACTTATCAGTTATACTTATAAGGTATGATTAAGCAACAAGTTCTCATGTTTCTTTTTCTTAAGAGAAAAAGAGTCATAGTGACTGCAGGAAGAGAGCTATGAGATTGATATTGGCCAGTCACCATATATCTTTTTTTATATGAAGAAGTAAAAGCAAAGTTTGCATGAAGTCTTGAGAAATCTTAGCTACTTCCTAGAACATACCTTAATATCGTGGTACTTAGAGTTGTATTTTCTTCATTGAGATCTCTTCTGCATAGCAGGAGTTCTCAACCCTTATAGTCACCTGGGAGCTTCTAAGAAATACTGATGCTCATGTTCCACCCCAGACAAATCAGAATTTAAATCATAATTTTCCTATATAGTTCTAATATGCTACCTGGGTGAGGGCCACTAACAAGAGCTGAATTCAACAGTCATTCATTTCTGAGGACAACAAATGAATACGACTTAGAAGGCAGTTGGTGGGATTTTCTATGTCTAGCCTGGTTGCTTGCCTCAGGAATTCAAAATTTCATGCAGAGATGGTTCTAAACACTTATTAATGGGTTCTCCTGAAATATTAATTTTAACGCATCCTAAGGAGAATTGCTGCTAGACAGAAATACAATTCATAGATTTTTTTTCCTTCTTCTTTTTTTTTGCATTCCAATTAGGCGTTAGTGAATTCAGTTTCACATCTTTGACCATTTACCCATACAATGGAAAACAACTGGCTAAAGAAAATTCAAGCTATGTATTCAGTTAATAGCTGATCTGCATCCTGGCAATTTCTTCAAGCTGCTCTGGAGGCTGCTATGTGCTGTCATGGGAGGTTTTCAGCCAAAGCCATTAATTAAGGCTCATTAGGATAGTCAAAATGGATTGTCTGTTTTGCTTCCATTTGCACTTTCTTGCATCTCCATTACTTTTACAGTCATAGCATTGGTTTCTAGCCCCTGACTGTAACTTTTGTTTATTTTCTGCATAGATCTGCCAATTTCACCCCTGAATAAATCTGCCATGCCCCTTCAACATGCTCGCTTGGTGTACCCTTAACTGCCCTGGCCCTGCCACTCATTCCACACTCTCGCTTCCCAAACTTACAACCCTGTTTTGCCTTCTTGCTCTTGTTGCCCGCTTGCCAGAATCTTCTTTATCTATCTTGACATTCATCTGTTCTGATGCTCTCCATTCTCGAGCCTGAGCTCTATCTCTTCCCTCTCTTGATCTCTTCCAATCTCTGCTAGCTAGCCTCCATTCACTCCGGAGACCAAGTTATGAATTTCTAACAAATTATGTGAAAAAAGTGTTATTTTTTCTTTTCTAAAAGTGATTTTAATTAAGCTGTTTTTGCTATTGCTATGAAAGCCTTTGATATCTATGCCTGCCTGCATTTCGTAAAGTAACCCATTGGCAGATAAATGGAAAATTCTCTAATGTGTAATTAGAGTATAATGTAAAATTATATATATATTTATGGAACACTGGGGCAGCAGGGAGCAATCAGCATGCAAAATGCAACTTGCAATTACAAATAATAAGAATTACATATAAGAGCAATTAATTTTTCATGTCTTATGATATACAGCAAGGAAAATAAGTCAGAAGCTGAAATCTCAGTTCTGGAGAAGTTATGTCAACCTTAATTAGCATCAGTCTTTGGATAAGTGAGATTTGTAATAAAAAAGACCCCACCAGTGAACACTTTTGTAGACTGAATGTTTTCTGCCCTCACGAGCATCATTTCTGTCCAATGTAGGACTACATCGAAATCAGGCTTGTGGATAAATTAGAGGTGCTGTGTAGTTCAGAAATGTGTCAGACATTTAATTGGGAATTTCATGTGAAGTCTGGTTCTGAGAGAGGAAAAGATGTGCATTTGTAGCTCAAAGATTGTTTATCTGAGTTCCATGATATATATTCAATTAGGTGTAATTGGAATTAATGGCTCTCAGGGAAATGCCCTTCCAGAAACAGGGGCATTTGACTATTTAAATTTCTAAGGAGTGAGCATCCATCTGATAAACAGAATATGTACCATTATAAGGTAAACCTCTTCCTCCCCCCACCCTTTTTTTAACAATGATCCAAGAAAATATGGATGTCTTTGTACAGAGAACTAATAGAGTTGGAAATATAGTTTAGGAAAGTTTAAGAATAATCTTCCCAAGGAAAGTTATGGCCTAACATGATATTAAATATTAGTGTTTAAAAGTAAAAATCTCAGGTTTTACAGAAGACTTTGTTAATTAAGTAATTCTGGTCTTTTTATAGTACCTAGAAAACAAGGCAAAAACCTGGCCCTTTGTGGATACTTGACATAATGTGAAAAAATTTTTATTTTGTTTTCTCTGTAAGAGTAAAAAAGGTAACAGGGCAAGCTATGACTCTCAAAATGTATTTTCCTCCAGATAATTTTTTATCCAGTTTTCAATCATCCCAGAAGGGGTGGCTTGATTTTTGCTTTGTAATATTAAAGGAGGCCATTTTCAGGTAAAATAATAGAGATCTATGGCATTTTGATCTTATTACATCATTAACACATCAATCCTTGATAATTTATATTTTATTCAGAAGTCTCTGATTCCTGGATATCTGAATAAAAATTCTGTATCTTCCAGAAACTGTTTCAGTGCCTATAATTTATACTATTATGTTGCGCTTATAAGTTAAGAAAATAAATAGGGAAACATCATTTTCTAAAAGCTTCTAGGAAATGGTAGGCAAAACATTCAAAGGTATCAATTGGTTTGGGGTTATAGTAGAAGTATTCAGAGGATTTCCATATTGATCTAATCCAATAGTTCTCTGAGTATACTATCCTCTCCCACCTACAGCTTTGGCATCAACTAGGGGCTTGTTAGAAATGCAAATCCTCAGTCTCTATTGAATCAGATCTATTGAATCAAACTCTTTAGGTAGAATCCCAAATCTATATTTTAACAAGCCCTCTAGGTGATTCTATTGTATGCTAAAGTTTGAAAAATGGGTGCGTCTGTTTTTCATTTCATTCTTCCATTCAACAAATATTTATTGACACCAAATATTTACCAGATAGTGTTACAAATTGATATAAAGGAATGTAGGCAAGGAAAATAATAGGAAGAAAGGAGGTCAAGATTGCATATCTGGATCACCTTTGGAGATTTGTCAAAGTAAAAATGCCTGGACCTGACCTCACACTCGCTGAACTACTACTACCTTCCTTGTATTAGCCACACCTCCATCTAAGGATTAGGGGTAGGCAGAATGATAAAAGCTTTGCTAGCATCTGATGAAAGGACAAAATATTGATGGAAGTTCCATTCTTTGTGGGCTAAGGCTGAACACAGAGCAAGATAGTATTCCCCACTAGAGGCATAATTTGATGGCAAGTTTGTCTACTACGTTTGCAGGAATGGACAAGAAGTAGACAAGAGACAACAGGGCTTCTAAGGAATGGGTGTAAGTTTCCAGGTATCACTCAGCTCAGAATATATTTTATACAGAAGTATTTACAAAACTCTTCCCATCACTGAGGTACAAAGCACAGAACTCTGGCCTAGCATATGTGGTGTTTAAAAGAGGGCCTTAGGTTCCACTCAAATTGAACCATCATTTTTTCCCTGAACTTTTCCCACCTCCTCCCATTTCTAAGACTTTGATCAATCTCTTCCGCCATCTGAAATATCTCTGCCTCATCTCTATTTGTCAAAATCCCATAAATTTACTAAGGCACAGTTTTAAAATCCTGTTAAAAATCCTGTTAAAAAATTCTGCACCCCAATTTAATACAGTGCCTCCTTCCTTCAATTTCTTCATGGCATTTGGTGTGTACTTTTGTGTATTGGGCTATGAGTACGCACTGCCCCATGTGTAGAAATATAAACGGTTTCCAATAAAAGAAACTAATTTACTCAACAGCTACCAATCACCTGTATAAAGCACTTGATATTGCCACTTCAAGTTTACTCAGTCACTAGTCAATTCAGGATTTAAATTCAGTCGGTTAAGGTTCATGCCCCCTACCAGGGTTGGTATCCCTCATAAGTGTTCTGTCTTCTTTTTTCCAGTGTCCAAAAGGAAGTGCAGGGGCCTCATGGCATAGGTCAGGCGGGTGCGCCTAGTTGGCCTTCTATGAAGTCTTACTGTATCTGTTCTGGAGCTATCTCTGGCTGGTGTTGCTCATTATCTGTACTCTTGATATGGTCATAGTCTCTTCCCACTATCTTCTCTTTCAGCTGTACTCCCACCAGTGTTGCTGACTCTCTGATGACCCACTGCCCCCTGGCCTTGCAGCCTCTGCTAACGGCCCTCTTTCCCCATGATACAGCATTCTCAAGTAGGTGCAAGGACTCTTCTTATGCTGAGATTCTACGTCCTCAGACGTTTTCTTTGCCCCTCTTAAACGACTCCAGAGATTTTATGGATTGGTCTCACCTTGTGCTAGAATAGAGAATGGGGGTCTATCTCAGAGTTTCTCATCCTAAACACAATTTGCTACCAATTTTACCTTATTAGCCCAGGGTGGCTCAGTTCACTGGGTGAGGATGTCTCCTCCAAGAGTTCTAAAAGGAAGTGATGCTCAATCCTTCAGTACTCTGGAATTTTCAACCTACCTTGTTCTGCATCTCCTCTCCCCACCTAAGGCTTTCAGCCCCAGGGGACCCAAGACAGAAGCATCACAACTCTGTGGTCCTTTCTTCCGTTTCCCAAGCTTCTTTCCCTAACCTCGGGATAGGCTTTCTTCAAATCTTTGTCCACATTTTCCTATCCTGCATCTCCTTATTCTACGTTTATAGTTAAAGCTGCACTATCTAGCCCTCTATGCTTGACCAATTGCTATTTCAAAGCTAATTTTTGAGAATTCTGAGAAAACAGCTTTCTCTTTCAAGAATCTAACTCTTACAATTGAAAGCTAGAGATTTTTTATGTAAATTGTGAAACCTCTAAATTAAAAAAGAAATCATAGTATGACTGTGACTTCTTTATTTTAGGCAGATCCATCCTCCCCCTGCAAACAATGAGCACTTCAGCCTCACTGTATGGAGAGCCCCAGAGACGCATGTTTGATTGAGAATGAAAAATAGAGACATTGAAAAACAAATGAAAAATATTTTTTCTGCTAAACTTCTGGTTCATTACATTATCCTTTTATCATACTTATATGTCTTCTTGTTTTCACATATTTCTTCCACTTTTCCACTAATCTCATTCAAATTGTTAATTTGAAGTAAAGGTAGAGCTAAAACTCTATTCATCTCTAGATATTGTTCTGCACCTAATGTGGTACATCCATATCATTGGCCCTTGAAAGTATTTGTTGCATTGTATTCATTCTCAATATTTAATTTGACTTATTCTTATAGCATACCTAAAAATTCTCCTTTGCCTCTCTTCTTTTTTAAGTTGCTATTTAAATCTTGAGTAGAAAATAAAGTTCTCTCAGGAGTTTACCTCTGATTCCCTGAAGCTTACACTACTTTTCTTTATAGGAATATATCTAAACCACCACCTGGATATTGCTTTTAAAATGGCACCAGCACTCATTAGCTTTGCTTAATTTAAAGAGTGCTCAAATAGATTCCCACAGCTATTAACTAGTTCTTCGTGCCCCATCCCTTGCCTAAATGTGCATTTTGAATGTGAGCGTGTAGACCCACAAGAAGGCCTTAAACACACTTGATGTCTGAAGAATGAGTCTAGGCACTTATGATGATGAAGAAGGCTAGTTGGCTTGTTCCTTTTGTGTCTCATGTGTCCTAACTTTTAGTTGGGCCAACAAGAACCTTGAGCCAGGTCCCCGAAATCTGTTTTTTCTTGGAGTAGAACTGTAAAAATACAGGCTTATATCATTCAAACTAATAAAAAATTTGTGCATACCAAAAGAAATACCTATCTAAAGTGTCAGTATAGCTATACCTACCTGTCTATAGTATTTGTTATCTTAATATATAGCCCAAATTGTTGAAGGGAGAAAGGAAAAAGAATAGGATTTTTTTTTTTTTATTTCTTAACATAGCTTTTCTGACTTTCTATGTATTAAACATCTAAAGAAGGATATAAATCATTTAGGTGAGAATTCATATTAAGAATATGAAGCTCATGGACATGGACAATAGACTAGTGGTTACCAGAGGGGCGGAGAGGTAGATGGGGTAAAAGGGGTCAAATATGTGGTGACAGAAATAAATCTAACTATGGGAGGTGAACACGCAGTGTAAATATATATGTGCCTTACTGTTAAAGTGTACAGCTGAAATTTACTCAATTTCATTAACCAATGTCACTATAAAAATAAATAAATTAATTAATTAAAAAAGGAATATGAAACAATATAATTATGATAGGCCTTTTTGAATTATAAGGGCATAATTTTCTATCCTCACTTAAATATAGTTGCTCTCTCAGTTATACAATGGGAAGTAAAAATAACGATGTGTCTGACCAATTTTCCTCTTAGAAGTGTCCATAAAACAAAAACAATAGCACCAGGTACCCACAGGATAGAAGTGAGTCAGCAGGCTGAAAGCAAGAAGTGTGTTTGTTTAAAGAGAAATTAATACCAAACCTCACCTTTATTCTGACTACCCCTCCTGTATCCTATGAGAGTTGAAAGATCATATATTGAAGAAATTTCAGAAAAAGCTTTTGTAGTTGTGGATACCAAGCACAGAGAAGGGCAGTGATTCAATTCTAGATGGAAAACAGATGAAATACAAGAAATTCTGCATATCAGTAAGGAGGCTTCTAATGCCCTTTCATAGTCTAACTTGGGAACACCAGCAGCCAGACTCCTATCCCAACAAGGAGACTGAAAGATTCTTCTTCTAGGAAATTCGGAAGCTGACCAAACCTACAAATAAATATATTTTGGGGGTGTCTCAATGAAAGAAGTAGATCCCTACTTGATTACCCTACAATAAAATTCACTAATTGTCAAGACCTGCTCATATAGCAACACTTCCAGTCAGCATTTCAATGCCTCTTTCTTAAATATGAGCAATTGACCAGACATTAAGGAAAGGTTCCAACCTGAAAGCACTCTCTGCAAAAAAAAAAACTTAAAAAGAGACTCATAATAAAGGTAATTCAGGGACTGAAGAAAAAATGATAAATTAACTCTAGGTAGTATCTCTAATGAAGTAAAATTAAAATGCCAAGAGCACTTAGAAATTTAAAATAATACTTGAATGTAAAAGTACTCATCACAATTTGGAAGATAAAGTCAAGGAAAGCGCCCAAGAAGACAAAAACATAATAAAGAAATGGACAGCTAGGAAGAAAAGCCAAGACCATTAGAGGCTTAATCTAAGGAAATTTTCAAAGTAATAATAAAAGAAAACTTCCTTGTGCATGAGTCCTCACATTAAAAGGGTCCATCATGTACTAAGCACAATGAACGAAAAATATATTAAGTACATCTTTGTGAAGTTTCAGAATAACAAGGATAAAGATATAATTTTAAAAGCTTCCAGAGGGAAAAAACAGACACATATAGAGGATTATGAATCAGAGTGGTATCGGCTCTCTCAAAAACACTGCAAACAGGAAGAAAAACTTCAAAATTCTGGGGGAAAATTATTCCCTCCACATTTGCAGATTCATGTCTTTTTTTTAATTCCCTGACTCTGCCAATTCTTGACACAGTTAAACTATCATTTAAGTGTGAGGATAAAGTTATTTCAGACCTACAAAACCACACAAAAAAATTTACTACCCATGCAATGTTTCCCCCCACCAACTCCTGAAGGGCATGATTCACTAAATGAAAGAGTAGAATAAGAGAATTTCATGAAATGTAATCCAGGAGAAAAAAGAAGGTAATTCTCAGGGTTCTAGCTATGCATCCAGCCTGGAGAAGACACAGACTAGACTGAGATATGAAGATGGAGATCTCCAGGAAGGTGGTTCCTGGTTCATTTGCTAAGTGTGACCATTAAGAAAATTGGATGAGAAGCATTTACAGAGTAGTTGGAGAGTATATGAAAATTTAGCCTAGTTTCAGATAAAAGCAAACAGTTGAAGAGGAGGCAGAAGAAGAGGAGAAGCACTTAACTCCAGGAGAAACAGAGAGCACAGGGGAAGAAATGTAACCATAGTGCTTGTCATGGCTCAGCAGTGAATATTTATGCACTTAGATATTATGATATAATAATGAAAACATTAAATAGAGAGTTAACTAAAAATTGTGATATAACTATTAGGAAGATGAGGGAGCAGATGGGCATCATTAAAAAGCTAGAAACACTACCTACTATAATAGGAATTCAACAGGTATGTGCAATATTTGGAATATACGTCATTGTGTAATATTTGGAATATACATCATTGCTTAGAAATAAGGAAGAACTGCTAGAGAGGTGAAAGTGATTGCCTGGGAAGGGGATTAGAAGGATAGTCGAGTGCAAGGTGTATTTTATTTAGCTCTGTTTGACTTTTAAAACCATGTACATGCCTTAGTTATAGATTGATTTGACAAGATAATTTTTGAGTGTCTACTAGATGGAAACTTGTAAGCTGTGGTTGTTCTGAGGAAGTTAAAAATGACCAATCAACTGATTTACCCCTGAAAGAGCTTCCAAAAAGAAGTAAACAT
The DNA here is from genome assembly GCF_902729225.1 of Pteropus medius. Taxonomy (NCBI): domain Eukaryota; kingdom Metazoa; phylum Chordata; class Mammalia; order Chiroptera; family Pteropodidae; genus Pteropus; species Pteropus medius. The sequence goes on from NW_024354500.1 coordinate 12,262,740, forward strand.
ATTTAAAAACAGAAAATTTATCATTATAACCTGTATTATAATCTTCATATATGAAACTCCTGACTGAATGACCTTAGATATGAGCTGTCCAATAAAGTAGCCACTAGCTACATGTGAACATTTAAATTTAAATTGATTAGACTTAAATAAAATTAAAAATTCAGTCTTTATTTACACTAGCTGCATTTCAAGAACTCGATAGCTACATGTGGTTAATGACCACCATATTGCACAATGCAAATGTAGAACATTATCACAGAAAGTTCTACAGGATTGTGCTGCCTTAGACCATCTGTATTTGCCCATGGATCCTGAATCATGGAGGGGCAAAGTTCTGACTATATGTTTGTTTTCCTATTTGTTTGGGGACCCACAGTAGTAGGAATTGGTAGACAAATTCTATCACACTGGAAGTGAGCTGCTGAGCAGGTATTCTGCCTTTACAAGAAAAGTCTACTTGGTTCCCATATCAAGTGCACTGGAATCTTGGAAGTATGAAAATTGTGCTCCAGTACTTCTGCTTGAATAGCTAGGCTCTTCCCCTAATTATACAACTGCCAATGAGCTAAGCTGAAGTCCCATCTATAGAAAAGGAGATACTTTTGGTATGAGCTCATCTTTCTCTTTTTGGGGAAGGTTGGAGGCAAAGAGTGAGGTAGGTAGAGGAGAGATTAAATAGGCAACCTCCTTATATCATTGTGTTCCTAAAGACCGATCTCCTTCCATCTGTGTCAGTGTGTGTAGAGGGTAGTACTGGTGCAGGTATAGTTGGTGCAGGTATAGTTGGTGTTATGTGCATTTGTGTGTGTGTATATGCATGCATGCTTTAGGGGATGAGAGATGGGGGCTGTTAAAAAAGTTCATTACCAGGTCACACTCTGAACCTAATGAATTAGAATCTCTGGTGGTCAGGATCAGAAATCTGTATTTTTAAACAAATTTCCCAGGCAAATCTTTATATGTTAAAGTTTAAGAACCTTTCCTTGGTTAAGGGTATACACTTGGTTCCTGTTGAGAAGAAACTTAAAGTTGCTATCAGCCTCTACTGAACTGTGTTCATACTTAAGCATTTATGTTTAAATAAAATGTTTCTGCTTTTTCTTATATCTTACGCTTTTAAAATTAATAGCGATTAAAACAGTCTTCTAACTATTAACTACATGTTAAATATCAGTGGAAACTTGACTATAAAATATGGCACCCAGGGAAAATAGACTTAAAGATTTTTTTTAATGAAGATCTGCCCTCTTAAAGACTAAAAAGTTTTACCTTTAGGAAAAAAATTAACATATAACTTGGAGCATACCATCCTTTCATTCTGCTCATTAAATAAGTCATCTTGGTTGGGCCAAGTCCTACCTGTTCTTGGGAAATGTCATGGCTTGGAAAGTACCTGAAGATTTACATTCTGTTGATGTGTAGGATTAAGGGGTATCTCATAATTATCTCTAACCTTACAGAGGATAATGAAATTTTTCCCCCTTCCTTTGAAATTTAAAGTTATTAAAATATATCTGGTGGACTGAGGAAAAGGCCTACTGAAGCCAGATTACAGAAAAGGACAACAAAGCCCCACAGAGAAAACTCACCTTTAGAAAGAAGGTTAGAGAGAAGGACTAGTTAATCCTAGAAAAACATTTGACCCAGTCATTGTTGTCACTGGGACAGACATGTCTTTGTGGAAATGGATTAGAATTGAAGGACTTCAACACTAGAAGCTATGATGCTAGAGTCTAGGCAGTTTCAATTTGGATATAACATTGAATTAGGTGAAACAGGAGAAAAGAAGCATTTTCTTTTAGTTTTCAGGAAGCGTTGATGAGGTTGTAGCTATCAGTCATCAAAGTTACAGACACAAATGGTGGGGAGTTAAGCTATAGGTGGTCCATTCAGGCCTTATCTATTTGGAAGAGCATCAGGGAGCCAGTTCTGAATTTACAATCTCCTGATGGGTGGTAACAGAAGAGTTATGAGGAAGACAATTCCTGGGCCAAATAAGAAAACCTGGGGTGCTTAGTTGCACAATGAGCACATATTAAGTGCTCAATTAATATTTGTCGAATCAATAAAAGTACAGTAATTTGATGATGGACAATGTTGTAATGGGTGAAAACAAGGAATACAGACATTACGACACTTAATCGAACTAAATTAAGCTTTAAAAATTTTCACTTTGAGTTCCAAAAAAATTTTATAATCTCAGATTCCTTAGAAAGAAGTTGACATCTAGAAGAGATTGATCTTGAGTGTGAGTTGCCAAAGAGAATTGATTGTGTATAGATCACAAAGTAATAGAAGGGACAGGAAGAAGAATCCTGTAAAGCAGAGGTAGGCAAAGTATTTAAAGGGCTGGCAAAGTGTAAATATTTTAGACTTTGTAGGTCATATAGCCTTTATCGTAACTACTCAATTCTGCTGTTGTAGAGCAAAAGCAGCCATGGATAATATACAAATAATTGAGCGTGGCTGTTTTCCAACACATATTTCTATTTTTACAACTACTTAAAAATGTAAAAATCATTCATAGTTGATGGTACAAAACAAGTGGCAGTGTTTATCAACTCGTACCATAAACTAGCAAAGACCAAGAGACTATATTTTCTAGCAATATAAAACTAATTACAGGGCTTCACGATTTTCCTAATTCCTTCTTGCAGAGGCTTTCAAATAATCCAGAACACAAATGCAAATTCCTTTCCAGGTTACTGGGCATGGAGTGATTAGGGCAGTAGGTGGAGAGTGCTAGTGCTAAGTAGGGAAAATTACAATAATAAACAACTTTTTGATTAGAAAAAGCAGGATAAGGTGCAGGGGCTTTGCTAACTGTTAACGGCTGCTAAGGCCATAAAGCATTTGGCAGTTACATTTTTGGAAAATGCTGGTCACTCTAAGAAAAAAATAGGGCGAATTAGTCCTCTTGTGTTTACCAAAGGGATAGGATTTTAATGGGGCCAAATAAAACAAAAAAGAGAATAAAATGAATAATCTTGTTGAATTTAGATGTCTGCTTCTTTAAGGAATTTTGCTTCAAATAATTTATCAGTTTATGTAGAAACCACTATGATTGTCTATAACTACTAATTAAGAAGAAAATACACAAGGCAGAGAGTCAGGAGACATGAATTTGAATCCTAGCTCTAGTAATCAGCTGTATGTCTTTGGCAAATAATTTAACCTTTTAAAATTTTCAATTTCTTCTTTTTTAAGATTAAGGTTTTGACTATATAATCTAGAAAGCAACTTCCTAACCTAAAATTCTAAGTACAGTGTATCTAGAATGTTTAATCTAAAGTACACACAAAATAGTATGTTCTCTTTCATTTAAGGACGTTTTCAGGATATGAATATATTATATTAAAAATGGGAAGACAAAAAAACTAAAAAAAGAGGAGGCAGAGAAGAAAGAAAAAGAATAGAGGTAAAGAGGGGAGAAACTGTACTTCTCTGGTTAAACTTTGTTTGTAGATTTAGATTTGGAACCATGTAAATATTTTACGTAATTCTAAAAGAAAATATTGTAAAAGCATTCTCAAAAATTGAAAGTAAATGAACCTGATTATAGAGTTGGTGATATAGCAGAGCGATATCACCAACTCTATAAAACTCAGTAATTTGATTTTATAAAAAATATATGTTTTCTTCATCTGTGTTAACTGAAAATATCAAAAAACAATCACTTGCCCAGTAGCACACTAAGCACTCACATCAAAGCAAACTGCCATCCCGGCAGACGGAGACCTTGGTGTTTAGGTTTATTGAGTCTCCTGGTTCCCCTGCATGTGGATGAGATCTCAGGGTAGCCAAGAATCTTGCTGAAGAGTCATCCACAGGACCCTTCCATGTCAAGGTGAATTGAATTGTATTAATGGCTATGGAGTGACCCTTGGACAGAGAAATAATGGAAATCATGGCCAAACTTAAGGGGTGAGATGTTAGTGAAAGTTAAGGTGGGACTGATTCATCAGGAAAAAATCGTAGAACTTGGGCTTAGCTGAGAGTGAAGAGAAGATATACACCAATCCCTGACACTAACAATGCCAAAGGAGGCAAGACCAGACCAACCTCACCCTAACAGCCTCTATGCCAGCTCATAGTTCAAGTACATGGGCAGGGAGCCAAGTCTTTCTCCCTAAGGCCACAAGGTTATCTGAACCACATTCCCTTACCCACACCCAGATGTCATTTTGTAATAGAGTAGGAAAGAACTCCAAAAGACTCTTCATTTTTCTGAATTATATAAGCCAAGCGTGAGTTCCTTATGGACACATTTTAAATTACTGGATTGTGATTATTGAATGGGAACAAATAGTTTGTTCCCTCTCTGAAACTCAATGATGGCACTTATGAACAAGACCAGGTCAGGTATAGATAAAATAATAGGCCTCCATATTCTTTATAAATCTGAGTTGTAAAGTAAGTAAATTTTCCATCTCACTACATATTTTATTAATACAATCATTAATAATTTTCCTTTTTAAAAAAACATTTGCCAATTACCAATTGTTCCCTTAAATAAAATGGTATCTACCTTACCAGCTAACTGAAACACACATGCATGTGCACGTGTATGCACGGACACACACACATACACACAATTTAAGTGTATAGTTTTTCAGAGTATATATTAATATGCTACAACAGGAAGGGTCATGGGACTTCTCCTCAAGGAGTTGCAAAGTCAAATGTCTATAGACACCCAGATAGGTGGGAATGGAAATGACTAAATCCAACTGGGTGAGACTTTGGCAAACTGGAGAGCCCACACCTTCCTTATAGGGAGTATACCAATATCGAGGTATGGGGAGGCCAGATTTTATAAGAAAGTGTGAAGCCTAAACTTGTAACTGAAATCTGTTTATAAATGTTGGCCACTAGATAAAACAAACTAAAACATCGCTATGAAAGATAAACATGCCATGTCTGCAGGCTGATTTAATTCAAGTATCTCAGCTTTACAACCTCAGATCTTATCCAATCAAAGGCACTTGGCACATGGGAAACTGAGGTCTAGAGATCCTGTGACTTGCCCAGCTATTGTCATATTTTTAACTGCCTTAAAGGTTGTGTTGTTTTTGAGAAAAAATATTTTAGTTATTTGCAGTAAGAATATATATAAAATGGTTCAAAATTCAAAAGGGGCATAAAGTATAAAAGGTTATTTAATGCCCTAGATTAGCAACCAATGTTACCAGTTGCTTGTATATTTTTTGACAGATATTATATGCTCCTTTTTATGGTTACATTGTATTAAAAATAAAACTATCTTTGTTAGCAGATGATGTGATTATTTTTGTAGAAAACCAAAAAGAATCTACAGATAATTTATTAGAAATAATATGAAAGTTGAACAAGATGGATAGAGTTGTACAAAAGTCAACTGCATTTCTATATACCAGCAGTAGATGCCTGGATAATATCTGAAAAGTATCAGAAATATCAAGTACTCAGGAATAAATAATAAAAGATATACAAGATTTCTAGAGATAATTATAGTATGACGTATATATTTAACATATAAAGAAAACTATAAATGGTACATTAAATGAAGACCTGAGTGAACGAAGAGATAAACTGTGTTCATGGGTAAGAAGATTCAGTATTGTAGACTACCAATTCTCCAGTTGATCTATAGCTTCAATGAGATTCCGATCAAAATTGCAATAGGTTTTTTTCATAGAGCATGGTAAGCTATCCTCTTATACATTTTCAGGAAGATTCATAAACATTTTTGGTAATTTTGATGAAGTATTCTTGACTTAATGAACAAAACTAACTTTTTTTTCTCTTTACATGTTTTGATGTACGTGTTTCTAATGTCTGTTCATCTCACATCCAGATTCGAGAATCTGGTTAGATAACAAGCTAAAGCCTTGGGACTCTTAAGTTTGGACAAAGGATTCTTTAATTCTGTCAGTTTTGTCTTCTACAAATTACCAACCAAAGGACAATGCAAATTAATTAACAAATTGGGCAGTTGTATTCCTTCTTCCATGTTTTTCATAAACCCTCTCAGTCTGTGTCTCAACATCCCAACAAAATTTTGGGTAGGGTCCATTTTGATTCTGTGGGATGGATACAGCAATCCATTAATCGAATTGTACTGATGCAGTTTTGCTGTAGTTATTTTGTTTTCTTCACATTTTATGTACACATGTGGATAGGAATTGTGGTCATGCATATTCAGAAGCATGTGAATCTCAGATAAGTTTTTGTCTCTACCTTGGGCTGGATAAAATGGCCTCGACCATAATGGCAGCAATATTGCCACTGCAGACAGAAGCCAAGTTTAGTGGGCTCAGGACCTGGGGGAGGAAGTCTCTGGGTCAGAGATTATGTGTAGCTTTCACTATTAACATAAGTCCTCAAATTTGTGTTTGTAAAATTGTTTTTATCAGTTTACTCCCACCAGTAGTGTATGTATGATAGGTAGTCAGACAGACATGAGCGATAAAGGAGCAAAGGCCCAGCCCAGATACAGCCCAGAGGCTGCCCAAAGAACATCTCATTTGTAGTTAAAGAATCACTCCTGCATCCTGAGACAAAGGACTGGAGGGACATAAATCTATAGCTGGTTTAGTCTGATCACTTAACGCTTGCGCAAAAAGTACTACTCTAACCTGCTCATAACCTCAGCCTCATCATACTATCATTTTAATATCCTGCCTATGCCCAGGAATTCATGAATCTAATTACAACAGACTGAATCCTGGGTAAGCACATGCACTATAGACAGAGAGTTATGTAATAGCCAAATGTCAATCAGAATGACCTCACGTGCCAATCACCTAGGGAATCCTTTGTAACCACACATAACAGCCCTAAAATAATACAGACCTTCCCATTTCTATATCATTATAGCCCTCTTTGCTGAAAACCAGTTCCTCCTTTGGAGTGTGCTCTACCTTTTATCTTTTCTCCTACCAAATTCCACAGGGCTACAGCCTTCCTTAGCATGGCCTGTCTCCTTCTAAAATATACTTTTGATAAATATTACTTCTTCTAAATCTCACTGTGCTGGAATTATCTCTGTGTCAGTGAAAAGAACTGAGAATCTCCAGTATTACCAAGGCAATGGCAAAGTTCAGATAGCCCTATATGATAACATGATGAGCGGGTCCCCCACAATCTAACCAATGCTGACACTGAACATACAATTTAAAAAAATCTTTTCTAGGTAGACAAGAGAAAATATTTATGCTGTGTTTGGCATACCCTTGATTATTAATAAGGTTGAACCTATTTTCCCATATTTATTCAACATTTAGATTCCTCATTTCAGATACTACTTGTTTCTGTTTGCACAGTTCATTTTTAAGTTATTCACTTGAAGTAGCATTTCAATCCATTTCATGTTAAAGCCTGTGTTAAGACTGAGATTTTATTTTTCACAGTTTACTTTTTGAGTAGTGTGGTAAAGGCAATCTATACTTGGAGTGCCTCAGCAATAGCAGAAAGGTTTGTTTTCCTCTTTATGACAAGATAAATCTCTGTGAGATTACTGTGAAGGGAGGATTTTAGAATTCATTTGTAGAGGATCCCAGTATTTCCCATTTGACATAAGCGGCCTTGGGAGATATGTCTGGGCAAACCACAAGGGCAGAGGGTCCTAATTTAGTAGTTGGTTTTGAAGCATTGTGAGGCCCTCAGTGTGCTCTTCAGGGAAACATAGGAGAGCTCAACACAGAATGTGGACCATCATAGATGAGGAAAGGAAGACTGTCTCTGGGCAAAGAAGTGGGTAACGGAATTCTTTGAGAAGCAGAGGAGAAAGAGAGTTGGTAGTTAGCTTCATTTTCTCTGATTAATATGATGATCGTCGCCTCTTCTATCTGCTCTGCTTGACTGTGAGGAAAATCAAAGTGTGTAGCCCAAGAAGCCCTGTGTCCTGGTTCCACATTGGTAGGATAATGCATTGCCTCTTATCCAGCATTAGCTCTCAGAGGACAAGTGAGAGAGCATCTTTTGCCTGACATCGTTAGTAAATATATTTGGTCAAAATTCACTTACAGTTTCAACTGTGCTCATTTTCCGTGGGAGTGTGATAGTAAAATGCAAGTTATAGGAGAAAAAAAATTGAAAGAAACTTCTTAAAAATGTTAATACTGGTATATTATGAATGATGATATTCCTACTCCTTTCTATTTTTCTTTACATTCCATAATGGAATAATATATTACATATTCCATATGTATATACATTTACATATATAATAAAAAAATTAAATTTAATTTAAACTTTCTTTTCCTTTTTGAGAATCTGTCCTGCTGCTAAGTTAGATTCAAGAAACAGGAAATTCTGCTGTTTGTAAGCATCCCTTTGAAAAGAAGTTACAGCTTGTGAGTATAGATTTTCCTATATTGGTATATTGGTAATTTAAACTTGAATAGAAAAGACAGCAGTTTAGTAGCAGTAATAATTCCACATTTCCCAAATCCTTGTTGTAGACAATGTGACTGGCAGCATGTGCTCTTATTGGGGATTCGGAGTGCCAAAGGAATCCATACTAAGATTTGTTACATTCCTTCTGATCCGATGTGGTCCTTTGCTTAGAGGCTTAATTTAATCTCAGCGAGTGTGGATTTATTATTTCCTGATAATTTCATCAAAAATGTTCTAGAAGGAGAAGTTATATGTAGAGAAACTTGCATAATGTGATGTCATTATTTTCCTCATCACTGTCCTAGGAGAAATGGCATTCAGGGTGAAATTTAAACCTGGTTGCTCTAGTGAGCTGGGCATTATTTGGGCAGAGAGGGCCAAAGTATAAAAGATTCTTGAAGCTTGCATGAAAAAGTTCTTGAAAACTTTGTGGGTTTGAAATTCTTGGCACGTTAATTAGTCTGTAAAAATGGCCTTGCAATGTCATAAGGCAAGTTCTAAAAGCCTCAGGCTTTTAAACTTGAAGTAGTACAATGAAGGACGGACCTCACATAGATGTTCATAATGTATCGCAAAAAGTGACAAAAGTTGATTAATTACTTATATTAAAACTAATTTTCAGTGATGGTATTAATATTCTGAAGCAGCTATGTCCATGAATTTGCTTTTTGTGGTTGGGAAGCTATCTTCCTTCTTTGTTCATTTCTTAAAGGTACCGTCTTTCATTTTCTTCTGTTTTTGATAACCCGTTTCTCCCAAGCACTATAAATACCTGAGATTTATGTAGCTGATCAAGATTTCCCTCTTGATAGAAGTTCTTAGAGAATTTACTGGCAAAAATGAATATCTGTGAATTCTGAAATTACTAATTTGTAGACAGCAAGTTCTTTTCTTGGGCAGGATGTTTTCAACAATTCTATTAAGCAGGATATATTAAGGACATTACTTCATATCAATCCCTTATTCCTTCTTTCCAAATTTTAATCAACCAGTTCAGTTACCAGCAAGTGTTCTATTTTCAAAAATATTTTTCATACATCTATAAATGATACAGATGCTAAAACTGTAAAAATTTAAGGTATGTAAAGTTCTTATCATAGTGTTTTATCTGCTACAAATCCTCAGTTAAAAGCAGTGATTATTTTTACATCATTTATTACATTACATTATTACTTATTACATTACATTACTTATTACATTATTTCTGTTTTACCTGTGGCGTGAGTGATGAACAGTGAGGAACTGCCTTTTTTCATCTACTTCAGCTGTCTGGGGTAGCAGGGCCACCTGGACAGATAGCATAGGGAGCTAAGACCTCTTCGTTCTTTGTTGCACTAGGATTTTTCTTTCTTTTTCCTTCTTTTTTTTTTTGGTCCATTGGCAAAACTTCCTGCATTCTGTTGAGTAGAATTTTCCAAATGTATTCCGTAGAACACTGATTACAAAGGAGGCTACACACAAAAAATAGTTTATCTGCTCAATCAAATTTGGGAAGCACTAGAGAATGACCATTTCGTAAGTTTAGTATTCTCTACTTAAACTCAAAAGCCAAAGATTATGCATGTCTAACTGGTGTTGATAAATACCATCAGGCTTTACGTACAGTGAATCCTGCTGAATAAGGATTTCTATGTTTGCCTGATGGTTCTAACAGCCTCCTTCCGACTGGGACAGTCTTTCTCTCAAGACCTGACAATTGTAACCTCCACAGACTCCGGTAAGGTTAATAAAGCCAACTAGTTATTGGACTCTGTCTTAACTTTGGTATGCATGCGCTAGCATGATAAAACATTCTGAATTTTAAATTCAATCTGTGGTGCAGCATTAGTAATGAGATCTTACTTTTTTCTCCAAGAAGCTTTTGAAGTACATATTTCTCAATGAGAACAGCCTGGTCAGGAGGGAGGCAGTCTTTCACAATAATCCGGAGTCAGACTACAGAGTCTGATTTACGGATTTGCCATTAATTTTACATATGATCTTGGGTAATTACTTAAACTTTCTGTGCTTCAGTTTCTTCACCTGTAAGATGAGAATAATAATGCGACTTACTTCATAGGCTGTTGTGAAGGATAAATGAGAGAGCACTTATGTGAGAATAGTTACTGGGACATGATTAGCAATAAATAAATAGTAGTTATTATCATCAGCATTATTTCTTTCTCAGAAATTGGGGTTGGAGTTAGCATTCACTAAGTACTGCTTTTGAAAGTATGTCTGTAACTGGAACTCTCTGGTCTCTTGGAGGGCATGTCATAGTCAAAAAGCATATGAGACTTAGTCTACACTTAGAGGCCCGAGAAATTGATGTGGAAATGATAATGTTCTTTGGAGTGATTGGAGTTCTGGTAACACACACACCTTTAGGTCTTTTTCACTGCTGAAGGACTAAATTTCAACTCAGCGAATATGAGAAGTATTTGTTTATTAAGAGCACATTTTGAAGTAGAAGACAGATCAAGCTTAAAACCGGCTAGCCACGTGGAAATGAAGTTACGTACCCCTAAGGAGAGGGTACTGGTTACAGCCAGGAAAGATGGAGAGCTGTAACACCGGAGGAGGGAGAGGTCTGCTCTATATTTGGGGGCTGTGATGGGGTGGTCCTCAAGACATTCCTAAATGATTGGCAAGTGAGGTCACCTTGATTGACATCTGGCTTCTGTATAACTTTGCCTAGTGCACAAGTGCTTACCCAGAATTCAGTATGTTATAATTAGATTCATGAACTTCCAGGCATAGTCATGAGATTATAATGATGGTATAATGAGGCTGAAGTTAGGGGCACTACTTTCTGCACATGCGTTTGTAGCTGGTTTAGGCCAGCAGCTTTTATGGCCTTCGTGCTCTAGGATTTGGGGTAATTTATAACTCTAAAAGAGAGGAATTTCTTAGAGGTATTTAAGGAAGGTCTTCAAGGGTAGGTTCTACAGTTACAGAGCTGGGCCCCTACTCCGTTGTTCCCCTGTTGCTCATGTCTGACTATCTACTTAACAATAACACATTGGAGTTAGAAAGACCTGCAAAAGTGACCGAGTTCCACTCTAATTTTGCAGATGAAGATCCTCAGGTCCAGACAGGTGAGGTGACTTTTACAAAGTCTCAGTTTGCTACAGGTAGAGTTGACAAGAGAACCTAGGGCTTCTTATTTCAGGTCTACTGCCTTTTTTTCCCATACCGTCGTACTGCTGGAGGCCTGAGGATTTATAGGATGAAGATATTAGTAATTTTGTTTTCTGTTTGAATTTGTAGATTATTTCATAACTGAGTTTGATGTTTCTCAAGCATGTAGAAGCAATATGGAAGGAGGGAGGGAAGATGTGGTAGAAAAGAAACAGGTTTTAGAGCCAGAGCATTCTGTGTTTCAATCTGGTATGTAACTGTATAACTTTGGGTGAGTTGGTGACTTTCTCTGACTTTCATTTTCTTCATGTGTTTGGGGATAATAATATTTGCTTTTCAGAATTATTGAAAGGATTGAATGAGAAAATATATAAAACTGCTTTGAATGTACTAGGTGCTCAATAGATGTCAGTCATTATTAAAATTTATCGTTAATGAGAGTTTTAATAGATGGATGTCATTGCCAAAAATGGCTCCCTGAGAATAATAGAGTTGGAAACAATGTGCAAATTTACTTAATCTCATGCTTTTTGAATTTGTGTATGTATAGTTCAGGAGTAAGTAGTTGTGTGCAAAAGTGAATGAAGTGCTATGTGTAGTGTAAGCCCTGACAGTTTTTTTCCTTTTTTAATGTAAATGTCTGATTTAAGTTTTGATAGCCAAGGCATCCATTTCAACAAGGTATCCACTTCAAAGCCAGCTATCTTAAATAAACACATTGCCAGCCACACAACTGGATAAAGAGCCAGCCCCCCGTCCCCGACCTGAGGCTCTTTTTTAAAAAAAAAGATCTCGGTTGATTTCAATAACTGACCATTTGGGCGACTTGTTTTAATGTCTCTTGCCATGCTTTAAATTCCTGCTCTTATGTGTTAAATTCACCAATCGAGAGTGAGCCCTTGCAACTCTTGGCCCTCACTTTTGACCCCAGTAAAAGCGGAACTCCAGGCCCTTGCTCTCTTGCTCTTTCCACACTCACCCCTGACCTTGATGTGTGGCCCCAGGTGTGCTGTGTAATTTCCAGGTCTTATGAACAATAAACCTTTATTTCTTCAAAGTTTTCGGATATTACTGATGAAGGGCATCTTGCAATCATAATAAGAACTACAAGAGCTGGTCCAGTCACAACATTGGTTATTGATAGGTTGATACCGGTACAAAACAGTATGTCATTTAGTAGTTATCAATTTTATTTGGAACAAAAAATGAGGACATTTTAAGTGGTTAGTAATTGAAAACATTTTAAAAATTACATGGATAGTCTATGGAATAATATTTAAAGTTAACACACATTTCAAGATAAAGCATGAGACTTCAAATAAATTTTAGTTTTGCAGCAGACTGTTCTAAAATATACTGCCAATCTCCTATTCCACCACCCAACCCAAATTCCAGAGTGGTCACGCTCCATGTCCATTGGGGATATTTCAATGGGAAATTTGAGGAGCAATGATTTAATTTACCTTCTTTCTGCTGGGTTGTAAGTCTAACCACCTAAGGAAAGACCAACTGAGATGATATGTGCCTGACATTGCCAAACTCCTTTACAAAGTGGTGTGGTGTTGATGACTGGAGAGCAGTGACAGTCGTATCTTGTTAGCTCTCAGAGGGCTATCTGGCTTCTAGACCCATCCATCTGCTTTGCTAACCTCTCATTATCATTTCTGAATGTCCAGTCCTCATTTCTGGGTTTTATTTGAGGTGGAATTTCTTCTTTCTGCCCACTGATCATCTGTCCTTCCTTCTGCTGGAAACAACTCCCTATTTTCTTCACCCTTGCTCCGCTCAGTCCATGAGTCTTAGATGGGACTGCTCCCTACCTGGTAGCTGGACCAAGGTGGCTGCATGACCCAAGCCTGCCCTTGAACTTTCTTTCTTTCTTCTCTGGTCCCTGTGATGCTCTCTTCTCCCTGAACTTCAAGCTGTGAGGATTTAAGCTTGGAGCTGCCTGATGCTTCTGTCAGTGAGGGAAGCTACATAGAGACACATAAATTAAATCCTTTGTTTTATTTTTGCCTAAAGTTGTTGTTGAGATTTTTGTTATTTTTTATCATTTTGCATTGGTGTTTATGTTTGGTTTTTCCATCCTGATCAACTCTCAGAACTTTCTATCTGTCTTTATCTTGAAGGTTAATTATTCTTTCATACATTTATTTATTCACTCATTTATACTTAGAACATTCATAGAATAGCTACTGTGGTAGACACTGTGAGTCGTATACCTAGTAACCATTCTTTTTCCTTCTTTGTTAATAGAACAGTGATTTTATTCAGATCAATAATGTTCCACCTGAGCCGATGGGGCATAATTGGTCTAAAGTTCCAAGGTAATCACATGAAACTTATTCTATGTTAACTGTACCACTCCTGTTCTCTACTTTTCTAGTGGTGGCCATATGACCCAGTTCTGAGGCCTCACTGAAAGTTTGCTGAGGGATTTCTGGAAATTTTCGCTTTCTTGTTTAAAGAATATATACTTAACTGGCAGAATCCACTTGTTTCTTCCTTCATGTGGCTTTGATGTGTGGAGCTGCAATCACTGCCTTCTACCACGAGGCCCGAAGCATGAGGGAAAGGCTAGAAGAATCACAGAGAAGCCAGCTCTGAAATTGTTGAGCTGATGAACCTCCACCAATAGTCATTTCCCTCAAGACTTATCATATGAGAATTACAAACTTTTATTTGTTTAAATCTCTGATGGCTTTCTATTGCTTGTAGTGGAAAGCATTTGTAACAGATATTTATACCTATGAAAGAGCCAGTTAATGGGCTAAATACTGAGATACATAGATGAAAAAGACATGGTCCTATTTCAAGAAGTTTGGTACAACTATTCAGTTATTATAGTGTGGTAATATAATTGCTTTGGTGGAGGTATACAGAAGGCGTGCCTAAAACACATGAGTTTTGAGTTAACTCTTAAATAAGAACAGGGGTTTTCCAACTGGACCTAGACAGTCCATGGAAGTTGAAAGAACATGTGCAAAGACTCGTGGCTAGTTCAGGAGCTATGAATAGTTATAAGTTGTAAAATGTGAGGAGAAAATTAGTAGCAGGAGATGGGCCTATAGAAGCAGACTCTAGATCTTAAGGGCCCTTATTTTGCATGCTAAGGAACTTAGAACTAAACTTTTAGGTCAGTGGATCAGCACCTGGATGAATCACCTACAGGCTTTAAGAATACAGTTTCCCAGGCCCTGGCCTACATCTATGGCATCAGAACCTGGGAATTTGTGTTTTGGAAAACTTTAATAGGTGATACTGGCTAAGATTTACTGATATAGGTGATAAAGAAATAGTGAAAAATTTTGATCAAGGGAGTTAGATTTAAGATTGGATATGCCTTTAAGAAAAGTCCAAATGCTTACCTAGCATGTTTAACACACAGAAAGCATCATTTTAAAAACATTTCTTTTTATGACAAAACTATTTTCAGTAATAATAGTAAGATAAATATTATTTTTTGATCCTTTTTTTAAAAAATTAAGACTAAAAGAATAAATTTTAATTTTAGAGATAATCAAATTTAATAAAATGCTTCATGTATGAAATAAAATTTACACTCGCTAAACAGTACTTATTTTTGCACTCTTTTCACTATTTGAAATATTAAGCACAAATGAAAGCATTAACCGGCCACATAGAATGACAAAATTGAAGTAACATAAGTTCTATGTATTCATCTGTATAATCATGATATTATTATTATTGTGAATCTACAGGCAGTTTCTTGCTTTGCACTGTTCTGATGGACATGAATTTTAGTTACCAGAGCTTATATAACAGGGTTCAAATTTCAGTAACAGGTTTAGTTTACTAATTGTGATGTGAATAACTGTACAAAGTAAAACTTATACTGCCAGCTCTTCAGCCCACAAATCACTATGTAAATACGGGTCATGGTCAATGCCCAATTGCAACACTTTTTAAAAGTCTTTGATGATTGGTCACTGTGTACCTAGTCAGTTCATGCACAGACAGTAAAGTGTATAGTTGTATTATATCTTTGTGTTGCCCAGTGATAATCCAGAATATGTTTTTAAAAATGCAAAATCAAAAGAGGAAGTTGGCTAACAAAGATGAAAGTGCAACAAAGAAACAGAAATGATAATGTTGGAAGTGAAATTCAAATCTAACATGAATGGAGTTATAAAAGAAATAGCTATCCATGCAGCTGTTGACACTGCATCGTTTGAGACTCTACATATACAGCCAAAGGAACTCAGTGCAGGTAAATTTACTGACATTAATGAGGCAAATTGGCTGTGATGGTGTCCCTGGGGAAGTGACACCAGCAAAAACTTCACATTAAAGAAACTCTTGGAGATATTTGATAACACTGAAAAAGAAAAGGGTAAAATGTTGGAAGCTTATTCATACTTAGGAAGGAATATGACAATTTGTTAAGGCATAGAAAACAGTGCTCATTTCATACGATAAGTTTTAGGACAAGAAGGCAAATGCCATTCAAACTACTCCTGATAAGTTTTTTTTACAAAGAAATAAATTATCTTTAATTCACGATGTTTCTAATATTTTAAATTACAGTGTACTAAATATCAATTTTATTATTTTCATTTTTTAATAAACAGTAAGAGTTTTAATATTTCAACCAAAGAGTTTAAAAGTCATGGAAGAATCATACATTTCCCCATTGATTATGAAGATACTTCTGCATGGTTTCTGCTTGCATGGTCTTTTTTAGTCCTGCAATGCCATACAAAGCAAGGACTGCCTGTATTTAAATGCGAGAATATATAGGACCACAGGGGTTGGAAATATAAACTACTCCTGAAGTGAGTTTGAACAATATTGAATCATTATAAACTTACTTATGAGATAAACTCATTTAGGGGGTTGACTGTATAATTGGTAATTCTCTAAATTAATTTCTGTATAAAAATGTTTATTAAAGGATATCCAGTTTAGTATATGCTAATGTGAAGCTCGTGTATATAATGTTAAAACTCAAGAATAATCACAGCAATTGTTTAGAACTTAGAGTGAGGAAAGGTTTTTTTGGTGAGAGGAGTAGTAAGTCACTGACATTAGATTTATGGACTTATAGAAATAATAATAAGCAGACTGATTTTTAGTCAATTTTATTATTGTAAACTTTCCCAACAATTATTGCCTGCGCTCTGGTGGACCATTCTCACCACCCTGCTGTTGAAGAAGCAGTGTGGAAGGAGGATGATTAGAAGGCAATGAAATAGAACTGAAAAGCATTTTGTAGAGAAACTAATGGAGAGGACCTTAGCTAGGACAGTCACAGTAGAAATTATTTTGGGCTATTGGTCTCTGTTATGATAATCAAGTTTAATTCCTGTTTGAGATGACCACTGCCTCTTAAAATTTCTCCGATAACTCATCACTATCAACTCCATTTTCTATAGTTGGCATTGCTGATTACTTTTGAACTTTCCTGAAACTTACCTGTGAACTTGCTAATTGAATTTCCAGCTCTTCCAGTACCTGCCTCTGATTTTCATGTGACTTGGCCATGCCATCAGGGATTTAGCCCTACCCTGCCATGTTTTCCTGAAATGACTATGCCTATTTCCTTCTATATTATCATTCTGTAACAACTTTTAAAGTTTTGATTCATTTATCATGCTGAAGATACATATATTTTAATTGCGTATTTGAATGTTCTGAGAAAAGTTCACTAACAGCAAAACCCCAGTTACAATAATGTAGAAGTTAAAAATCGATGGCCTTCAGTCCAGATTCATACTACAGATACATTTAATTTAATTCCATTAAAAATTTTATTTGGTTATTCATACTTTAAAACTGGGAACCTTTACCCAAAATTAAAGATTTTCTGCTTTTTCTTAAAAATTCTCATTAACATTGGGTCTGTATTTCCACAAAGCAGCAGTCAATTGGTGCTAACTGGTGGCTACCACTTTTAAACAGAAGCCCTCTAAACTTGATTCTTGTTTTGCTCAATCTCTCTCTCTCTTTTTTTTTTCTTCTTTTTTTGAAACCACAACATTTTCCAAGGTACAGGCCCCTCTCTCAGGGCAAACTCATTCCAGGGCACCCCATGCTTCACAAAGAAAAGAGAGCTCTCCCTGGGGGTCCTGCCAGCTTTTCCAGGATCAGTTGCATTTCTGCACTTGACCAGTTTTTCTTGATTTCTGATTTTATGATACCTACTTGAACCCAATAGACATTTGAATATGTAACTCATGATTTAAAATTTAGAGGCTACATTACTATCAAGGGTCACATTAGCCACAACTGTTTCATTCAGAAGAATAAACCAGGGTATTGACTGTCTACTCCCTGAAAGATCATTTTATAAATTTAGCTTTTAATCAATAAGTTTTTCTGGTGGTCTTTTCAGTTTTTAGCACCCATGCATAAGGATAGGGTCAATTATGCTTGGCTTTGTAGCAGAATTTGAATGAAAAAGCAGGAGGGATGTCTCTTCTCAATTATGCAGGCAGGAATAAGTTATTCTAAAAGTATGTTCAAATTTCCTAAATAATGACCATTCTCTGCCCTCGTGCAGTCTATCATGACATAGTATGTTGGTGGTGATCTGTGAATATTTGCTTGTATGTCCTACCCAAGGTCTTCTTCAGCTCCACTTCCCATGGCCATTCAGAAACTGCATAGTTTAAACCACTCATTCCTGTTTTTTTCTAAAGTGAAAAGTCTGCATTGTCATTAATCTGCCAAACTTAATATATACCCAGTTTACCTAACCAAACAGATTGCTCATCTTCCCCCTCTGCAATATCTGCCATTTGGGTCAATTCACTAATTTTAGAACAAACGATGTGTACTTACTTTATATTTTCGTAACTAAAAGGTCTACTGCATTGGTTGTCCCAGAACAAAAACAGTTTTAATTCAGAGCTCTTTATTTTAGGGAACAGATTGAAACTTGATTTCACATTATTTTAGAATAGCTTTAGATTTACAGAGAAGTTGCAAAGATGGTAGAGAGTTCCCATGTATTCCTCACCAAGTTTCACCTATTGTTAACATACATTACTATGGTACATTTATCACAGCTAAGGAACTAACATTGGTACATTACAATGAACTACATACTTTATTTGGATTTAACTAGTTTTTTCCTAATGTTCCTTTTTCTGTTCCAGGATCATATTACCACAGAAAACACATTATGTTTAGTTATGTCTCTTTAAGGTTTTCTTTGCTGTGACAGTTTCTCTAATTTTCCTTGCTTTTATGACTTTGACAGTTTTGAGGAGTATTGGTTGGATATTTTTAGAAGTCCCTCAATTTGAGTTTATCTGATGTTTTCTTCTGATCAGTCTGGACTTAAATAAGATTATGGAAATAATACTTCAGAGGTCAAGTGTCCTTCTCATTATGTTACATCAAGGGCACATATTATCAACATTATTTGTCAATGAGGATGTTAACTTTGATCACCTGGTCAACCTAGTATTTGCCATGTTTCTCCACTATAAATTTATCCCTTTCCATATTTGAAAACAAGTTAGTAATTGCAGCCTGCACTCAAGCTGTGACAAATTAAACTTCCCTTCTTCGAAGGGGCAGTATCTACATAAGTTATTTATTCTTCTTTTTTGGAGAATATATTTCTTTGATATACCCTCATCATTTTGATAATTAAGCCCTTCCTTACTCTCTGGCACTGCTCATCTTGTATATTCCCTGCCCAGGTCCTGGAATCAGCCATTTCTCCAAGGAGCCTGGATCCTTTTATTGGAGAATGGTATTAGAAACCAAGATCTGGGCATTGGATGTGCTCATTGTTCCCGGAATGTCACTGTTTCTAGGCCCTCTCAGTTGGCAGAGCCAGAAAGTATGTGTATATATACTAACTCATGTATTCACACATATACAAAATTATTTCTGTCTATTCATTGTTATCTATTTTAAAGTAAACATGAGTTCATTATGATATTTCTGACTCTAATTCAGTACCACATGATTCTTTCTGGCTTCTACCTGCTTTTCTATAACCTCTCAAAAGTGAAAACTCTATATCCCACCAGTCACCATTTATTTTCTCATTCGTTTAATTCAAGTATAAGATTTTCTTACCTCCATAGTCTCTATTTATCATGGATTCAAGAGAGATCTTGGGATCCAATCACATGTAGAAAAACTCTTTTACATTTAGTTCTTTCTAAATAAAGATGTAGGTAGCAGAGCACATTTGACCATACTACAAAATAAATCAGCATTTTTTCTTAACTCATTGAAATAGAAAGTATACATTAGGAGACAACACAACTGTGCATACTTGGGATGTTATGAATGCTAATTTGTGGTATCAGGTCTAGAAGATTTATGAATGCAAGTGGTTGAATAGGTAAATACAGAGTTTAGTTATTCAGTGTATCAGGAGTACCACTGTTGTTTTTGTATACAATAGAAACCCCTTGGGAAACTTTATATTATTTGGTTGCAAAACAAGATTTTTTTTATAAAAGGATATTTGTACAGTTGCACAAATGGAATTTTACCCTTTGAGAGTAACAAAAAGGTGATATTAAGGTGAGTGATATTTAGGGGATTAAATTATAAAATGAGATAGTATAAGTTTGGAGTATACTGAACTATCACATTAATAGTTATTTGAATGCAGAAACAGCTCAATGTGTTTCTGGACTAAAATAAATTTAATGGTTTTTTTTTTTGAAAAATGCTAATGCAAACATATTATACAAATTTCACATATCATTAGATCAAGGCAACTAAAGTAATTATTGTACTTCTAAGAAGGCCTACACTGCTTTTGAAAGAATTGATCATGTTTTCCAATGTGAGCTTTGTTCTGGGTGCTGTTAACTATGCTAAGGCAGAATGTGAAGCTACTTTTATTGAAGAAAGATAGAGGACTAATATTAAAAAACACAAGGAAACTATTGAAAAAGACCAAAGAAGACCTCTAAAGTTCACAATTAGTGTAAAGTATTGATACAGTATGGGATGTGAGGTGAGACTATGATGGTATAATTCCACAAAATTTTCATAAAAAATGTGGCTCATTGTCTATTGCTGTAATTAGTGACCATTTCATCCAAGTCAATAGCCAGCTATTCCCAGGTTGATGAAATATGTTGGGAAATTATAAGTGACAGCATTAACTTTTAAAAGGGGTGTTGGAGGTACTTCCAGTTCTCTTTGTGTCTCCTTGCTACTGTGTCCCCCATCTACTGCTTAGTTTTTGTTATATCACAATATTTAGGGTGGAGAGGGTACTTAGAAACCCAAATATCACTGCAGGGAGGCTTTGAGAAGGAAACTGCCTGAGCTGGATTAAATTAAATCAGATATGAGAACATGTAGTAGATTAAAGGGAGAAGCTAAGGGGTCATATAGGAAAATTTAGAAAGGTTGTTTTGTATATGGTATATCCTTCAAATACTTGATACACTATATTTAAACCTATTCCATTCCTTAATATGGAGGATTCATGGAATGAGCAACCTTCACTGGCTATAAAAGTATGGATAACCAAGAATTGACTGACCAGATGAAATAAATGCAATTGTTTGAATTAGTGTGATTCTCAGGCTGAGTGATTGTGTGTCTGTTATTGATCTTGTAATCATCTACTTGGGAATCACAAAAACATTACAAAAATAAGAATATTGGTGTGCTCTTTCCAGATATTAAAAACTGAATCTTTTGCAAAGTATGGTTTATCTTTGTTAAGAACAAAAGTGGTTATAAAATGTTCCTTATTTGATGTTCCATGAATCTGTCAAATTGGATAAGTACAAAAATAGATTTTATCTCTTTATCCTCAGTGAAATCTCTCTGTTTATGATTATAAGTTAAGAAAATGATGTTCTATATTATATCAATACTGACTACTTACAAAATATATTTACACAATTTACCTTTTACAAAACATTTGTAAAATCATTCTTTCAATTAGATTTACCGAACAGAAGAAATGTAAGATTAAAAAAATCTTTTTCTTGAAGTTCTTAAAGAAAGCAATTCTTTTAAGTGTTTTAATAATATTTTATCTATTCAAGATAGGATATTACATATCATATTCCCAATATATATTATACTATTATAGTTTTACCTTTAAGATAAGATGTTTTAATGACATGGAAACTTATTAACAGTACAAAGAATACTTGTCATAGGAAATATTTTCATTAAAGAAAACTTTTATTTTAATTTCATCCAGTTAAAATCAATCATTTATGATTGCTTGTTCAGAGTGAAGGGTATGTGCTGGGCGCTGCAGGGGATATCATGAGTAAAACCAGTTCTTGCTTTCAAGGAGCAATAACTATAACATAAAATAGAAGCAGTTCAATGAGTAGCTTTGGGAAGTGAGGGAAAGTCAAGACAAGGACAAAAGAAAGTGTGACACTAAGTCAAACTTGATATTGCTAGAGATATGAATGCAATGTGCCCTAAGAGTTCAAGGGAAGATGATAAAGCTCTGAGTTGGTAGGATGGAGAAAGCCTTCATGGAGATAGTATGTTCATCCCTGGGGTCTCTCCCTCGTCTTTTAAGAGCACCAGTCATACTGGATTAGGGTCCACTCATAAGACTTCGTTTAACCATAATTCCCTCTTTAAAAGCCCCATCTCTAAATACAGTTATACTTTGAGATATTGAGGGTTGGAAATTCAACATATGAATTTGGGAAAGACACCATAGATCCCATAGCATTATGTCATAGTCTTGACTAAATGGAAGGAAATAGTAATAATAAATGCCATTACTAAGAGGTGAGCATTTAGCATATGTTATCTCATTTAATCCTCCCAATAAACAGATAGGCCCAGTTAACATAATTATCATTATCATGATGAGGAAAATAATACCTTCCGAAAGAGGGTAAATGCTGTGATTAGTGCCACATATTTAGAAAATGGTGGAATCAAGATTCAAAAATAGTGTGTTCAGCTGTGGACCTATACTGCCATTTTGGAACAGAGGGTTAACAATATTTCAGGATGAAGGGCTGAGATCTCTTTAATTCCTTTAAGCTACTCTTCTCTTTTTTTCCTAAGGAAAATAACACTTACGTTATATTTCCTCTAACATTTGGTCTATAGGCTATTTGGAAAGATTAGAAGGGTTAATTTCTTCCCTTAGAAACAAAACACTATGTATGTTGTTATTAGTGTGTGGGGAGTATTATGTTAATCATTTCTATTTATTCTCTCTTAAGAGGTCATTTTTAGGCTGTCATCTGAAGTTTGCTCATAGTTATCTAAAGGATTCCAAGGCCTAGGATCACTGCCATCCACCATCAGCTGCTGTCAGTCAAGGTCCCCTCTCCTGACTGACCTCTATTACTGCTCTTTAGTGGTGACACATGGGGTCCTTGCTCCTATGTAGAAGCAGGTAGGAGGTATCTTTTGGTCTTTTAAGAGATGAGTTCTCTTGAGGACTGAATGTAAAAATATTTGCCAAAGAGAGGTTGCATACAACAATGGAGAGAATCAAAATGGAGACTTTCAGAATAAGGTTTCAAATGTACAGATAGGTGTCCTGATAAGACAAGCAATTCTCTCAGTATATTGCTCTTGTTTTTAATTACAGTGACTTACAAGGTTAATCCTACTCTTTTGGTTGCACTTTAATTATTCTCCCAATGTTGTGTTTCTGTGTTATGATCCCTTTAATAGGCAGGAGGAAATAGACGTTTAATTAAGCAGATGTCACTCAATAAATCTTAAGTGTTATGCTCTGTATCAGAAAAGCAAATGCAAACCAGTGAAAAAGGACCTGAATTTTAAACTTCTTAATTTAGCATAATTTAGGGTTTTATGGTAATCATGCTCTTGAAGGTAAAATTGAGAAATTCTTTTAAAATGTAATGTAGAAAAAGGTTTTTTATAAGTCAAATGAGCAGTACCATTAATGAATCATCATGATCTCTATCTTTCTATATGTTTATATGTTGATTTATTGGCTTTAGTTTGTTCCTAAAGTACTCCTTTCTTCACATAAAGGTTAATGATTACAGAGGAAGACTCAACAAGGACAGAAAGTTGAAAAGTGGCAGGCACTTTACATTTTATCAACAGCCATTCCCATACTTTGAAAAATAGAATCTTGATTTTTTGTTCACCCTCTTCCTAGGAGTGTCTCCTTCAAGGATGGCTGGGTTCTTTCCCAACCAAGGAGGTAACTATTGATTGCTCTAAGCCAGTTATAGTGGTCTCATACACTTTCCCAAAGAATTGGTTTAAATGTGTGCCTGTAACAAAGCCCTCTGGCCAGTGAGACATGAGGGATAATCTATTGAGGATTTGTGAGTTTTGTCTCACTGTTAAAAAGAGACAAAAGACAGGGTAGATGTGTTTAATGCCTCATGGAATAGTTAAAACTGAACCAGATATCTTGAGTTAAGGAGGGGTAGAGGTCAGCCTAAGGAAACAGTAAATTTGCTGGAGATATGTGGATGGCATAGCAGAAAATGGAAGGAACCTACTTAAAAATTTTTCAGGCTATTTAATTTTTTCTTTTTAATAAACTTTTTTTTAGAGCCGTCTTAGGTTTACAACAAAATTGAGGAGAAGGTACAGCGATTTTCCATATCCCCATGTTTCTACACACGCATAGCTTCTTCCTTCATTATCAACATCCCTCACTATAGTTGTACATTTGTTAACAATTGGTGAACCTACATACATTAACACATCATAATCACCCAAAGTGCATAGTTTATATCAGGATTCCCTGTTGGTGTTGTACATTCTGTGGGTTTGGAAAAATGTATAGTGATGTGTATTCACTATTACAGTCTCATACAAAGTAATTTCATTACTCTAAAGATTCTCTGTGCTCTGCCTATTCATCCCTTGCTCACTCCTAATGATATTTTTACTTGCTTAATAGTTTTGCTTTTTTAGAATGTCATGTAGTTGGAAGCATACAGTATGTAGCCTTTTCACATTGACTTCTTTCACTTAGTAATATGCATTTAAGTTTCTTCTATGTTTTTTCATGGCCGGATAGCTTATTTCCTTTTAGTGCTGAATAATATTCCATTATCTGGATGTATTACAGTTAATTTCTCCATTCACCAACTAAAGGATATCTTGTTTGCTTCTAAGTTTTGACAATTGTGAATAAAGTTGCTTCTAAACATCTGTGTACAGGGTTTTAGGTGGACATAAGTTTTCAACTCCTTTGGGTAAATACTAAGCAGCACAATTGCTAGATTATATAGTGAGAGTGTGTTTAGTTTTACAAGAAACTGTCTTCCAAAGTGACTTTATCATTTTGCATTCCCACCAGTAATGAATGAGAGTTCCTGTTGCTTTACATCCTCACCATTATTTGATGTTAGCAGTATTCTGGATTTTGGCTAGTCTAATAGATGTATAATGGTATCTCGTTTAATTTACATTTTACTGATCATACATGACGTGGAACATTTTTTATATGCTTATTTGCCATCTGTATATCTTTGGTGAGATGTCTGTTAAGGTCTTTGGGCGACCTTTAAAATTCATGTATTTATTTATTTATTTTTATCGTTGAGTTTTAAGAGTTCTTTGTATATTTTGGATAGGAGTCCATTACCAGTTACGCCTTTTTACAAATATTTTCTCCCAGTTTGTGGCTTATCTTTTCATTCTCTTGAATTCTAGCTTAAAGAGTCATTACCATGTGCAAAGTCATCTAGATTTTCTCTTATGTTATCTTCTAGTTTTATAATTTTGCATTTTACATTTAGATCTGTGATCCATTTTGAGTTAATTTTTGTGAAAGATGTAAAGTCTCTCTCTCTGGATTCATATTTTTTTTTTTTTACATGTGGTTGTTTAGTTGTTCCAGCACCATTTGTTGAAAAGATTAAAATGGCTTGATTCAGTTGCCTGTACACCTTTGTCAAAAGTTTGACTACATTTATGTGGGTCTATTTCTTGCCTATTTTGATCTGTTGATCTATTTTGTCTTTTCTTTTACCAGTACCACACTGTTTGATTACTGTGGCTTTACAGTAAGTCTTGAAGTCAGGTAGCATCAGTCCTCCTTTGTTTTTTTCTCCTTTGATATTGTGTTAGCTATTTTAAGCCTTTTGCCTCTTCACATACACTTTAGAATCAGTTGGTCAATATCTACAAAATAACTTGCTATGATTTTGATTGCGATTGTATTAAATCTAAGATCATATGGGAAGAACTGATATTTTGAGACTATTAAGTCTTCCTATTCATGAACATGGAATATTTTTCCATTTATTTAGTTCTTTGTTTTTATTTGTCAGAGTTCTGTAGTTTTCCTCAAATAGATATTGTACATATTTTGTTAGATTTATAGCTAAGTATTTCATTTTTGGGTGGTGTCGATATAAATGGTATTGTGTCTTTTAATTTCCAATTCAACTTGTTCATTGTTGTCATATAGGACAGCAATTGATTTTTAGATATTAACCTCATATCCTACAGCCTACTATATAATTGCTTATTAGTTCCAGGTTTTTTTTTTTTTAAATGCTTTTGGACTTTCTATGTAGACAGTCATGTCATCTGAAAACAAAGATGATTTTATTTCTTCCTCCCTAATCTATATAATTTTTATTTCCTACTTGTCTCACTGTATTAGTTAGGACATCCAATATGACGCTGAAGGAGTGGTGAGAAAGGACATCCATGCCTTGTTTCCAGTCTTAGTGGGAAAGCTTTGAGTTTCGTACCATTAAGTACGGTATTTGCTATAGCTTTTTGTAGATATTCTTTATCAACATGAGGAAGTTGACCTCTATTCCAAGTTCACTGAGAGTTTTTGTAATGAATGGATGTTCGGTTTTTCTGCATGTATTGATATAATAGTGGGACTTTTTTTCCTTCTTTAGCTGTTCGATGTGATGGATTATATTAATTGATTTTCAAATGTTGAATAACTTGCATAATTGGGATAAATTCTACGTGGTCATGGTGTATAATTCTTTTCATACATTGTCAAATTCAATTTGCTTATGTTTTATTGAGGATTTTTCCTTCCATGTTTATGAGAGATATTTGGTTTCTGGTTTTCCTTTTTTGTCATGTCTTTGTCTGGTTTTGGTATTAGAGTAATGCTGGCCTCATAGAATGGGTGAGGAAGTATTCTCTCTACTTCTATATTCTGAAATAGATTGCAAAGAGTTGATATTATTTCTTCCTTAAATGTTTCATAGAATTCACTAGTGAACCTATCCAGAAATGGTGCTTTCTGTTTTGGAAGGTTATTAATTATTGATTCAATTTTTTAAATTGATATAGACCTACTCAGATTTTCTGTTTTTGAATGTGTTTTTGATGGCATCGTTGAACTATTGGATAACTCATCCCTAGAACTCATCTACTTTCAGATTTCTCACCTATCTTTCAGTTTTGTGAGATAATAGATGCCCCTATTTTATGTCTACTTTGGCTGGGTGTTCTCCAATTTGTAGATGAAAACATTCTAGTTGGTATGAGTCTCAACTCTTTTTTCCCCAGCCTAGAATCATCTTCACTACTGCTCATTTTAAACTCATTCTCATCTTCCATATTCTCTACCTAAAATGCTGCTTTTTGGCTTTTCAGACCATTCAGAGTCTGATATCTCATGTTCTATATGAAATCTCCCCAAAACTTCCTGGAGGGAGTCCCTCTTCTGATTTTCTAGAATAGTTTAATGTTCATAGCAGTCATCTGGGAATCTTGTAAAAAATGTAGATTCTCATTCAGACAGTTTTAAGTTTGAGTTCTACCAACTTAACTAATAACAAAACCATTACTCTTCAAAGGAACATAACAAAATCCAGAGACTCTATAATATAGCGTTCACAGTGTTCAAGATATAATCCACAAGTATAAGACATGTGAAGAAACAGGAAAATTTGACATTTTTCCTTAAAAAAGTAAATCACCAAAGGCTGACTTTGAGATAACTGAGATATCGGAATTAGCAGATAAGGATTTTAAATAAGTCAATTAAATCTGTGTTCAAAGAAAATCATGCTCATGTAATGAATTGAAAGTAGTAAATCTTATCAGGAAAATAGATATTATAAAATAGAACCAAATGGAAATTCTGGAACTAAAAAATATATTATCCAAAGTTTTAAAAATTCATTGTATAGACTTAAAAGCACAAAGAAGAGTTCGTCTATTTTGAAACTAGATCATCTAAATCCAATGAGATAATTTGATTCTCTGGTTCTGGGCCATGGATGAGTACCAGTCTATAGCCTGTTAGGAACGGGGCTACACAGCAAGAGGTGAGTGGTGGGCAAGCGAGCAAGTGAAGCTTCATCTGTATTTGCAGCCACTCCCCAGCTCTAGCATAACGGCCTCACTCCACCTCAGATTATCAGGCATTAGATTCTCATAGGAGCATCGGCCTCTGGTGCCAAAAATGTTGGAGACTGTTGCTCTAGTTCATAGTTTGAACCTCAGTAATGACAGTTGTGGCTAGTCTAAAGAATTTCTGGGGTCCAATTACCATTTCAAGAACCCCAGGAATGCATTATTTTTCTGGAATAAAGCCTTTCAAACTCAGGAAAATTTTAGGAGTTTACAGGGTTCTTAACTTTGTCAAACAACAGTTGAAAAATTTAGTGAGCTCAGAAGAGACATGCCAACCAGGAATTTTCAAGATATCTGCTTGGTGGCAGCCCTATTAGGGAAGCTCCAGAATATACGGAATGATGCCAATCTAATTAGACTGATTAGAATCTGATCAGCTCTGTGAATATAATTAAGCAACACAACTGTTAGTTAGTGTTATGTCACTTTCAGAATAACAGAAATATTTGATGTTTCTTAAAGAAAGAAAAGGCATTAAAAAGTAGACAGATCATCCATTATTTAACAACCACCATAATAATATTTTCAGGCAAGAATCAAGAAAGAAACCAAAAACTAGTGGAGAAAAATTTGATGAGAAACGAGATATTTACATTGCCTCAAAACAGCTCCCCTTAAGATATTTATTAATTATACAGAGGAAAAGAATAGATTTACACTGAGGAAACCTGCCAGAAACCACCTTCATTAGATGATCAAAGTAAACATCACTAATAGACATATAGATGTTATGTGCCTCTTGTTACTGAGAAGGACACAATATTACTTTTGTGGTAATCTTCCTCAAAATGCATAATTAAATCTGTTAATCAGGAAACATCAGAAAAGCCAAATTTAGGACTTGTACCTTACTTGAATGTCAAGGTTTTATAAGACAAAGAAATATTGAGGAACTATAAGAAGGTAGAGAGACATGACAACTTTAATATATGATGCTGGACCAAAAAAAAAAGAATTTTTTTCTTTTGCTATCAAAGACATTAGTGGAATAATTAGTGAAATTGGACCAGATTCTGTAGATTAGATAATAGTATTGTATGAATAAGTTCTTGATTTTGATAACTGAACTGTGTTATATAAAAGAATGTCCTTGCCCTTTTAAAAATATTTTATTTTTCAGAGTAGTTTTAGGTTCACAGCAAAACTGAGCAGGCAGTACAGAGTTTCTATACATCCCCTGTCCCCACATGGGTACGACTTTCCTCACCTTCAACAACCCACACCACACTGGTACATCTGTTACAATCAATGAATCTGTATTGACATAATATTACCACCCAGAGTTCATAGTTTACATTCGGGTTCATTCTTGCTGTTGTGATATTTTCACTTTCTCCATAGTTTTGTTTTTTCTAGAATGTCATAGAGTTGGAATTATTCAGTATGTAGCCTTTTTAAATGGTCTTTTTTTCACTTAGCAATAGGCATTAAACGTTCCTCCATGTTTTCTCATGGTTTCGTAGTGCATTTCTTTTTAGCACTGAAAAACATTCCATTATCTGAATGTACCACAGTTAATTTACCCATTCACCTACTAAAGAATATCTTGGTTGCTTCTAAGTTTTGTCAGTTATGAATAAAGATGTGCAGGTTTTTGTGGGGACATAAATTTTCAACTCTGGTAAATACTGAGCAGCACTATTGCTGAATTGTTAAAGAGTATGTTTAGTTTTATAGAAACTATCTTCCAAAGTGACTACCATTTTGCATTCTTACCGGCAATGAGAGAAGTTTCCATTGCTCCACATTCTCGTCAGCATTTGGTATTGTCAGTGTTTTGGATTTTGGACATTCTATTAAGTGTTTAGCCCTTGTTTTTAAGAAATATACATGAAAATACTTACCGGTAAAGAGGCATTGCAATGTAATCTTTCATAGTTCAGAAAAAAGTGTACATGTGCATGTATAGTACATACTAGGCACTCACAAAGTAGTAGGTAGTAGTGATCCATCTGCTTTTTCCTAGCTTCACCTTTTCCCCCCTTCTTTTTCTCATCTTCAAAATCTTTCTTTCTGTTTTATATCCAGAATATCAGTAAGGAGAGCTTATTATGGCCATGGTTGGTGGGAGGAAGTGAGAGAAATACATTTCGATTCCTATGAGCTCTGACTATAAATTCTGGAGCAATGGTTTTCAAACTTGGCTACCTGTTGGAATCACTCATGAAGTTTTAAATAAATACCAATGCCTGGATCCATCCCTAGAGATTGCGATTTAATTGGATTGGAGTCTAGTCTAGATATTTAAAAGTGCTCCAGGTTATTCCAATGTTCAGTAAAGTATAAAAACACTGACAAGAAACTTGAATGGTGGATTTATTAAATGTTTAAATCCTAGATCAAATAAATTTGTGGACGTAGGTATCTCTTTGTTCTTTTAGCAAAGCAAGCTTTGTGCATTCAGAGGAGCACAACATAATTCTTAAACCTGGCCAGATGATCAGAATCTCACTCCCTACCTTCTGAATCATAATTTCTAGAAGAAAAGCCTGAGTAAATGTTTGCTTAAAAACAAAAACAAAAACAAAAAACAATTCCCAAGTAATTGTGATGATCAGTGAGGACTTGGGACATATGAGGATTAGATACACTTTTCTAAACTTCAGTGATCCTCTAGCCATTTCTTTGACTTCCAGAGTATAGTGTCTACTCAGATTAATTTATATTTATTGAGTATCAGCCATGCAGTAGGTAATATGGAATAGGGTTTCTTAATCCAGTCTCAGGATTCCCTTAGAAATCCAACTTGAAAGGATATAGGAAACACCTGGAGAACTATTAGAATGCTGTTATTGACTTGACCACCAGAGATCCAGATTTTGTAGCTGTGGCAGGGGCTTTGGAATAATTATTTAAATAATATTTTAAGTTGACTTTGAAGCAGATGTTTCAAGGATTAGCTTTAGAAAAACTCTTCTTCGAAGGAACCATAGATCACCTTCATGGACTCTTTGAAGTTGCAGCTGTATGCAAAGTTTTGTGTATGTGTATGCCTATGTACATTTTTCTGGGAAGAGAGGCCTTACTGGTACATTAGATTCTCAAAGGGGCCAATGACTTACTACCTAGGATAGAAAATTTGAGTAAGGTACAGGAAGTTTATAATCTAATAGGGAAATAAAACAAAATGTTACATTTTTACAAGTCATGATCTAAGTGTAGCCATAGATAGAAAGTAAGTACTAGGGGGCTGACAAGAGAATAAAATTAATTTAATACTGACTGTGTGACAGATATCATAAGGGTACTTTACATATGTTATGATACATCATTCTCATAGTAACCTGATGTGCCAGGATTTACAATCATCATTTTACAGATAAGGCTAAGTAATTTGCTCAAGGTCAGTTATTGAAGTCTATTTTACTCTACCATAGTAGTTTTCAAAATGTGGCCACAGTCCCCTGGGGTTCCCCAAAATTCTTTCAGGGGTCTAGGTAGTTAAAACGATTTCAAAACAATATTAAAATGTTATTACCTCTTTCACTGTATTGACATTTGCAGTGATGGAACAAAAGTAATTAAGGACAAAACTGCTAGTGCCTTAGCAAAAATCAAGACAGTGGCTCCCCAATTGTGATTAAAGTTGCTGTATTCCTTAACTGCCACACATTTACAGTAAAAATGAAATGCCTGTTTTACTTAAGAATATCCTTGGCTAAGCAGTGAAAATGTTTAATTTTATGAAAATTTCACCCTTGAATACATGTGTTTTTGATATCCCATGTGATGAAGGAGGAGTTACTATGGAATACTGAAGTGCAGTGGTCATCCCTGAAGGAAAGCATCTGTGTGGTTGTTTTTGTTGTGAGGTTGGTTAGCTGCTTTTTCCATGGCACAACGGTTTTATTAGAAGGAATGATTGACAAACATGCTGATTATTCAAACATGGGTATTTGGCAAACATTTTCTCAAAATGAATTAAATGAGCTTATTGATTCAAAGAAAACAACCGACAGTACTTTTTGCCAATGATAATACTCAGCCTTTCAAGTGCGAATTGGAATTTTGGAAAACTTTTCATTTCTGCCATGAGTTTGACAGCTTCTCAATGGTTGCAGGCTTTTATGATGAGATTGGCATTGATATTATTATGATTTAAAAAATATTATAAAATCATATATGATATATGGCAGATCTGCATAAACCAGTGAATCTATATTTTCCAAATGATCAATGCATGATGTTAAAAAAAAACCATGCATGGCTAAACAGATTTATTTAAGTGCAAAATAGACCAATAATTTAATGTAACAGCATGAAAAGTTAATTAATATTATTTCAGATTTCACAATGAAACTAACATTTAAGAAACTACCATTTGTGGAGTTTTGGTGTATTATCAAAAAAGAATATCCAAAATTTGAAGCAGATTTTTCTTCAGATATTTCAATCAAAACAATATAGTGTAACATAATAACTTCAGAAGCAGATATGAAAATCCAGCCGCCAGTCTTCTATTAAATCAGACATTAAAGAAATTTGTAAAATGTAATATTTTAATTTTTAATATGATAAATAGTGATAGGTATAATTCATTTTAACAAAACCTCTTTGAGGTCTTAAGTATGTTTTAAGAGTGTAATGGGATTCTGAGATTATACTGATCTTTCAGCATTCACCAGGAAGGATCAAGAAAAACTCCCTAACATTTGATAGTGACTATGAATTGGCTGGGAATTTAGCAATTGAAGATTAGGGCTGTTTGTGTGAGAGGATATTCTATGTAGAGTGATCAATGTGAGCTGAGGTCCAGAGAAGTAAAAATTTGGACAGTCCATTTCAATTTGAAAAGTATCTGCAGAGCGCCTTTTGTGTGTTTGGTTCTTGCTATGTGTACAGTGCCGGAGAATGAGACATAGTTTTTGTTTGTTTGTTTGTTTGTTTTTTAGGCGAGGCAACCCTTGATTGACCTCACAGATTACAAGGACCTTGTCAGTTTACAATCCCTTATTTTATTTTTTACACCTACAGCACCTAGTCTTCCTAGGTGGTCCCTCATTCCAAATACTAACCAGGCCTGACCCTGCTTAGCTTCTGAGATCAGATGGGATTGGGCTTGTTCAGGGTAGCATGGCCATAGACAAGACATAGTCTTTACCTTCAGCTCACAGTTCATATTGGTGGGAACACTGGTTTTTGAGTAGGAAAGCAGTCCAGGACACATACACATACATGGCTTGACCTCAACATTATTTTCCTAGGTGCTTTCTTTTTAAAGAAAAAAAAAAATTTTTGCTTAATATTAAAATTAATATTTATTATTCTATTCAACAACTTATATTTAATTAACTGTAATGCCCTTGGACTCTATTATAGAGGCAGTTTTGAGCAGCAGCCTCGGTTTTTCTTTGTGGATACCTTTTTCTTTATGTAGCCGCAGAAGCAGGTGGAATCTTTGAGCTGATATATGAGCAAGTTATGTCCATTAAAATTAATGAGAGCTGAATATGTGCACTGAGGGAAGAATATACTTCAAAAAGTCAATTTACACAATGTTCCTTGTTACGTTCTCATTGTAAGATTTCCATTTCAATTATACTTAATGAATTGTATTAGATGCCCCCGTCTCTAAGGTTAGTAACCTCAAGTATGTGATTAGTTCTGCTTCATGTCTTGGGCTGTCCAAGCAATCTTTTAGAAATGAAATTAACCTCACCACCTGTGATGTTTAGACAAATTTAACAGTTTCCAATATAGTTCAATGTGAACGTCTCTACAGCAAGAGTATGATTGAGAGACTAATAAAGGAGAGATAACAGATTGCTTGTAAAACATGACTTTAAGAGATAATAAATGACGTATGGTTCATTAAAAGAGTATCCCTAGTTATAAAAATAAACAAAACCATAGCACGAATGCATGGATATTCCGGGGAGGAAGTAGATCTTTTTTACCAGGCCTCCTCTCCTGGGTTGTGCACAGTTTGTCAGTAAACCTTGGTTTCACTAAAGATCGTAAACCAGTTTTGCTGAGAAATCCCAGAACAACATGATGGAAAACATAAACCACCCATTTATGTTATTTTTTACTTACTGGCTTCTGGATACAAATTGACTCTGTGTTGACCTGGCTGTCTCAACCTTTGTAGTAGGGTCAAAAACTGTCTAGGGCTTTCACTCACAGGAGCCAATGAATCTAGTCATCCTTTGTTGTTGTTGTTATTCTTAATAATCTTTCTTAATATCTTGCAGAGGAACACCTGGTAAGTGCCTTAATTCTCATCAGCATCATCGACATTATTACTGAAGGAATCTTTCACTGTTTCCTTGCTGTTCTGCTTCTGGTGCCTTTAATAGGTTCTTGGAGAGCACTGATATGATACTTCAGCCCTTCCAGAAGCATTCTTTGGGTTGAGCTTTTATGATTTGAGCATTTACTTTTCAGGGAGTGGATATAGGAAAGCTACGAGGATGGTCAAAACGAGTCTTCTTGCTTTTACTTACTGATTTTTTTAAAATGGCATTTCTTGCTATCAAAACTTTCCTCCTTTCTTTCGAGTGCCTATCTGCTAGGGCTGTGCAAGGAACTTTATTACAGGATTCTCCCATTTAAAACTCTTTGAGGAAAATACCATGATTATTATCTTTTCCTTTTTACAGGCGAGGAAATTGAACTGGGACAAGTTAACAAATTGTCATGAAATTGCACAGAATTTGATCCAAATAAATTGGCTCCCGGCTTGGGCTTTTAGTGACTTTTCACTCACTGTATTGTTGGGGGAAAGGAGGATTAAAACAACACTAAGAAAGTTTATGTAATTTGTCGTGACTTGTTGTCTATGACCATCCTCTAGCAATACTCGCCAATATTGCTTCTCACCCACCCATTCATTGTAGAAACTGAAAGTTATGATTACATATGTATCTATGTGTATATGTGTATTATGTCCTATGCTAAGGAATTTGCCTCAGATCTCTTTTGAAAGTAGATGTATAAATAAATAAATGATGAGGAGTGACATGCAAATATCCACAGTTTCTAAATATTCTTTGTATGATTACTTTTCTAAAGAGGGGGTTTATTTTTACACCTTTAAGATGAGGTCAGACAGACCTCATTTGTAATCACAGCTCTGCTCTTAAGGCTATATGATATGGACAGTTAATTTAACCTCTTGAGCCTCAGTGATCTCATCTAAAAAAACAAGGCTCACCCTGGTACTACTTCACAGGGCTATTGTGTGAATTGCATAAGTTCCTGTGCTGAATTAGCATAGCAGTATTATCGGCTATCAGCTCTGTTAATGGTGCTATTTTATTATTAGTTTTTATTTTCAGTGGCAGTGTATCAATCATTCTAGTTTTTTGGAAAATGTCGTTTATACTATCATTCTTCTGGCACACACAGTAGCATTCACTAACACTTAATCATTCTCTTTAAAGAGCTTTTGGTTTAGTGATCGACTGAATATACATACTTTATTTTCAATGAAAATTAGATTTAAAAGATTGACTCTGGGCTCAGTGACTGACATTTTGGTTTTACACGCTCATACTGACATGATAATGAGCATCCTGATTCAAAAGATGAAAGCCAAGATTATGTCTCTTAAATAATACTTTCTTTTTGCTCGTATGTTTTAACAAATAGTCTTTGTTAAGAAGACATTTCACTCCAGAGGATCTGTGAGCTGAAGTGCAGTTGTGCTGCTCTAGACACAGAATATGGGCACCTTTGGTCTCTGTAAGGAGTAGTGACCGGCTGTACTTGCAGATTCTAAGCACAGAGCAGTGTATGCATATTCCAGTTTCCTTTCCCTTTAACTCATCTGTCCCGATCTGTGTCTGAGACTCCTCACAGACTATAGGATTTGCAGTAAAATTTATTTTAGTACTTAATTTTATTTTTGTGCTATGAATTCCTTTTCCTGATCTCTTAAAAGATACTCTTGATCACCTCTATTTGTTCATACCAGTGTTTCTGAGAATGTGTTTTCTATGTCAATATGGAAATTATTTCACAGGGAATGGGTCCAAATCACCGGGAGTGTATCTCAAACATTGCAAGGAACAGAACCAGAGACCGGACTGGGTGCTGAGGCATTAAGTGGGCTGAAGGGATGGGGACTTAGTTTTAACTTGAAGATTTATGATTTGAACTGAAGTGTTTTTGGGGAATAAAAGCATACAAATTGATAGGTTTTGGCACAGTGGCTGTCTAAATAATGGCATTTGTGGAAGTGGGGAAGGAAAGCTACATTTAAACATGTAAGGTCTCAAAGTACTAGAATGAAGAGAAGAGACACCAGAATAAATGAAATCTACACATGAAGTGTAAATGTTAATCGTAAGGTATATTAAAATGTAAAAAGAATTTTTAATTGAAAGAGATTGGCACTTAACTAGTATAAATAATCTGCCTATTTTTTTCTTAAAAACCTATTCCAAATACTGTTGAGTAAGTAAATCTCAGGTTGCATATACACGGAAAAGTCAGATATCAAAAGAAAATCTCATGATAAGAAGGATTTATGATGTGATTTCTTTCTAGTTCCACCAGTAATGTTTCTTTATGGACTGCATTCTCTAGATTCGGTTCCTCACAGAGAAGTGCCGTGGATATTATTTGGTTTGCTGGTTAGTAAAAACGTTGCATTAAGATCTGGAATGGTTTTTTTTATTCTAGGAAACTCAAGCATTTTGTTAAAACAATACCATTTTAAGCATTTATTTTATTTAGATTTAAGGGCCATCGTGACAGTAGAATTAAAGAACGGACGTATCAGTTTAGAATATGTAAAATACTGTTTTTGCAGCACCATTCCAGTTACTACATCTATGCTAAAGCCCGTCTGGCAGTTTTATTTTTATGTTGCAATTATAGCTACCAGTATGTCTCCTTACCCAGGTATTGGATGCACAGAAATGAACTCCTACATAGGTTATAAATCAGGGAAGTGAGTTGATCTACCAAATTTGCTTTCAGAATTTGGGACCTCCTCAGCCATAGATTTTTGGTGAACATTCAGCTTTATTACAGCTGTGACCGTTATGTGGTGTCTCTTTCATTTGCCGCTTTCTGCAACATTCTGAATCACAGTCTCCCACGTAATGGTGTTTTTGTTCCTCTTTAGTCCTGCAATCAGTTGTTAATATTTATCATAATGATGATGATGATTTTAACCACCTTTCTCTAATGACTGCTGAGAAGCTGGATCTGAGATTCATATAAGGGAACAGCATGTTTTCATGTTTTAGTATTTTAGATGTTTAACTAAATACCAGAGAATTTTAACTCAGTTTGGTCTATTCTCTTAATCTTTCGGTCTTTGACATAAAATCCTGAAAATGAAAGCATTCTAGCTATTTTTAAGTCATAGGTTTTTACTTATTTGAATTATAGTTTTAAGATCTTATAAATGTTTGTTATATTTCTTTAAACTATGAAATTTCTAATGCTTTATAATGCTTTATAAAGCATTAGAAAGATTTATAATGCTTTCCTGCATTATAAAATGGAGTCCTCCAGCCACCTTAACAGACGTATATACACATTATGAAAATTGCTTTTTTTTCTTTCAGATGGACACCTTTAAAAAGTTTTAATGAAAACAAATAGGCTGTAAAATATGGTGATTTACTTCACAGGCAACTTTTATGTGATTGTACCTATTTTGTGAAGTGGGAAAATTAGTTTTACAATCAGGGGCATCACTGAATGAGAAATGAAAGCCAGCCTATAATCCAGTCCCCATCCAGCTTGGGGAAAGGGCTCCTTTTTCTCCTTGGTCCATTCAGAGAGGCGATTTTTTTTTCTTTTTCCTACAAATGACAGGGCATGTATTAGCAGCAGTACATGTTTATTGGGGTAACATTGATTAATACAATTATATAATTTTCAGGTGTACGTTATCATTTTATATCTATATACTCTATTGTGTAATTACCACCCAGAGTCCAGTTTCCTTCAGCTACCATATATTTGATCCCCTTTACCCACTTCACCCTCCCCCAGCCCTCGTATATTTGACCCCTTTACCCTGTCTACCTCTTCTCTCCTCCCCCGCCCCCTACCCTCTGGTAACCATGAGTCCATTGTCCATGTCTCTGAGTCTCTGTTTGTCCTGTTCATTTGTTACTTTTAGGTTTATATCCCACATATAAATGATATCATGGGATTTTCAACTTTTTCAGTTTGGCTTATTTTGCTTAGCATGATTATCTTGAGGCCCATCCATGTTGTTGCAAATGGCAGTATTTCATCTCTTCTTATGGCTGAGTAATATTCCATTGTATATATGGACCACAGCTTCCTTATCCAATCATCTATCGTAGGACACTTCAGTTGCTTCCCTGGCCACTGTGAATAATGCTGCTATGAACATCGGTGTGCAAATATCTTTACGGATATGAGTTTTCAAGTCTTTGGGGTAAATACCTAGTAGAGGGATTACTGGATTGTATGGTAGATCAATTCTTAGTTTTTTGAGGAACCCCCTACTGTTTTCCATAGTGGCTGTACCAATTTGCAGTCCTACCAGCAGTGTCTGAGGGTTCCTTTTTCTCTGCATCCTCTCCAACATTTGTTATTACTTGTTCTGTTGATTATAGCTAAAATAAGAAAATTTAAAAGGCAGTTAAAATGTTTTTAAAAAGATAAAAATTACTCCTTATTTATCTTTTGCAAACAAGTCTAATAATAAAGTCATCACCAAGTAAGACAACCATGATGCAAAGTCTCGTATTTCTGGGAACATCAAAATGGGTTTCCATTCCCACAAATATATATGTGTATTCACACACACACGAAGAGAAATAATTTTCTATATAGCTATGGCTCCCTATTTAATTATTTATTATATTGATATCCCAGAGGTTGAAGGTAGTAACATTCATACTGGAAAAAATGATTATAGAAATCTTTATGTGAGTATACATATTCATTGAGTTTTTAAAGCTATTTCTCTAGAAAAGTTGCTAATATCAGAAAATAACTTTATTTACCTGTAATCCAGACTCATAGTATTTGCAATGTTAATTTACGTAGTTTATTTTCTGTTTAGAACAGAAACGATAACTAGTAAACAAGTTGACAGAGTGTTCTAGAATAAACTTATAGACTGTTATAACTAAAGTTACCATAAAATTTATCTTCCAAACCTGGGCACTTTTAAGAGTGAAAGGGAAAACTGTGCTGGGACAGCAGGTGTTAACCGGAACTATGCCAGGCAAGTAGGACTATATGAAGATCTTGGTTATAGATTACAGAATAATTTGAATTAATAATTCATTGTGGGCTCTAGGATATTGAAGTACTTCACACATTTCTTAATTTCTTAAACATGCATTAAACACTTTATATTGTGCAAGTTCTTGACATTGCCGTGTGTATGGACATGAATAAAGGACAGTTTCTGGCCTCAAAGAGCTTATAATCAAGGTAAAGACTATTATGTAACTTGGTTCAGCTCCTTTAAGTTGCTGATTCTGGCCTGGTAAGATGTGTCAAGTCACAGCAAGAGAAACATAGTATTCCCTGACCTGAAGTGCTAAATTCTCTGATTCATGAATCTGAACCTCTCTCCTCACTGTGTTCTCTTAACTACCTTTGTTCTCACCTTCAATCTAGTCTCAGACAGGCCTTCAGGTTTTTCCTAGTTGCTTACCTTGGTGCTACTTCTTGGCTTTGCTTTCACTTTCCTCTTCCTTGCTGATCTCATCTTTCTCTCTCCTATTCCTTCCTTCTCCAAGCTCAGTGGACTTAACCTCCTCCAACTCCTCAACCGTTTTAGAAAAATGGCAGCTCACTACTTGTTTTATGATTTCCTTTAGCCTATTATAGCATGGATTAATTTTATTTGCATGTGTACACTGATTTGTTAGTGTGTAGGAGATTGTTTATTAGTCAATTTTCTCTCCAATGAGATATTTAAGATTTTTAAACAACAGCTACAATTCATTTTGAGCTTTATTATGTATTATAATTTTACTTTAAAAATGCATTGTGCATGTAAAGTTGTCTCCTATTTTAACTTATTCCTTCGTTGTCTTTTCCTGTAAAACTTGTGATTCTTTTTATTGTTTTCTCCCCAGTACAGCAGGAAAAGAATAGTAAAACAAGCCAATTAAAAAGGAGATAAGTTATAAAATTCTTACTGAGACACCAATACTCCGCCTACTAAGTAATATTCCTCAAATATCTATTTCCATGAGACTCATACAATATTAGATAATCCTATTTTATTTCTTAGCATAGAGCATTTGGAAGACAATGATTATAATTAAGGGAAAGAGAGCTAATTGCAGAAAGTCCAATATGAAATCTTGTGATGACTGATTTTATATTGCCCCAAGAGAAGTAGATATTTAGCCATTATCCCTTTGGTCTGATCAATATAGACAGTCAAACTGGGTAATTTAAGCCTTAAACAAAGAGCCCACAGAGCATCTCCAGAGAGTCCATTTATGAACTTGATTCAAGTCTAAAAGTTTGAACTTTCAAAAGAGAGAGTAGAATTCATATTTAGAAAAATAAGAAGCCTTCAACAGTTAACAACAATCAGTTTTTCCCTGTTTATTGTATGCCTAGCAGTGTAGAGCACTAGTATTTTAGCAGCGAAAAAAAATAGACCTCTTTCTTGTCCTTAAGGTTTTCATTGTAGTGGAGAAGAAAACATTGGACGTGAAATTATGAATATAGTGAATGTTTCTGAGGACAGGTACATGGATGTTTGAGAGCTACGTAGATGAATCATAGGCTGATAGACACTCAAATTTGATAGAGGCATTTTACTATTAGGTGCAAGTGCCGAGTGAAATCATCTCTAAGGGGTGAGGGTGTTTTAGCAGGAGAAGCAAACGTGAACAGGAAGGCAGAGGACAAAGGAAAGAGGGAAGGACACACTAGAGCATGCCCTTGTCAGAGCATGGATTAAAGCCATATTTTGACTGCCCTTGAAAATCTGACCTAAGAATTAGTACTCAATTGACAGGTAATAGGGCTGCTGAAGTTTGTTTTTGTTGTTTTATGCAGAGAAATGACATCAGAATTACACTTTGTGGAAAATTAATCTAGCAGTAGTGTGCTCAGTGGATTGGAACAGGAAAAGATTTTGGAGGGCTTTGAAGTTGTGCAAGGGAGAGGTAACGAGATTGAATTAGGATGGCGATAGTGGGGCTGCAGAGGAGGCGAATGAGGCAAGAGACATGGCAGACTATGGAAAGCAGTATGGTGGTTCCTTAAAAAATTAAAAACAGAATTACCATACGATTCAGCAATCCAGCTTCTGAGTATAAACCCCAAATAACTGAAAGCAGAGTCTTGAAGAGATATTTGTGCACCCTGTTCATAGCAGCACCATTCACAACACCAAAACATGGAAGCAACTCATGTCTACTCAAGTGTCTATACTTACAATGGAATATTTTGCAGCTTTATAAAGGAAAGAAATTTGGACACATGTTTCAACATAGATAAACCCTGGGGACATTATGCTAAGTGAAGTAAGCCTGTCACAAAACAAGACAAATACTGTAGCATTCTACTTATATAAATTACCTAGCGGGTGGTCAAAACCATAGAGACATAAAGTGGAATGTGGTTGCCAGGGGCAAAGGAGTGGAGGAATGGAGAGTTGTTTAAAGTTTCACTTTAGCAAGTTGGAAAGAATTATGGAGATTGGTCACAAAAAAAGTGTGCACATACTTCACACTACTAAACTATACACTTAAAAATGGTTAAAATGTTAAATTTTATGTAGTGTGTTTTACCATGGTTTTAAAAAGAAAGAAATGACAGAGAGAGCATGCACAGGGTTTGAACAGTGAGGACTGAAAGGAAGGGCTTTAAGATTTTGAACTTATGTGACTAAGAGAAAAGCGGCAACATTAATAGTGAGAGAGAAATCAGGTGGAGAAGGATGGCTTGGGGTGGCTGAGGTAGAAAAGAGGATCTGGTGGAAATATAACTTGGATTTTAAAATGTTGACCTGAAAGTTCTAGTGGGACATCCTAATGGAGTTTGTTGGAAGTCAAGAGCTAAAAAGAGGGTTATTTTTCCTTTTCTTAGATTGACAAAACATACCTGTCTTTTGTATTTTATAAGGTTACCTATGATGATGTCAATAAAGGCTCCTAATGACTCAGTGCATTATCCCTTTCAGGTAAAATTATCAAAGCTTATAAAGTTATATTGCCTGAGAGTGACCCTAAAGGTAGGAATTTCAGAAAAAATAGCAGGGCTTATATTTTTAGGCAAAGCCTTTTTATATTCCTTAAATGATGTTCGATGAAAGAGAAGTGATGTCAAAGTCTAACCTTATAACCTGAGTCAAAATTACTTGGACTAACTATGATGGTTTTTGTTTCTCCTCTAGTCTTAAATGACCTATTTATACCATCTACCTTCAGTGTTGGTGTGAGCTCTGTGAATATTTCTCAGTGAAATGGGGTGATAACAATAATATTGTGTAAATAAGAATAACGTAATATTATTATAATGAATTCTCCTTTGTTTTTTCTATGATTGCATGAGCTGTTTGGGAGAGGGACCATATCTTCTTCATGTTTGTAATCCTAAGAACTAGTAAATTACCTAATGCACCATAGCAATAAGTTAATGGCCCTTGGTAATAGAATCATAGGTTTTTACAATGGAAGAAACTGGAGGGGCCATGCAGTCCCTCCCCCTTTGCTGTTGTATGAAGAGATGGAGTTCAGAGTGGTAGAGGAGCTTACCTAAGGAAGTACTAGTGGGCTAGTTGGGACTAGAGCCTGGATTTCCCAACTCCTAGTCCAGTTTTACTTCCATCTTACTCCATTATTTCATGGAAGTTCCTGAAGCTCACAAACCTTAAGTTATAGCTCATTGTACATTTGATAGTACCTATCATATCACCTTGCACTTAGTAATTGTCTAATAAATATTTGTTGGATTTCTTTCTTCCAAAGTGAAAATGAAGCGAGAGGGAGAAGAATCAGCAAATATATTATAGCCTTGAATGATACGTAAGACAAGTTTTTATTTGGATTCATGTTCCGATACA
Organism: Pteropus medius; assembly: GCF_902729225.1. NCBI lineage: Eukaryota > Metazoa > Chordata > Mammalia > Chiroptera > Pteropodidae > Pteropus > Pteropus medius. The sequence goes on from NW_024354500.1 coordinate 12,305,515, forward strand.
GAGAGTTTTTAGACACTGGGTTATTAAATCAAATTCAGGGCCTCCCCGATGAAAATTAAGTTTTTTATAGCAATCTTTCTTCTAACAATCTTACTTTTAACAATCTTACTAGCTCTGTATTTTAAACCAATCTGTCACAAAAACTTTTCAGTTCTTTTTAGTAGATAAAGGCAGCCACTGGAGAAAATTGAAGTCAGTGAGGCTAAATAATTCCCCACAACCTTAGCATAGCTTATAAAGTAGGTCTCACATCAAATTCTGCCACACATATAGATATTTACTAAATAAATATTAATTAGAAAGTTGGTAGAAAATAGCACAAACAACCAACTGTGTAAGCCTAATGAAGTCCCAACTCTGTCCTTTAGCATATTCTGACCGCCATCTTGAATGCAGAGTTTACTTGAGATAAACAGCCATATTCCATCAGCAGAATTCTGTCACATTATAGGCAGTTTCAGGCTAGTAAAAATCCTCCTAAACCAATGGCTAGACACAGGATTATTTAGTTGGGTGCCATCCTTAAAGGTAAACACTTAGGCCTTACTAGATTCTATACCCTACTCATGCAAAGGAGTTGAATGACTTATTGGGGTGGTCATTCTGTAAGTTGTACAAATGTCTAATCACTGTGTTGTACACCTAAAACTAACAATATTGTATGTCAACTGTAATTGAAAAAGAAAAAACTATTTTAAAAAGTCTCAAACTAAACCCTACCTGAGATACCTTTAATTTAATCAATAAGAGACCTTTCTAAAATTTATTGTGCTATTCACCAGGCTACTATTTTTATTAATGAAAACCCATTTCTGATATTCATTAAACTAATTAGCAAATTATTGATTGTTGATTGAGATGTGGATGACTCAAGTTATTATGCTAGCTGCTTTTGGGGATGGACTTTCTGAGTAGAACACCAGCAGACCACACTGATCTTTGAATTCTTGATTGGTATTTGAGCTGTTTACTTTGGGTAATACACACACGATATTCATGCTATATATGTTGAGTATTTTAAAGTTTGTTACAGGACAGCATAATAACTATGTTGATTTTCCTATAATCAGTTCATCTTACATAAACTGGCTGGTTAAAGACTCAAAGTGGAATTTAGGAGCTAATTTTAGTACTTTATTTCTGGGTTGAATGTCTTTTTCCCATAAATGTCAGTGAATTGATGTATCCATATGACAGATGTAGAAACTGAGACACAGCCTAGTTAAGTGACTTTTTTAAGTATAGAGAAAAAAATATAGAGAAAGACACCAGAGAAAGAATTCAGAGCCCTGATTTCTTTACTACTGTGTATTTCATGTCAGGTCCCACAATGTGAACAAAGAACATTTCTGGTAGAGAATTAAGAGAGCTACTAAAATTAGTAACCCATAAAAAACTTTTCTCCTTGTTATTAAGACTTTAGATTCTGTACTTACTCAGATATTTGTCTCTGTTCTTACCTCAGGGAGCATCATCAGATGTAACTTCCCTTCTTGCCTATCACTCATAGCTGAGAGATCCAAAGGATGTGGCCTCCATGCATGTACATCAAGCCCCTGGGGTTATGCTTTCTGATCACATGATGGTGGTAGCCATGAGGACAGTGGCTATTGACAGTGACCTGCCTGAGTATAAGCCAAATTGTGTATCTGGGGTTATTTCCTTTTATCTCCCCTAGAGAATCCTATGCCAACACCAAATCCATGGTGTTACAGATTCTGTTCAGAAATGTTAAACTAGCACAACTCTTAGAATCCTCTTTTGAGCAGTTTTATTCCTAAATCTATATTTCTAACATGTCTGTGATCTCAAAGTGACCGACTCTTCTATGTTCCTCCTTGCCTCTTCTGCGCTCATCACTCCCCTCCCCGACCCGCCCCAAATACCCAGGCTATTGGAGACATGGAGGCCCGTGAGAAGATATGGACAGAGTGGAGGAATTTTCAAAAATTATGTTTTCATGAAAATAGAAAGGTAGTTCTAATCTACCCAGTCCTTCTCCTACCCCCATTTTAGGTTTTTGAGACCAGATAAGGAATTGAGAAAAGATTTATTGCCTCCACTGTTTGGCAATTATCTTCAGTACCCAGACCTAGTATAGTTCTTTGGTTTCGATAGGTACTTTTCATCCCTTAAGCTGTACAAGTATTTTGAAACCTCAGTAACTCCACAGCCCTAGAATTTGCTATTTTAACTGAGGAATGCTTCTAAGATCCTGACTGACTCAAGACACTACTTCAAAAACCCATGTCAGTGATAGGGTTTTATTCCATTATTTCTGTATTTTGTTCTGGGAAGTGATTTACTGACTAGATACTACCTGGCCAGAATTGAATTAAGAATCATCCTGCATTTGAAAACTGAGCTGTTTTATACGAGCTCAATTTTGTTATATAAAGTACTGACATGTTTACCCCTTTTTTAAAAAATGTAGTGCCATTCAGAAAACACAGTAAAATCAAGTCATGAATAACATTTAAAATATCAGGATGCAAAGCATGACTAAACAATAAATATTATAAACACTTTTTTAATGGAATTTATGAAGGTTTAGAATGCGTAATTAAATTTTTGAAAAATGAAGTTAGTCCTAACATTACATAAGATATAAATCTCTTTGGCTCTAGAAAATTTAATGAAAAATGTGTTCTAGTTTTTAAACCTCTCAACTACCTCATTGGGTAAGTTTTAGACTATAGCTCTTAGCTTCCCAATGTGGGCTCTCTCTTATTCTCCTGTCCTACTTCTGCTGAGTCCCTTCATCCAAATGATGGTGGTAATGATAATTAACATATGATTGAGCACCTAATATATATTAAGCACTATAATAAGGACTTTGCACACATTATGTTATTTAATTCCTTATCATAAAGATTGAGGCTTAATGAGGTTAAGTAACTAACCTCAGGTCTGTCAGCTGGGACATAGTAGAATAAGGATGCATAGATTGGCCACCCCACTTTTTGGTTTTCTCAATTTTACAGTATTTATTGGATTTCAATTTATTGTTTGCCACTGGCATGGTGTCCCCACAGATTCCTTAGACATTTGAAATAATCTCTTTTTGGCCAAACCTTAGGCACTCTCTGCCTGGGTGATTCTGTCCAAGGCAGATTCTACTTGGTGGGCTGGGTCTTTGAAGTCTTGTGAAAAACACACAACATTGTAAGACAAAGAGTCTAAAGATGCTCAATATATGTTTCCTGCCTGACTTCCTCCTTTTTTCCCCTTTATCCAGTGTTCTGTTTTACAAAAGACACAAGTTTTTGTTTTTGTTTTTTCTCCCACAAGAAACATTGTAATCTAGTTCAGGGCAGTCCTTGTATTGATCCTCTAAAAGGCACAGGGACTAGGTGGATGACAGTGTGGAACATGGGATGGGTTATCTGAGAATCAGGTAATAGGCAGTGGCTTCCATGTGATTTATCATTATGTTAATTAGACTATGACTCCATCAGTCTGCCAAAGAAAGTTAGACTCCCTGGAGCAGAGGACACACACTTGATCTTAGAATGAGAAGGGCAGATAAGTCATTTCCTTTATAAATTGATCTTGACAGGCAATGTCAGAAGCTCAGGGCCAATATGTCAGTGTCATTGAGCCCTAACCTGGCCACCATATATAATTACTCCTGGGCTTTTCCCCTTGAGTGTACCACTGTCTTCCTATTTGACAAGGTATTAATTACTGGACCTAGGAAGTTCGATGCATCTGATTTCACTCAATCATTCAAACTCATGTCAGTTTCTACGCATGCTACAATTAGGCTCAAGAAGTAAGTCTAATGGAATGTAAAGATTAACTTGATCGCCACAATTCCTCCAGGCAGAACTAAAAATATATATATATTTGGATGTCAGAAAATTTTTAGTAGTTCATACCATTCTGTGTTTTTATCATAATTGTCATTGTTATTGCCATTACTAGAAAATTAAAAAAAAAAATGTGAATTTTGCTACATACCTGGACCACTCTGAATGTAATTTGTGAATCAGAAAAACATTTTTTGCAGGTTTTTCCTAATTTGCAAAATATATATTCTTAAAGGTCAAATAAAGAGTAAATTTTATATACCCGAAGACTCATTTCAAAATCATTTCTCTATTAAGCCATCTCTGGGCCTTCAGCAGAGTTAGACCCCTGCCCTTTGTGTACAACCACAGTCTGTCTCTTAAGGCAATATAATTCTTCCTATATTTTTCCCTTTCCCCATTTCAAGCAAATAGCCAGAGTTTTTTGGCCTTCTTATCTCAAGAATGGTTTATATTTCTAGACCAAAAGCCAAATTTTCCTACAAAGCAAACAACTTCTGGATTTAAAAAAAAACTAAACCCATTGAAGAAATACAAGGTATGTTGGAGGCCTATGGCGTATAGAGAATTGGACCTTTGAGAAACTCCAAAAAAGAGGATGAGGAGTTAGTAGAATCCAAGAATAGGTCCCAGAAAGAGCAAATACTTGCATTCAGCTCTGTGACAGAGCCTGAAAGATGGTGTGACTCAGATGAGAGGACTGAGAGCTGAACCTTAATGGGAGACAGTTCCCAGCCTCACACAGGTGCAGAAGTAGTACAGTGCTGGATCTGAAGGGTCCATGCAGGGTTTATAATGGGTATGTTAGTGCTAGCCAGGGCAGACTGCAGACCAGTGACTGCAGGGGCCTCTTGATGCTTTGGTCCTATGTAAGATCCCAGGTCTTTGCCTGGCCCTGCTGGGTTACTCCCAGCAATGGCTTCAGATACTGCCCTCTGTTTGCTGCCAATCTAAGGTAAGCAAAGCCTTCACAGTAGAGCTGGCCACTCTGCTTTCACACTAACTCTGCTTTTGCACTAAGCAGTAACAAGAACTTTGCCCTCTACTTTAAATTCTTTTTCAGGCCCCAAGTCTATTGAATTCTTTTTATAAACCTACTTTGCCAAGTTATTCAAATCCACTTTGGCCAAATATAATTCTCAGTGTTCTGAGGACCTTGGGACCCCTGGTATTAAGTGATGACCCTGGTGACTCCAGTTCTTTCATTGACTTTAATTATTGTGCCCTGTTACCTGTCTGAAATATGTGCATCATTAGGAATAAAGTAGAGAAATTTGGCCTTTGTCCTCTGTGCATGGGCAGATGATTCTAGGAATAAAGCCTAGAGAAGACAGAATGGATCTCAACTTGGAATCATGAAAACAGACTAAAGCTGAGCAGCAAAGACATGCAGAATTTAGGCTTAAGTGGGTTAAGGAAGGTGCAGGGCCTACCTTTAAAGGTATCTGCCTGCTTCTGGTGAGCTCCATCTGCAGAATGGAAGAACAAGAATATATTGTCATTTATCTGCTTTTATTGAGTTTAGTTAGCTCCTGTCAGTGAGTGTACAGGATTTAAAAGATAATAGTTACAATGAACTTTAGTAAAAGTAGTTTAGAAACTTTTGGAATTCCCAGGCAGGCTGAATAGTCCTGTTGCTGCCAGTAGAAACCCAATAACACTTTCCTTTTATGGTTCATCTACACAGTTGTGTGGTACTCATTCAATTTCTTTTATGCCTTGAATTAGTTCCTCTGTCTCCATTGGTATTATCTTCCTTAAATCATAAATGCCTAGAGGTTATGCCTACTGCCTGTTTAATTAACTTTGTAAAATGCCTAGTACAACTCTACACATAGGAAATTATTAAATGTGCTTAGATAATTAGCCAGTGTTTGAAAACTGGAAAAGGGCTTTGAGTTACTTAAAATAAAGATCATGTTTCACATGACACTTTAGCCTCTTTTGGGCCTCTTTTTAGTTTACAGAAAATATAAGGGTGTCGCTGGGGGCACATAGGGAACTGATGTTTATTTCTGTGGATAAGAATCTTTCCCAGGTTCTACTTGTGGACCTATATTGAACCAAGGCCCCTGTGTGGATGCCTTCTTGGTTCTGGGAGTGCTTGATTCCAATCCCTCTGAGCACCCCTCCCCCATGTCTCTCTTCTTTTAGGAGGCATAGGGAGCTGACATCAAAATATGGTTATTGTAGATGTGAGTCTAGCAGCAGGGGAATGAAATACTTGGTTGAAATTCATTGCTTTGCTAATTTGCTCAGGGCAATGGCCAAACAAAACCAACCCAACCCCAAAAGCCTTGTTAGCTCAAAATGTGACTATAAATTAGCAAAGCTATAAGGAACAAGAATCAGTAATAAAAGAAAATCCAAACTTCTCTTGAAGTGGTCACATTTGGACATCCATTTTCTTTGAAAGGTAAAGGATTGTGAATGTATCCATGACAGAAAGCCTAAGACACAACTGGACCAGAGAAGACAGGACTATTGTTGACTCTGTCAAAGAATGGGGAGGAATGGAGCTCACACAGTCAGAAGAGCCACAGAGCTAATGACATCAGTGGTCCAGGAATTAAAAAGAAAAAAACCTTGAAAAAAAGCTTTGAAATGTTTGCCTGTGATAGTTCCAGAGCAGTTATTACAAGCCGTCATGTACGTGGGTCCTATTTCAATAACTGCTTTAAGTGTCTGCCTTATTAGATAGTCCACACTTGAAGATATTCCTTGGCAGATATTTATTGAAGGTGATATCTAATAAAAGCTCCAAACAGGCTTATTAAATTATTCATTGAAGGCTTTGGAGAAGGATTTGGAGAGCAGAGATGGCTGTACAGAAAAAGAATAAATCTCTTAAAATTTTTGACTTGTTTGATTAATTACCTCAAGTTTAAATTGGAGGGGGATGGTTTAAAGAGCAGTGCTTAGAGTGATGGATGTCTAGTGACCATTTTACATCCCATCAGCCATCTAGGAGACTGAGAACTTCAAGCAGAGTCAGCAACAGAGGTGTTTCTTCTCAACTTTCTGCTTTTCTCTCTCTGCTCTCTGCCTCCATATCTTATTGGTGCTGTGTCTTCATCTATCAGCTTGAAGCAGATGGCTTCCACCTCTGTATCTCTGGCCTCTATCTTTCTTCTGAGCCTCTGTCACACATTTTAAATTATTCAGTGAATATTTCCACTTAGAGACTAAAATTAAGCCCGTATAACCATCTACCAATGGTCAGTGCCATTGGTACCTCCTCCTCAGCGCTACCTATAACTCTGTGGAGTGGTAACGAATGTGCTGTATGCTGAAGTTGTGACTGTGCCTTGAGTCCCAGGGATTCCTCCACACCTAACCTTTGCTCATCATCTGTCTCTCTTTTTTTAATAATTGAATTTATTTTTTAGAGCAGTCTTAGATTCACAGAGAAATTGAGTGGAGGATACACAGAGTCTCCATACACCTCTTTTCTCCTCACATATACAGTCTCCCTAACCATCAACATCCAGCACCAGAGTGGTACACATGTTACAACCCATGAACCAATGCTGACAAATTATAATCACCTCAAATCCGTAGTTTACTGTACGGTTCACTCTTGGTACTGTATGTTCTATGGATCTTGACAAATGTATAATGACATGTATCTACCATTGTAGTATCATACAGAGTAGTGCACTGCCCTAAAGATCCTTTGTGCTCTATTTATTTATTCCTACCTCTCCTCTAACTCCTGGCAATAACTGATCTTTTTACTGTGTCTGTACTTTTGCCTTTTCCATAATGTCATATAGTGGGAATCATACAGTATGTAGCCTTCTTATATTGGCTTTTTAACTTAGTAATATGCATTTAAGATTCCTCCATGTCTCATCATGGCTTGATAGCTCATTTCTTTTTAATGATGAATTTAATTCCATTGTATGGATGTACTACAGCTTATCCATTCACCTACTAAAGAATGTCTTACTTGTTTCCCAGTTTTGACGATTATAAATAAATCTGCTGCAAATATCCATGTGCAGGTTTGTGTAAACCCGGGTTTTTAACTCATTTGAGTAAATACCAAGGAGTGCAATTACTGGATCGTGTGGTAAAGATTATGTTTAATTTTGTAAGAAACTGCCAAATTGTTCTCCAAAGTGGCTCTACCGTTTTGTGTTCCCATCAACAATGAATGAGAGTTTCTGTTGTTCTATATCCTCATTAGCATTTGTTGTCAGTGTTTTGAATTTTAGCCATTCTGATAAGTATATAGTGGTATTTCATCATTGCTTTAATTTGCAATTCCCTAATGATGTATTTTTTTTTGTGCTTATTTGCCATCTGTATATCTTCTTTGGTGAGGTATCTGTTCATAACTTTTGCCCATTTTATAAATCAGGTTGTTTTCTTATTGTTGAGTTTTAAGAGTTCTTCATATATTTTGAATAACAATCTGTTATCAGATACATCTTGTCTTTTCACTTCTTGAATGTGTCTTTCACAGAGGAAAAGTATTTACATAGCAGTCCAGCTCATTATTTTTTTCTTTCCTGGATCATGTCTTTCTTTGGTATTATATCTAAAAAGTCAATGCCAAACTGAATGTCCTTAGGATTTTCTCCTATATTATCTTCTAAGTGTTTTACAGTTTCACATTTAACATTTAGGCCTATGATCCGTTTTGAGATAATTTTTGTGAAGAGTGTAAGGTTTGTGTCTAGTTAATGATGATGATGATGATTTTTGTATATAGAAGTCCAGTTGTTTCAGCACTATTTGTTGAAAAGACTGCTCTTTCTCCATTGACTTGCTTTTGCTTCTTTGTCACATCCGATGACTATATTTTGTGGGTTTATTTCTGGGCTCTCTGCTCTGTTCCATTGATATATTTGTCTATCCTTTCACCAATACCATACTGTCTTGATTACTGTGACCTTATAGTAAGTCTTAAAGTTTGATAATGTCAGCCTTTGTTCTTCTTCAATATTGTGTTGGCTATTCTGGGTCTTTGCCTCTCCATATAAACTTTAGAACAATTTGCTGATATCCACAAAATAATTTTCTGGATTTTGATTGAGATTGTATTGAATCTATATATCAAGTTGGAAAGAACTGACCTCTTAACAATATTGAATCTTCCTGTACATGAACATGGACCTTCTCTCCATTTATTTAGTTCTTCTTTGACTCCTTTCTGCAGAAGTTTGTAATTTTTCTCATATTGATCTTGCTCACATTTTGTTTGATTTATACCTAAGTATTTTGAACGAGACGTTAATGTAAATGGTATTTTCTTTTCAATTTCAAATCCCAGTTGTTCATTGCTAGTGTATAAGAAAGCAATTGACTTTTGTATATTAATCTCATATCTTACAACTTTGTTATAATTGCTTATTAGTTCCAGGAAGTTTATTTTTCTTTTTGTGTAGATTCTTTTATATTTTCTATATAGACAAGTGTTGTCTGTGAATAAAGACAGTTTGTTACTTTCTTTCTAATCTGTCTACCTTTTATTCTTTTTCTTGTCTTATTTATTTATTTTTCCCCAGGACTGGGTTTATTGAGGGTGTGGGGTCTACAGGGGAGCCCCAGGTACCCAGGGTTAAGGCCAGGCATCATCAGCCTGGAGGGGCAGTGGTCTGGTGAGCGGTCAGGAGTAAGTTCTCCACAGCATGGGTTTACTGGAAAGTGTGATTCTCAGCTCTACCCTACCCAAAGCCTTTGGGCCAGAACATGTCGGTATAATGGGGGTGATTGCAATAGGGCTGGCCTTTATGCTCAGCATTGACCCCTGAGTTCAGTATCTTTCCACACGTCTCATACTTCAGGCAAGGCCAATGCCAGTCCTTCTACAAAGATGTCATCCACTTGGCAAAACACACTTCCTTGTTGTACTTGGGGTACTTGGGCAGGGCTCCGGGTCTGGTGTGGGTGGCTAGGCTATAGCAGACAGAAGCACTGGATTCTTTTTTCTTGTCTTTTTGTGCTAGCCAGGACTTCCAGTCTGATGTTGAAAAGCAGTGGTGAGAGTGAATATCTCTGTCTTTTTCCTGATCTTAGCAGAAAAGCTTCTAATGTTAAGTCTGATGTTTGCTGTATGGTTTTTGTAGATGTTCTTTATCAAGTTGAGGAAGTTCCTTTTCTCCTAGTTTACTGAGGCTTTTTTTTTTTAAAAAAAATCATGAATAAGTGTTACATTTTGCCAAATACCTTTTCTGCATCTACTGATGTAGTTATGCAATTTGTTTTCTTTAGCTAGTTGGTGCGATGGATTACATTAATTGATTTTCAAATGTTGAATCAGTCTTGCACACCTGGAATAAATATTACTTGGTTATGGTATATATTTTTAATATATTATTGCATTTCATTTGTTGATGTTTTGTTGAGGATTTTACAATTATGTTTATGAGGAATATTGGCCAGTAGTTTTCTTTTCTCTTAATGTTTTTGTCTGGTTTTGGTATTAGAGTAAAGCTGGCCTTATAGAATGAGTGAAGAATTCCTCCTACTTCTATCTTCTGGAAGAGATTTTAGAGAATAATTTCTTCCTTAAGCATTTAGTAGAATTCATTAGTGAACCTGTCTGGGGCTGGTACTTTCTTTTTTGGAAGATTATTAATTATTGATTCAATTTCTTTAATACATACAGACCTATTGAAATTGTCTTTCTTATGTAAGTTTTGGTAAATTGTGTCTTTCAAAGAATTGGTCCATTTCATCTAAATTGTCAAAAGTTCATGGATATAGTATTGTTAATAATATTGCTTTATTATCTTTTAATGTTCATGAGATCTGTAGTGATGTCCCCTCTTTCATTTCTGATATTAGTAATTTGTGTCTTCTCTCTATATTTTTCCCTCTTGTAAGCCTGGCTAGAGGCTTATTGATTTTGTTGATCTTTTCGAAGTTTTACTTTTATTGATTTTCTTTATTGATTTCCTATATTCAATTTCATTGATTTCTGCTCAAGTTTTTATTATTTTCTTTTGCTTACTTTGGGCTTAATTTTCTCTTTTTTTCTTTTTAGTTTTCCAAAGTGGAGGCTTAGTTTATTGATTTTAGATCTTTCTTCTTTTCATTCAATGCTATATGCATTCAATGCTATAAATCCTCCAGTAGACACTGCTTTTACTGTATTACACAAATTTGGTAAGTTGTATTTTCATTTTTATTTACCTCAAAATATTTTTTAAATTTCTTTTGAGATTTCTTCTTTGATTTATGAGTTGTTTGGAAATGCGTTGACTGATCTCCAATTATTTCGGGATTTTTCAGCCATCTTTCTGTTATTTACTTCTGGTTTAATTTCATTGTGGTCTGAGAGCATACAGTATATGATTTTTTATTCTTTTAAATTTATTAAGATCTGTTTTATGGCTCAGAATGTGGTCTGTCTTGGTGAGTGTTCCATATGAGCTTGAGAAGAATGTATATTATGTTGTTGTTGGATGGTGTTTTCTATAGATGTCAATTGGATCAACGTGATTGATGATGAGGTTGAGTTCAACTGTATCCTTACTGACTTTGCTGTCTGGATCTGTCCATTATTGATAGTGAGGTGTTGAAGTCTCCAACTATAATAGTGGATTTATCTATTTTTCCTTGCAGTTCTATTCATTTTTGCTTTATATCGCCTCATTGCTTTTGCTCAAATATGGCTAGTTTGCTTCTCCACACTCCTTTAGCTTGCCAGCATGAGCTGATCAGATGTTCTGCTCATCTTTGTTTCATAGTTCTGCCTAAGATTCTGCTAGCCCTGTTTTCACATGCTGTGGCCACGTTCAAACCTGAGGCCTTGACTCCGTCCAATTTCCCAGTTCCTACCTGTTGAGAAAGGACAACTAGCCAAGCTACTTGAATTAATTCCTCATTACTGCATGCCGGTCTGTCGTAGGCATATCATGTGGCATTGTACATGGGTCTCAACATTTCCTTCTAACATTAACAAAATAAGTGAGGGGCAGGTGTCTTCTTTATTGATCCCTGCACAGTGCCAGGAACATGGTTGGCATTTAACACATGTTTGCTTGACAGTTGAATGAGCATATTAGTGTACAGCTGGAGGAAGAGATTTTGTGATCTAATGTTTGAGTTTGAAAAAATAAACACCAAAGATGAAGTTTTTTTAAAAGTAGAGGAAAAGTAAACAGTTCTTTGGAATCAAAACTGCTTAAAGAAAAAAAATATATCAATGTGTTATCTGAACATAATATTTTATGTAGTGTTATAGTATCTAGACAGGAGTTCTAGCTTCATCATCTTAGACAATTTATTTATTTTCTCCAAGTTTTAAATAAAACCTCATGAAGTCATTGTGAGAGTGTGATAAGAGATATAACATTTACAAATGTTATTAAATATTTCCATTAAATCTTTATTAAGGGTGAGAATATGATGACATCAAATATTGGTTCACAGATAACTGTTTGAAAAATACTGTTTGAGCATATGTATACAAAAAAGAACAACCTCTGATACACAGTTCACTTTTTCACTTTTGTTTAGAGAATAGGTGAATCCTGATTTCATTCTTTTACTTGGCTTACATAAAAAAGTTCCACATTGTATTATTAGTTTGCAGAATTTAAGATTAATGCTTAATGGATGTTTAAAAAGACACGTTTTTATTTCTGTAGCATGAGTTCATGCTATTGGTCTTACACCATCTGTCTAGTATCAGCTTACTTCAATTCTCAGCTACTAATTCTAATGAATGAATGTGTAAAGGAAGCATTGAAAAATCTCTTTCATCATGAAGAAGTGAGGCCTGAAATTATTCGTTGGTTTTGTGTATTCTTTTTTTGTTGTTTATATAAGGTTTATTGCCAAATGGAGATTTTATTCCTATTGCCTCAGCCAAACTAATATTTTTCCATAATAAGATTTCTGAAATATCACTTATGTAGTGTATATGTGCTTTCTTAAAGTGTAACTAATTTCAAAGAGATCCTCTTTCAGAACCTGAAACTCTCTTTAATTTTTATTAAAAATGTTTTACAAACAAATCCAACTAAGACTTCAGTTGGTGGACACTTCTAGATTAGTAACTCACTTGTTAATTCCTGTCTCTTCCTCACAGGAGAAATCACTGATTAATGTCTTCCGGTCCAGGTTCATCTTCCCTAGTCAGTTCCAGTCATGAATCAATCCTAATTATATAGTCATGTCCACACCTAGTGGGGTTGGGAGTTAGTCATGCTGCTATAGACCTGTACCCTTAGTGAGTCCTAGATAGCTATGCTGATCATTGTGTACTCTCTCCAGGGAGAGCAAGCAGTCTATGCTGTCTACACAGAACACACATTCCCTTAGATGCTAGAGGTTTATGCACCAGCACTGCTCCAGTGGCAATGTTAGCTGCCCAAATATTGTGAGGAAGACTAATACAGAACTATCTTTACTTATTTAAGGGTATAGAAGATTTGAGAATAGGTAAATAGTTATAGGAAAGTCATACTTCTTTTCAGTTAAATCTTTTGTACAGAGGCCACTGTGAGATATTTGAATCTCAGGCCTTGTATATACCTTTCATTTGAAAAGGATCTTGATTACTGTTTTTATTTTTCAAAGAATCTTTAGCAGATAAATGCTATAAATGTAAATTGCTAACTTGCTACAGTGTATTTATAGCATTTTTTTTTTGAGCCCTCTTGTTTAACATATATCAAGTGGATACATGGAAAAGAAAAGAAATGGTATAACAAAAAGAATCTGGGGAAAAAATTTATTGGTAATATCAAATCTTATGTGCTATTTTCAACAAAATTTTAAAAGTCAAATTCAACTGGTTCCTGAAGCTTAATATGTCACAGAGCAGGTATAAATAATTTAATGGAAAAGTACTATTTGGGACAATGCAAATACTTAAATATGGGAAATTTTATTGCAGTCTATGTAAAATCTTCAAGAAATCACATGCCAATCTGTTAGAATTTTTTTGCTGCTAACCAGAAATTTGAAAAAATTTTCAGAGAAAATAGATTGATTTTATCTTGTGTTTCAGCAGTTGCTATTATACTAAAATGTATATAGGATATTACTGTTTGGATTGCTTTAAAGTTCAAAAATGTACCTCAAAATGCCATTGCAGTCTCATTGATCTTAAAATATAAAACTAATACAGTAAACAGGGGAGAAAGGGAAAGAGTACTGAGTGTTGTAGTTAACTTTTCTTTTTAGTGCTTACTCCTCTTTGAAATTTCTGTCCCTCTCTCCATGTAAAAACCAACTTTAAAAAAATAGGAGAATGTTGCTGAGACTACAAATTAGTACGGCCACTATAGAAAACGGTATGGAGTTTCCTCAAAAAACTAAGAAGTGATCTACCATATGATCCAGCAATCTCTCTACTGGGTATTTACCCCAAAGACTTGAAAACCCATATCTGAAAGGGTATTTGCACACTGGTGTTCATAGCAGCATTGTTCACAGTGGCCAGGACATGGAAGCAACCAAAGTGTCCTGTGATAGATAATTGGCTAAAGACGCTGTGGTACATATATACAATGGAGTATTACTCAGCCATAAGAAGAGATGAAATACTGCCATTTGCGACAACATGGATGGACCTTGAGATAATCATGCTAAGTGAAATAAGCTAGACAGAAAAAATTGAAAATCACGTGATATCAGTTATATGTGAGATGTAAACCTAAAAGCAACAAATGAACAGGACAAACAAACAGAGACTCGTGGACATGGACTATAGACTAGTGGTTACCAGAAGATAGGGGGTGGGAGGAGTGGGGAGGTAGATGGGGTAAAGGTGGTCAAATATGTGGTGACAGAAAGAAATCTAACTATAGGAGGTGAACCCACAATGTAAATATATATATACCTTACTGTTAAAGTGTACAGGTGAAATATTGAATTTTGTTAACCAATATCACTGTAAAAAAAATTATTGAATTAATTTTAAAAAATAGGAGAATGAGGATTAGCAAACTTGCCATTGATGAAATTAGAAAATATTCCCAACTCTGAGTTGAAAAGTAAAATAAAAGCTGCTAAGTATAGTACACACTGGACCAGAGTAAGGGTGTATGTGTGCTGGGGCAGGGGAATGCCAAGAGAGGAACTTCATCTCTCCAGATCTCAAGCAAAGAGTGCAGAGGGCAAGATTCCTCAGAGCTTGCAGCCTACATAACATAAGGCACAAGGGTTGAGGTGTTTTGTGAACCACTGAAGGTTCTCTGAACTCTTAACTCCAAAAATTAGAGATGTAGGTGGAGCTAAATCCCTAACTCAAGGCACGATCTCATTCCAGGTACCAGCTTACATTTTATCATCATGTCTCCTTAGCTTCCTGTTTGCTGTTCCAGTTTCTCAGTTTTTTAAAAGTTTTTGATGTCTTTGATAGGTTCAAAGAGTTCACATCAGATATTTTGTAGAATGTCCCTCAGTTGATTATATGTCTGATTATTTCTCATGATTAGACTGGAGTTATAGATTTGGGGGGAGGAAATGCCATTGTAATTATAACGTATCAAGGGTACAGACTATTAACATGCTTATTATTGTTGATATTAACTTTCATCATCTGGCTGAGATAATGTGTTCAAATTTCTCCACTGTAAACTTACTCTTTCCTTACTTTTCCATATTGTTGTCTTCAGAAGGACATTACAATGCACAGATTGCACTAATTAAGGCGTTCAGAGTTTTGCTGCCTCTCTCTGAGGGAAGAGTAGCTACATAGATTATTTGGAATTCCTATGCATGGGAGATTTCTCTGTTCTCCTTCTTTCATTCATTCATCCATTCAGTCAGTCAGTGCATCATTTATTTATATCAGTATGGACTCATGGCCATTTCTTTTCATCTTTGGGCTGCAATTCAACACTAATTAATTTTTTTCGTTGTTGCTCAAATTGTTTCATCTTTGGTAGCTCTTTCCATTGGCTCCTGTGTCTTTTTTGACATACTCTTATCATTGTGGGTTTTTTTTTTTGGAGCAGATCTTTACTTTTGGGCACTACAAGATACTCCGTTTTGTATATTTCTTACTTCAGTCCTAAAATCAGTAATTTCTTGAAAATGATAGAAAACAAGATCTGGGCACCAAGTCTGCTCATCGTTACTGAGGTATTAAAGCTTCTAGGCTCTCTTGGCCAAACAAAGAAATATATGTGTGCATACTAACCCATGCATATCTCTCTCTATATGTATAACTATATATTTTTCCATATATATCTATATGTATCTATATTCAGCTGGACATGAGTTCATACTGATAAATTCAACTCTAATTTATTACCTCATGAATCATTCTAGACTTCTTCCCTTGCTTGTCTAATCTCTTACTTCAACAGTGAGATACCTAGTTTTCACCATCGGCTTCTACCTAATTTACTTAATCCATTTACTTATTTGTTCAATTCCATTATAATAGTGGTTTCAGGATTGTTCACCAGAACTCTCATGGGAAGCATTTTTATCACCTAGAGTACAGTGCGTATGCACAGCTACTTTGCCTTTAGTCTTACAGAATTTACTCATTTTCAAAATTACCTAGCCATAATATTTTCTCCTACTCCCTTCAGTGATGTTGTTCATATGTTTCTAATATAGTTAGGTTATTGTGTCATAGTCTGCATTTCATCCTGGGATCCCACAACTTTCTAAATGATTTTTTTAAATTGTTTATATTAAGGTTTACTCTTTGTACTTTAAAGTTCTTTGGGTTTTGACAAATGCATGATGTCATGTATCCACCATGACAGTGTCCTACAGAATAGTTCTATCATCCTAAAAACAAACAATCCCATACTGCACCTATTCAGCCCTTTCCCAAGCCCCTGAATTTTTGGCAACTAATGATTTGTGTGCTGCTTCTGTAGTTTAATGTCATATAAATGGAGTTATACAGTATGTAGCCTTTTCAGAATGGCTTCTTTCACTTAGCAATATGTACTTGAGAAATGCCCTCATGTCTTTGCTTGGCTTAAAAGTTCATTTCTTTAATAATTGAATAATAGTTCATATTTTACCACTGAATAATTGTACCACAATTTATTTATTCATTCATTTATTGAGGGACATCTTGGTTGATTCTAGTTTTTGTCAATTTGAATAAAGCTGCTGTAATCATTTATATAAAGGTTTTTGTGTGGACATAAGTTTTCAAATCAATTGAAACTGGTTTGGACATCTAGGAGTTTGATTGCTGGATTGTATGGTAAGATTATGTTTAGCTTTGTAAGAAACTGCCAAATTTTCTTCCAAAGTGACTAACATTTTGAATTCCCACCCACAATGAAAGAGTATTTCTGTTACTCCAATTCTCACCAGTAATTGATATTGTCAGTTTTTTGGATTTTAGCCATTTTCATAGCTATGTAGTGGTATTTTACAGTTGTTTTTGTCTTCATTTCTCTAATGACATGTGATGTTGAGCATCTTTTCATATGCTTATTTACCATCTGTATATCTCTTCTTTGGAGGGATGTCTGTTCAGATGTTTTGCTCATTTTTTAATTGGGCAACTTTTTTTCTTATTTTGAAGATTTTTTATAGGCCTCAGCTTGTGTTTTTCTCTTTTCTTAACTTCAAGTGAGGAGATGCCAACCAGGCCTGGCATTTGTATTGGAATACCAGTGTAGGATTCCCTTGGCCCCTGCTACTTTTCACCTAGGGCTCAGAGGAATCTCCTTGGCTCTAAGAGAGCATGTGATCTTCACACCTGCTAGTCATTTACCTACTGTGGATTTTTTGGGCTGGAAAGGAACCTATTCCTGCTTCTTCTGCCTGATTCTGTGATATGTGGAGAGATATTACTCCTGATAATTTGAATCCATCTGTAGTTTTCCCTTGTCTAATTTTATATATGAAAACCTCTAGAATCTACTATTCCCATGGCTTTTACTGTCTTTTCTCTCCTTCCTTCTATGGCCAGCACATCCAAGTTGCAATTAATGCACCTGGCCTAATTTTTACTCCCAGCTGCACTGAATTACTTGAAATTGTAGTCTATAAAACAGATGGAAAAAGACAGTTACTGACGCATGGGAGGGAAGACGTAGTGATTGCTTTAGAAAATAGGTATCCCAGTAAGAATGTCACTGCCAGCTTCCATAAATATCCTGCATCTCCATGGACAGCAACACAATGGAAGAAATAAAAATCTCACTAACCATAACAACTCCCATTATTAATCTCTTAAAATGAGCCTAGCACTTTGCTAAGCTCTTTACATATATTATAATATTTAATTCTGAAAGCAGCCCTCTAAGATAGAAATAATTGTCCTCAATGGACAGATGAGAGAATATAAGACTTAGGGAAATAGTTGAGGACACACCATTAATAAGTAACAACTGAGATCCAAACGACAGTCTAACTCCAAAGCCCAAGCTGCCAAACAACATTTTCTTTCTTCTTTTCACATCCACATTTGTGCTTCACTCAGTAGAGATTCCTTCTTGGAGTCTGGAGGATGGTGATTAGTATTCATATTTCCAGTTCTGTGATAATTTTGCATTTTAATAATTAAGAAATTGGAGTTGAGTTGCTCACTAGCTACCATCTTTATCCATCTCTACAATTGACATTAGAAAAATTAATTTACAAAAACAGGCTTCAGCATCTAAATTACAGTCCACATTTCTGAGTTACAAAGAGAATTACTTAATAAATGATCCTCATGAAATATGAAGCTAAAAATGTTGAGTATTCTGATGTTTTAAAATCTTTCTTTTATGTTTATTAATAGCAAAAATAAAAAACAAGCAGTGATTTTTTTCCAAAACAGGAATGAAACTTGAATATCTTGGGTCCTTTTAAATGCCTCCTCTTTTCTTCTGTTTTATCTCCTAAATCCATTAAACTGTTTTTTTGTTTGTTTGTTTGATTTTTAAGTTAAAAATTTATGTGCTTAAGTATATCACTTGGGATAAATGCAGTATTGACTTCATCCAACATAATTTTTTATGTTATTCCTATTGTTATCATTCTGGTATAGGAATTGTCTTTTCATACTTGGATCATTGCAATAATCTCCTAACAAGTGTACCTTCTCTGGTGTCTTTTCTTCTTCCTCTAAACATAAACCTGTGCAGTATTTGTGCTTTTAATTGTGTTAACCACTTCTTGAGTAGGGGGTCTCTTTTACTTTCAGAAGAGGAAATTCAGATCTAGTCACACATCCCATGGAAAGAGTTTGTTATTTGAAGTCAAGGCAGTCCTGAAATCCTATCTGCTCCACTGATTAAACCTGAGCAAATTACTTAATCCAGCGAAATTTTAGTTTCTTATTCTTTGTGGGAACCCTGAAAAGTTGCCATAAAATTAAATGAGATAAAGTGTTTAAATAAATATTGATTCTCATTTCCCTATTCATAACTAGATGCCTTCAGAACTTTATAGCTTTGTTTCCCAAACTACTAGGATAATTGTAGCTATATCATCCACCATTTTTGAAACAAGTTTTGTCTTTCCCTGGTATTGCACATTTTATCATGTATTTTCTATGACTGGTATGTACTTCTTTCCATACTTTGATTTGTCAAAGGTGTTGGTTCTTTCCTTGTTGATCCTAGCTGCTGACATGGAGGACCTCCAGCCCCATCATTTCCTAAGCTAAGATCTTGGGCAGGGAAGACTAAATAATACATTCCTCAACCTAGTGGTGTATGTGTGGTAACTTATAGGTATGCATGACCACTAAACCACAGACTTCTCTTAACTCCTACTGTATTTTTCTAGTATGCAAAATTAGGATTCCATGTAAGTTTCTTTATAGCACTGTAGTTATTCCATGTTAGGAATGCATCCTAGCCCTGGACTCCAGTCCTCTTGACTGGGATCCTGATGCTTTCTAAATCTTGATAGCTTCTACTCTAGAGGGTTGTCAGCACCTCTGGTTAGGGTCTTAATCTGCAAAAATTAACCCATACATGACATCACACCTAACTTATGTTGGTATCTTCACTTGAGAGAATCATAATACAGACTACCTATGGGAGTGGATCACAATTCTGATTTCTGCCATGCTTCTTTGGGCGTTATAATTTTGACTTTTGGCCTCAACTCGTAGGGACAAACTTTATAGCCAAGTCAGTTTCCTATCTACTCATGTCTTTCTGGCAATTCTCTCAGTCTGAGCACTGAGAATTGAGATCCCATCTTGCTTCATGGCTATATTCAGGAGCAATGGGCAACTTATCACTGAAGGCTATCTCAGGTTCTTTCTCTTTAAGAACTCTCCCCCTCTACTTTCATATATGACCTGTAAAACTCATTCAACAACTATGTATTGAGCATCTGGTATGTGCCAGGCACTTGGGATGCAAAAACAAAACAAAACAAAACAAACAAACAAACAAAAACAAGAAAACACAAAACCTCTGTCCTGATGATGTTTTTATTTACATGACTTATTGTATTTTTAGATTGCTTTTCATTAGTTATTTGCAAATACTGCAGTAAAAGAGCAAGAGACTCTTAAATTATCTTGCTCAACCTCGCTTGTGGTGGGCTAAATGGTGGATCCCCAAAAGATTTGTCCATGTCTTACCTCTAGAAACTATGAATGTAACCTTATTTGAAAAAAGGGTCTTTGCAGATATAATTAAGTTACAGATCTCAAGATGAGATCATCCTGGATTATCTGGTTGGTCCCTAAATCCAATGAAAAGTATCCTTATAAGAGATGGAAGAGAAGACACAGACAGTTGAAGGCCATGTGAAGATGGAAGCAGAGATGGGAGTGATGCAGCCAAAAACCAAGGAATACCTGAAGCTACCAGAGCTTCATGGAAGAAGCAAGGAAGGATTGTCTCCTAGAGTTGTTGGAAGGAGCACAGCCCCGCTGACACCTTGACTTCGGACTTCTGGTCTCCAGAACTGTGATAGAATAAATTTCTGTTGTTTTCAGCCCAAAAGTATGTGATAGTTTGATAAGGCAGCCACAAAAACTAATATATCACCATATTTTGCAGTTCAACAGTGCTGGTGAACTCATAAATAGTAAAAAGATTACAGTCTCCCATTTTCCGCCCCGATGTTGCAACATGTAATTTAATATAAAACCAATTCTAAATTGAAAAACTCAAATATGCATGCTGAAATTAAAATAGTTTATTTTCAGCTTATGAAATTCTGAAGAGTTCATAAAGTATGATTTTTTAAAAAAAATCTGTAGAACAGAAATAATAAGCCACCCCATAGGGTTATTGCGGGGATAAAATGATACAACACTTGAAAATGCCTCGCATGGTGCCCATCACTTGATAAATGTGATTCTCTTTATTTTAGGACTGGTGATGGGGTGGTGGCAAGGGTATAGTGAAGATATGAATTGTACTTTGATTTGTTTTTTTGGCTCTTTCTTTGACTCAGTGGTTCTAGGTCTGTGAAGTAGAGATGAGACAATTGTTCAGATAATTCAAATTAACATAGCTCTACAGATTACTGTTCAGATATCATTCTACCATACAGCTGGCACTTAGTGAATCGTACAGCACTTCATTTTTGTACTTCGTTTTTTTCATTCTCTAGACAGGGTCATTTGTGCCTCTTATTGGGATGTTCTTGAGTCATGAGGCAAGATGTAGTTGGATTTGACTCTCAATAAACAAGTTATTAAATAATTTTCCTTGAGAGGATGAGAGGAAAGTAAGCAGACCTTCTTGAGATGTTTCTGGTTTGGTAAATGGCTGATTAGAATGGCTGTGAGCCATGCATTGGCCTTAGCATTTCTTCCAAATGAGAATGAAAATGACCTAATTTCTTTGGAAAATTTTTTACACTGTCAATTATATCTTACCTCTTGGAGAGACTAACCAGATAGACTTCATTGATAATATGTTAAAAAAGGCATCTTAAGTGCCACTGTGTTGTCCCCAGAGCTTTAGTCACTCATAATACTTCATCAAAGGTATAAAATCATCCCCCCCAAATTATTTTACTTTTTTTTTTTTTAATTAAAAGAATTTTTTGACCTTTCTCAAACAGCTGCTCCCTAGAAAATTCCTTTTAGCTGAAGCTGTACTTTATTCTGGCCTTCCAAACAAGTTCATTTCTGTGTAAACATATCCATTTGAAAATGGGGAAAATAATAGCAGAGTTCTTTTGGCCATAAAGTTATTTTCTGGTTTGACTTCCAGTTGAATTAGATCAAACAAACTAGGACTGTGATCATTAACATGCATTCACTTGTCTGCCTTATCCCTAAACAAATGCTGTACATTTTTTATATACTCCATCAAATTCTTGGTGTTCAACTTCCTGTATTCTAAGTTAAGCATAAGCTCAGTCTTGGTATAATTTAGCAGCTGGTATGATCATGCAGTATACTTGTTTATAGCCACCTTCTGTTCTGATTGAGTGGTGCCCATGTTTGGATATTTGGAAGATAACCTTGTTTAACAGCCATAATATAGTACTGATATGTGAAATAAGTGGTTATAGAAGTACATAAAGTATTTAGAAAGTACCACAGTGTTTGGAAGACATTTACTTCCTGTATGTGGTAAGTATGTGGGAAAACTGATGGGTGATATTATGCCATATAACCACTTAGATTTGTATTTCCATTTAGGTTAAACGATAGTTATTGGGAGAGGCAATCTGCCATGGGCCCTGAGTGTCTCTGAACATTCATGCTCGGTATGCCAAGAATTCTAGGCTCTTACTACTCTTTAGTAGACTGTTTTTCAGAGTTGTGTTTGCAGTAAGCAAACTTGAGAGTTAGGGTACCATCTTCTCCAAAAGCAAGGCCAGGCTTGTTTCCACTTATTGCAAAACGGTGAATCCCCAAGCTCAGAGTTTCTGTACTCTAAATATAATTCATTTGTTTGCAGGCATCTATCATGAGCCCTTTGTATTGGCCCCTTAAAACCTGGGGAACATGGAGACCTGAAACAAGTGACTATGAAGCTCCGGCTGCTGCTTCTACTGTGAGTAACAAAGTCCTTTGTTTCTGACCCAGAGGTCTCATGCCTTTTGTCAGCATCCATGAAATTGTAACAGGCTTATCTGTTAGTTTATAAGTAGGGTAAAATCTCAAGACCCTACATAGTTCTCAACACTTTAAAAATATTTCTATTTACATCTATAAAATAGGTGCTATAATGGTTATATTATTTCAGACAATTAGTGACCATGACCCGTATAGAATCTTGGTTTTTAGTTTTCACTCTGCTACTAATCAGATGATCTTGAAAATGTTTTTTTTTTTAATTCCTCTGGGACTCTGTTTCTTCATCTGTAAAATGAAAGGGTTTACCTACATCAATGGTTTTTCAACTGTGCTCTGGGGAACTCATGCTGGTCATTTCAAGGGCCCTCTTTAGCCCCTGGTTGGGCCTGTTAGATATAGTTGGAGACGATGATATTGTCATGTTGACTGGCCTAGTCTCCAACCCTCAGCAGAGCTACGAGCTCTGCTGTAGTTACTGTCCCTGGTCAGTGCCCTTTCACATTGTCCTTAGCTTCCATTTCCTTATAGATTAAAATAGTTTCATTATGATCTCTTTCTAATTAATTCCTAAGTATTGGGGTGAAAATGCCCATGAAAATGTGCTTAGAGTAAAGGCCCGATATAAAAAAAAAACAAAAAAAGAAAGAGAAGGACCTGGAGAGAATGTATATATCCACTTAATAAAAAGTGACGCTCAGGAAATAAAATTAAAAATGAAAAATAGTCGTTATTTCTGGTTGTTGATTTTTATTTTAATATACATACTTTGTATTTCAATTTGTCTATCATAACCACATATTATTTTTATCATTGGAAGAACTTCATTAAACAAAGATTGAAAAATGAAAAAGAAGAAAAGATATGTTAAGGTCAAAGTGTGAAAGACCATGTTAAGAAGTGTTAGAATTTCATGCTAGAGACAATGGGAATCCACTGGTGATTTTTAAGCAAAAAATAAATAACTTACTATACTTGATCAGACAGAATTTTAGATCGGATTTTTGAAGGATCCTGCTGGTGTGTATTGCCCTGCCTGGGATAGTGAATTTAAACAGAGAGGTCTTTTCTTTCAAATCCGAAAGTAGCAGAAGTGCAGGCCCTCCGACAGGTGCTTGCCAAGTATTTTCACTTAGGTTAGCACTTCTTTTTTCTATTCAAGTGAGCTGCCCTTTTCTTCATCAAAATCATTTAAAGGTCAGCTAGAGAGCTTGTTGAATTTGTCAGCCTCCAGTGCCTCTGAATTACTGCTAATCTGAAGGTTTCTGAATTGAGCAGCTTTTTTTCTAAAGACTGAGTTTAATATCATATGATTAGCTATAATAATTTGCCGTGGCAGACTACTATAATGCATCGAGAAAGTATACAAATAAACATGGGATATTTCAATTTTTCTTGCTAGATACATATGTTGGCATTTGGGACTTTATATAATTCTATAATCATTTACTAAAGAGAGAATTTAAGTAAAAAAATAGAGAGAGAGGGGCTTTATCAAGAAGTGTTCATTGGCATATTAATTAATATGGCTCTTAATACCAGAATATGAAGGGAATTATGAATTAGAATAAAAAGTATTTCTTAGTTCTCTTCAATTTCATTTAAGTGCAAGATTTAGGGGATTGAATGTATGTGCTAAGGTAGTATGCTCTTGAGAACACTATAAAATTCACACTGTGAATTGCCAGGTTTCTCTGAGTGTCATTGGTTTCTATCTTTGGGGTTTAAAGCACACAGCTGTGTTGTGCAGTTCTTACCTGTTCTGAATTTTCAACAAGCATTGTTCAAAAGGAATTTCCCGTCTGCTGCTCGCATATCCTGCTGTTGTCATGTTATTAAAACATGAAATGATTTATGCTTTGCAATTGTTATTGTTTTCAATGGAGCAACTTCCAGGGACAATGTCAGGTGCACAAGAAGGCTATCTATGTAAATTACAGTGAAAAGTTGAGCATAATCCGGTGTATTTGATCATTACATACAACCAGTCTCAATAATTCAGATGCCGATAGTGCAAAGTTATTTTCATTGTCCACAGCAATGCAGCAAATTGCCTCAGTTCCTTCAATTGATTTATGTAATTTCGTAGTTAGCCTAAGTGATTGACTTAATAACCAAATTCACAAGAGACCAATGTATGAACCCAAATGTCAATTTAGAAATTTATAATGGGAACCATAGTGCCAGTAGATTCTCTCATGTTAGGAAGATCTGTGTGTGAAACCAAATACTATAATTATAGGCTTGCTTATGGTAACATCCTGAGCAAGGACAGTCAGTTATTTTAATCAATAGTGGTCTTAGCTATAGAAGTAAAATTGCCTAGTGATAGATCTAGGATTTGAACCCAGAAAACATGACCACAGAACTATCTAGCCATTGTAGAATGTTGTCTGGAACATTTTTTCTTCATTAGTGTTAGTCTTGCTTTCAGAATCCTGTTTTATACACCTTAATTGACTTGAGTGTTTACTAAATCCCAGATTCACACATTTTTACAAAATCCTGAGTCATGTCTTCAAGTGGGAATCCTATTGATTGAGATTTTTCCATGTTTCAATTCTCAGGCATTAAAAATCTTTGTGAGTTCTAGGGGCCCTTTACTTTGGGCCTGGGTACTAGGAACAGATGGCCTGAGGGTTTCAGAGCACAGTCAATAAAAACTCTAAAAGTTTAGTGGAGAGATAAATCAATGTGGGCTATGAGAGTGGTGATATGATCTAGACTTTTAAAACTGGCATTCTGAAACACAGGAGAGAGCTCTGGAGGCTGTGGCTAAATTCATTTGCCTAGATGAAATGTTATTGCCATAGAGAAATCCAGATAAATTTGGAAATAAATTTTGGGGCCAGATTCTTAAATGCTAGGATAATAAGTATGGATGGTTTTTAGCAGGTATTGGGGACCACTGAGAGCTTTTTTAGAGGAATGACATGGTCAGTCCAGGGCTTGAAAAAAAAAAATCTGACATCTTTCGTAGAAGGGAGGGATGGAGAAGAAAAGCAGAGAGAACAGGTAGGAGACTCTCATGGTAGCTCAGATGGCAGTGAAACTGAAATGGGCCCAAAGCAAGGTGATAGAGACTGTATTAATTTCTTATTGTTGCCATAACAAATTAGCACAAACAGTGGCTAAACAAACAAAAAGTTATTTTCTTATAATTCTGGAGATCAGAAGTCTGAAATAAAGATGCAAGCAAGACTATTCCTTTTGGAAGTTTCAGGGAGAAAATCTGTTTCCTTGTCTTTTCCAGCTTCAAGAGGCTGCATTCCTTGGCTTGTAGCTTCTTACTCCATCTTCAAAGCATGTCACTCTAACCTTTGTCTCATCTCCTCCTCTTGCCTTTGGTCTTCTTGCCTCTCTATTCTTATAGGGACCCTTGTGATTGATTACGTTGGGTCCACCCGATAATCCAAGAACATCTTTCTCTCTCAAGATCTTTAACATAATCACCTCTGCAAAGTGTTTTATACCATATAAAATAATGTATTCACAGATTCTGGGATTGGAATTTGAATGTTTTGGACAGCACATTATCCAGCCTACTACAGAGACACAGGCAACATTCAAGTCTGCTGTCTCATAGCCAGACATTGAGCTTCAGTGGAGCACATTACTTATATTCAAAACATATCCTGCTTTTTTCTTTTTTGCCACTTATAATTCTGCTTTTTTTAAAATTTTTTTTTTTAGCTTCAAAAACCATTCCTCAATATCAGTGGCCTCAAATTCGAGTTCAAATGCTTTCAGTTTTCAGAATTCTTCTGCTATCTCCCTCTCCTCCATTTGTCCTATGAATTGAGGAAGAATTCCCTTCTCTTTATCTTATATCTGTATTTAATATCACTCCTGTTTTTTCAGCAAAAGCCTTTATTCTGAAATAATTTTAGGCTTGCAACAAAATTGCAAAAATAGTATAAAGAATCCTGTTCACTGTTCACCCAGCTTCCCTAAATCGTGTGTAATAAATAGCCATAGCCTAATGATCGGAGCCAGGAGATTAACATTGAAAGAATACATTAACTAATCTACTGACTTTACTGAAATTCCAATAATTGTTCCACTAATTTCCTTTATCTGGTCCTTTATCTAGCATGTTTCTGTAATTTTCTCTAATAGAGACATCTCCCCAGTCTTTGTTTTTTATGATCTTTGTCAGAGCCTGGGCAGTCATTTTGTAGAAGTTTTCTTTTTATGGATTTGTCTGAAGTTTTCTCATGATTTGAGTCAGGTTGTATATTTAGGGCAAGACTCTCACAAAGATACATCCTTCTTAGTGTATCATATCAAGGGATAAATGATATCGGTATGTCTTATTACTGATGATGTTTAATCAGTTTAAAATGGTGTTTTTTAGAGCTCCTCTTGCTCTTAACACATTTACCATGTATTATATGTATTTTTGTCATAGCATTTTAGGACTAGAGAGGATCAAATAAATAATTTGCCAATAACATTAAAAGTAGCATAATAGGTAATATGTACTAAGGATGTATGTGCTGAGAACTACATACATTAGTTTATTTACTCCTCAAAATGACCTCTGTAGACACTTTTTCAACTCCATTTTACCTTTTGGGAGAGGACATTCCTGGTTGCCAAGTAACTGCCTTGGAGAGGGAATAGAACTTGCTGATTTTCATGGCACACAGAGCCTACCTAGTACAGTGCTTTACACAAAGTAAGGGGCAGTAAATGTTTGTTAAATTTTACTTAAATTGAAATTAAATGGAAGGCAGAGTGTTAAGATTGTGTAACTAATTATATATGTCAACACAAGAGAAGGAATCATGGGTAACTGTAAAGTACTGAATTTCGGGAAGGATGATGATTTATTTTCAAAGGAGCAAAGCTAAGAAAGAAGATGAAATTTTTTTGTTGTCCAGAGTGGGTTAATAGCAAAGACTTGGGGAGAACTCACATTTAGGGAGTATTTGGCAGAAGAAAAACTAATAAAGAGGGGGTGTCAACTGTAAACAAAGTAGAAGAAGCAAGGATAAATAGAGTTATAGCTAGCCAATTTTCAAATCTGGGATGAAGAAAATTAGGTGAAGATATGCATGGGGCCATGATTAAATTCCACTGGCTATTTTGGGGAAACTGTAAAAATCACATTGTAAAAAGTTATTATAGGTATTTAAAAATTTAGCCAACCTGCTATTCATAGTAATGGAAGAGAAAAATATCAAGATAAGTCAGAAGAATGGATAACCCAGAACACAGAATTGGACTATAAAACACACTGTATATGATTTCTGAGGCAGCTCATTTCTCTCTCAATGTTTGCTAAATTTATGTGAAGAAAAGCTTTCATTTCTTAATACACAACCTGAGTGGTAGAAGGGAAAGAG
Source organism: Pteropus medius (assembly GCF_902729225.1). Lineage (NCBI taxonomy): Eukaryota > Metazoa > Chordata > Mammalia > Chiroptera > Pteropodidae > Pteropus > Pteropus medius. The sequence goes on from NW_024354500.1 coordinate 12,333,564, forward strand.
AACCGGAGTTTGAAAAGTAGTCACATGTTTATACTTGTGGCTTTATTATAAATATAAGACTGTTTCACATTGTTTTAAATGCAAACCCTTTCTGGCTTTAGCTGGCTTCAGATTTTACAAGGGAGAACAGAGCACTGGACCAGAACTCAGATGTGGTTTCTATTCTTGACATCACCAGTAGCTAATTGTATAGTGCAGCAGGAAAATTCATTCAGGCCCTTTGTGCCTCAGCTTTCTCACCTAAAAATGAAAAGCTTGAATAGATTATCTCAATTGTGCCTTCTGGAGTTAAAACTGTAGATGGTTCTGTTGTTTTGGACATGCTAGCTAAATAACTGGTTTGCATTCCATACAGACTTTATTTACTAAATTATTTGACACGTGTAAGTGCTTCCTTAAGAGCAGATTTTCTAGAGAAAAACATAAGTGGAGAGATTCACTGACAGTGCTACATAACATGGTAATTGTGGAATTAACAGTTACAAGAATAGCTTTTTATTGAAAACTAGCTTGGCATTTTTCATTTGTTTGGGGTTTTCTGGGTAGCTGAAGATGGTCCTTGCCAATTAGTTCTCACTCCCTAAGTCCCTGGACGAGCTGCTTCTGAGAGATTGGTCTTGAAAGCCCAAGGCAGCTGGAAAGTTATTGAGCTGGAGTGCCCAGAGATCCCTCAAAGAGGACAGATGGAGATGGGTAACTAAAGAGGGAAAGACCCTGACAAAGGAATTAAATTAATTTGGATGGGACCCCTGGAGATTGGAGAGAGTTAAATAGTCTAACAGAAAGAGGCTTATTTTGCATCCAGAAGTAGTTCCCCGCCCCGCCTCAAAGAAATGTCCTTTAAGTTGGGAAACATTCTTTTTTCTTCCATGGCAATCTCTGTTTGGAGTCTTTATATTTGCCTTTCCCTTTCTTAAACTTTGTTTTTCTCTATCCCCACCTTCTCTCTCTCTGCCTCTCTCTCTTCTTAGCAGGTCTTTTCATGATTAGATTAATTTGTTTACCCGGACAAGGGGAAGAATGAGAGTTTGCATACTGGTAAGAACAGGCTTCCTTCCACAGTGCATTGTAGTACTGAAAACATTGAACTCTGCTCTCTGCTTGGCGGAGGCTGTAAGCAACAAAAATGATACCATGTCCTAAAACAAAAGGAAAGGTTCTGAGATCTTTAAAAATCCGAACTAATCAAAATCCTGTTGAAGTGAGGAGAGGGGAGTGTGTGTGCATGCATGTGTATGTGTGTGTGTGTCTGTGTCTGTGTCTGTGTGTCTGTGTTGACCTACAGCCCTGTGTAACTGTCGTGGGCAATCTCTGAAGTGGAGATAGACAATAAGGCTCTGATGAGCTCTGATGAAGACTGATGCCAAGGTGATTGAAGGTAGGAGGCTGCAGCCAAGAGGTATCCCTGGGGAGAGCTATTTATTTTTGTTAATTTTTTAAACGGTACAGTTTTGATATTACCAAGTTCATATTCTCAGAAAGTATGAGTCTGGAATGGAAGCCTTAACACTTCAGTTTTCATCTAGGATCTGTTCCTATTGGTGTGTAGTCCTGAGCAAACCACTTAGCCTCTCTGAGTCTTGTTTCCTAAAATAAAATGGGCACACTCATATTTCTCACATTTTTTTTTAGGAGAGGCATAAAATTGATCATTTTTGTGCTAGCACTTAGAGAGCTGTTTGATATTAGATACAACTTTGAGTGTTAAATTACGCATCTGTAGAATGGGAATAATGATACTTAGAGGGATTTTGTGAAGGTTTAATTGATCACAGAGCCTGGCATAGGACAGTGCTCAATAGAGTGCTGGTTATCTTGAATATCTGGGAAATATAACAACTTAGTTTTATTATTGACTTTTGATATTAGCCTGAAAGCACAGTTAAGGATTTGAACTTTCTGAAAATCACATAATCCATTTCAAAGTAAAATGGAAGAGCATTTTATGTGATTTACTGTGTTTTACATTACCAATAAGGCATCGATAGAACTAGCTCAGAAGTTGACACTGTGCACAATTAGCAGGAAAGTATGCAATTAGATGATTACATCAGCTAACATAATCAACTGGTGCATTGTGGGCACTGCTCTTGAGTGAGGGCAAAACTACTAGACCCCACCAAACTCTTCTTTTTATGAATGGAGAAAACTGAGTTGCCAGGGACAGGGACCACATGACTGCTGAGAGAAGACAAGAAGAGACAGAAACATAGTTACAAAGTTTAATGTGATCTGAGCCCCTCTGGAGGCACCAGAGTCTTCACTCTGTACAGAGGGCAGGAGGGACTGGTTCATAGCACAGCCCAAAAGGAGGAAGATTGTCCCTGGGGAAATGAGGCATCCCTAATGCATTGCATGGGCTTGAAGTGGGGCACAGCAGGAGAGCAGGAAGCAGAGGTGGCTAAGAAAAAGAGGGTCATACAGAAGAATACAATAAGGTTAGAACCTTGGAATTTTACCTTGGAATTCTAGACCTGTAGACCTTTTGAATCTTAGAACTACAGAGCCTAGAATCTTAAATTTAATATTGTGGATTCTTGGATCCCGAATTAAAACCCTAGAAAGTCAGAATGCAGCATAGAACCCAAAGGTGTCCAACATTAGAAATAATTAGAACTTTGGTATCGAGTTAGTCACAACTAACTGTAGAGTTTTATACATTGGATGCTGAGAATCCAGAATCTTGGACCAACAGAACCTAGGCAGGGACACAGAGATCTCCTACTGTGACATACCAGGCATTAACTCTTGAATTACTGGACTCTAGGGAGTTTTGAGGGCCTGGGGTAGGGTCTGGAAAAAAATACGAAGTCCATGAAGAGGCTAGAGGCAGTGACTAACTGGTGTAAAAGTATTTTGGTATTTTAAAAAATAGAAGGCTGAGCCAGTGCAGACAGACTGAATATACTCTTTCACCTAGAACTCCCCAATAATTTCATGAAAACAAACATTAAAATATCCTTATTCCACCTCTTTTTCCCCCAAACACTAACTCTCAACCCATTGTAATATAGGTAGGTAAGTTTCTGTATGGATTGTCAAGTCACTGAGGCTTTTTCTTTGGTAAGCCAACAGAATGGGGGCAAAATAGGGAATCTTCTTGGATGCGACCTCAGAATAGGCATGAAACAAGTGGCTTGTGCTAAAAATGTACCCTACTCTTGACACTTTTTCATTAATCAGGCATCAATTTCTGTGTTGTGCTGTGAAGTCTGGGCCTATAAATCATTCTACTTTAGAGAGATTTATTTAGTTAATTATGCTGAGGACCTGGGAACCTTGATTGGGATCAGGATGTGAGGGGAGAAAAGAGATTTCTTTGAAGGCTTGTTTACTTTGGAAAGGTCAGACTTGGTGGAGCACTACAATAGGGCATTTGGATATCCATGAAGTACTCTTGAAGTTACTGGCTGAAAGGGTTATGGAAAAAGGATTCCTAAGAAGTAGGAGATGCCATGTCTTTTTCTGTAGTGGCAGACTCTTTCCACACATACCATGCTTTGGGCATGAATAGCATCAGATTCTAACCTGAGCTCCAGCATGAGAAAGAGACTGTTCAAATGGACGGCACTGTCTGTAAGCACAGAAGAAGGAATGGAGTTGAAAGGTAGCCAACTGCCATTTTCTGCTAATTGCAAAGACAATTATGAACTCACCTATAATATCTAATGGCCAGGAACTTGGATTTGGGGGAAAGTCATGCTAGGAGAGAAAGAAGACAGAGTCATATAAACTCCTAGGCATAGTTTCAATAGGGAATCTCTTGGAAGACAATCAATGGCTAACACATCAGCATTAATTCCTAAAACACTGAGATGTCCTACTTGAGGGGCAGGCTTGCATGAGGAAACCTTGTGCAGCAAGAGGCAACAGTTAGGACTACAGCTCGAGGCATCTTTAAAACTATACATTATAGTTTAATTTTGCAACCGAAGTAAACTGTCACTAATGATAATGTTTATACTTCTAAAATTCTATTATGCACTCTTCTTTATCCATAATTCCTGAAAAACAGAATATTCTGATTAATAGAATTTTTTAAAGGAATTGCTTTTAATGCTTTTTAGAAAGCAAAAATAAGAATTGAAATGTAATAAAATACAATAATCCCTCCTTAATCCATGGGAGATACATTCCAAGACCTTCAGTGGATCTCTGAAACTGCAGATAGTACCAAACCTGTATATACTATCATTTTTCCTATGATAAAGCTTAATTTATAAATTAGGCACAGTAAGAGATTAACAACAATAACTAATAATAAAATAGAACAATTATAACAATATACTATAATAAAAGTTATGTTGTGAATGTGGTCTCTGATAACTGATCTGTTAACCAAGATGGCTACTGAGTAACTAACGGGTAGGTAGCATAGACAGTGTGGATACGCTGGACAAAGAGATGATTCCTCTGTCAGGCAGAATGAAGTGGGAAGGTAAGAGACTTCACCCCTCTACTCTGAGTGGTGCACAATTTAAAATTTATCAACTGTTTATTTCTGTAATTTTCTGTTTAATACTTTTTGACCACAGTTGACTGCAGATAACTGAAACCATGGAAAGTGAAACCATGGATAAGGTGGGGACTGTTGTATACTTAACAGTCCAGTAGCCCTTTTGTGATTTAAGAATCCCTTGAGTAACTCATATTGCCTAAAGCTCATCAAGGGCACCAAGTCCAGAATATCAAATATTGGTTATGTGTGTATACACTGTACATTTATATTTATGTATATATCATTTTAACATTTTATTTTTTAGTTGTGAGCTTGTTTGACCTAAAAATGGCTTTGGACATGATTTAAGAGACAATATTTTCAGATTTCTTTTTCTAGAGTAATTAAAAAAACAAGAAAACAGTGTTTCTTAGCAGAACTCAGAATATAATAAGCTGATGCCTAAACTTCAGCTACTCTGAATATGTTTGCTTAGAAGGAATCTTCATTCAAATAATTTTAATAAAGTTATTTTTTAAATGGAGGTCTAACTTGCACACAGTGAAATATATAGATGTTGTTATAATTTGATGAATTTTGACATTTTTGACATATTTATACATCTTTGTAACTACCACTCTAATCAACATATAGAACATTTTTACCACTCAAGAAATTTCCTTTTTGTGCTTTGCCAGTCAATCTCTGCTACTTCCTCCACCCCAATGAAAATACTATTCTGATTCCTATTAATTTAGATTAGATTTCTGGATTCTAGAACTGCATAATCTGGTAGATTAAAAATGGCCACATTCTTTGACATTCTTTTCATCAAGTGGTGGGATCTTTGTTCCTTTGCATATAAGAGGATTCTGAAAGAGCTTAACTAATAGAATGTGGTGGAAGTTATGCTATGTCAACTTTTAGGCCCATTTAGTAAAAGACCAGCAGCTTTGACTTCCTGAATCTTGAGATACTCACTCTGCTAACCCATCTGGCATGCTTTGAGAAAGTACAAGTAGCCCATAGAGAGATCCATGTGGAAAGAAACTGAGGCCATCAGCCAACAGCCCTGGCTGAATTTCTGGTCAATATCCAACACCAATTTGCCAGCCATGTGAGAGAGCTATCTTAGGTCCCAGTGGAGCTGCCCAGCTAACATTGTATGGGGACGAGATGTCATTTCCATTGATCTCTGCCCAAATTGAAAATTTGAATGGAAAATACCTAATTCTTTTTCTTTAAACCATTAGGTTTTGAGATAGTCCATTACACAATACTAGATAACTAGAACACTTATATACATTAACTCCTATCATATATACTTTTAAAATTTGACTTCTTTAACTCAACTATTTTTTTTTTTTAGTTATATCCATCGTTGCATGTATCAGTAGTTTATTCCTTCTTATTGTGGAGTAAAATTCCATTAAATGAATATGCCACTATTTGTTTATCCTTTCTGATGTTGAAGGATATTTCTATTGTTTCCAGTTTTTGTTTATTATGAATAATGTTACTGTGAACACTCATGAGCAAGTTTTGTGTGGATATATGTTTTCATATCTCTTGGGTAAATGCCCAAAAGTGGGATTACAGGGTTATATGATAATTATATGTTTAACTTTATAAGAAACTGCCAAATCTTTTTCCAAAGCCATTGCACAATTTTATAGTTCTACTGGTAGTGTGTGAGAGCTCTACCGGTAGTGTGTGAGAGTTCTTGTTTCTCGACATCCTTTACTACATTTAGTATTGTCAGTTTTTAAAATTTTAACCATTTTGGTGAGTGTATAGCGATATATTATTGCTCTTTTAATTTGCACTTTCTTGATGAGTAATGATACCAAGCACTTTTCTATGTGCTTATTGGCCATTTATATTCTTACTTTAAGAATTATCTGTGCAAATATTTCCCCCATTTTATAATTGGATTGTTTGTCTTTTTGTTACTGATTTATAGGAGTTATTTATATATCCTGATATCACTTGTTTTTCATCTATAGGTTTTGTGAATATATTCTCCTAAAATGTATCTCACCTATTCATTTTATTAATATATTTTTGATGAGTAGAGAAGTTTTATTTCAATGAAGTCCAATTTATCAATTTTTTTATGATCAGTGTTTTCTGTGTCCTAAGAAATTTATCTTACCCTAAGCCTATGAAGATATTCTCCTATGTTTTCTTTTAGAAGCTTCACAGTTTATATTTTAGGTCTGTGATCCAATTTAGGTTCAATGTTGTGTACACTGTGAGATAGGGGTGTTTCTTTCTTTCCAATCAGTTGTTCCAGCACTATAATTGAAAAGAATTTTCTTTATTTATCGAATTATATTAATGACTCTGTTAAAAATTAATTGATTGTATATATGTTTGTCACTTTCTAGACTCTATTTTGTTGATCTAATTTGCTAACCCTACCTTGATTAATGTAGCCTTATAGCAATACTTGAAATTAGATCTTATAAATCCTCCAACTTTATTCTTTTTTCAAGTTTTCTTTGCTATTGTATGTCTTTTATATTTTCACACAGTTTTAAAATTAGCTTGTCTATTTCTTGGTTAAAATCAAGTTTGCATGATTTTGATTCGGCTTATGTTGAATCTATACATCAGTTTGGGGAGAAATAACATCTTAACAATATAGAATCTTCTGATCCATGAAGATGGTATATTTCTCAATTTATTCAGATGCTTATTTCCTCTCATTAGAGTTGTTTTTAGTCTAGAGAGTTTGAGATTCTTTAATTACATTTTTAATGATATGATTTTAATTAATTATTCAAAAATAGGTATTTGGCAACAATGTGTCAGGCACTGTTTCAGGTGCTTCAGAAATATGATAAATCTCCTGCTTTCATTCTAGAAAAGAAGACAGAAAAGAAGTACACAAATAGGCAATATAGCTTTAGATGGTAATAAAGTCTGTGAAGGAAATAATGCTCTTTAGGAATAGAGAGTAACAAATTGGTGCATTTTCAATGGAATAGTCCAGGAGCATCACTCTGAGAAAGTAATAATTAAACAGAGGTTTAAATTACTTTAAGGAGCAAGTTATAGTGAAAATTTGAAAAAAGAGCTTTCTAAGTAGAAGGTCCAAAGGCAGAAATAAGCTTGGTGTATTTCAACAATATCAAGAAGAGGTGCTGGTAATTTTGCAATGTGATTTTGAGGTACTCTCATCTGATGGCTTCTGTTTTTTCAAAGAATAAGAATTGAGATACTCAATTGACACTGTACAGATAGATGCTAGAGAAAGGAGAATTTGTAGAAAAGTTCTTTTGAGAAGTGAGAGAGCAGTCACACAAGGGAAATGTAGCAATATTTCTTGGGCACTTGAGAATATACTTTGAGATCTGGATCATGAATTGAAAAGTATTTTAGTAATGGTTGTATATTTTGCTGCAGCCAAATTTATTTGTTAGAGAGCAGATGTAGATCTAGTATGGAGTTGGTTTTAATTAGCATGAGATTTTTTTTTCTGTTTTCCCGGCAAGAATGTTAGCAAAAGAGATGAGGGGAAGATAGTTGAGAGTATACGCAGTGGAATGATTACAGTGATGTTTTATGGAATCCAAGCTGAGAGAAATGAGAATATAAAGGGAATAAGGGAATTTTTAAAATTGTGCTTGTGGATTCAACATCTTTGGAGTTGGGACACTAAAATACATGATCTGGAAAGATAGAAACTGGTAGAGGGTAGGCTGTTTGAAAGTTTTGGAAGTGATGCAGTGAGTAACTGTTAATCAAAATTTCTAAGATATAACGTTAGAATTGGATTCTAAACTGGAAAGGAAAAAAATAAATTGTTAGAAATAAAGAAGTCAATGACTGTTGAATGGATATCAGCATGAACATTGATCTTACTAAGAATGACAGAGGTAATGGTGGAGTGGATAACAAATGAAAGAGAAATCCAAAGGTTGATGGTGACTTTAGCTTCACCATTTAAACCATTGTTGAATGGTACCTCAGAGTACAGTCTGATGGGCTGTGCTTCAAAGATCTGAGGTTTTTATGGAAGGATGAAAGAAAAAGAACTTTTGCAGAAGCTTCAATGAGGATCAGAGATACCAATTTTATCTCCAGGCCTGTGGTCCCACATGGGATATGAAAGAAAAAAACAGCCACTTAGGACTACAGAGGAGGCAGCATATCCAAAGAATAGCTAAATTTCTGTTTACATGAAAAAGTTGAAATTAATATCTAGAGAAGAGTTAGAAGATCTAGAGAAGAATTAGAAGAATGAGTTTCAAACAGTACAATGCACAATTTTGGGAAGTCAAAGAATTTGGGGGTTAGGGAATAGTTAGAGCTGTATGAAAGGATAAGTGTGGATAACGAAGGATGATATGAGAATTTTGGACTCTAATAATGCCTGAGGTAAACAAAGTCGTGAAGCATGATGGGTTTCCTTCAAATGCTTTTTAAAGAGAAAGTGTGTATAACCATATCTTCCTTCTCAGGATTACTTCTTTAGGATTAGTATTTCTCAGGATTTGTGCTGGTGAGATACGCAATGTTGAAGTTGGGAGAGGCACAGATTGACCAGGAACACTTAGAGCTCTGTAAGCCTTTTTTATATTTATGAGATACCTGACAAGTGAGGCAAAAATCTCAGGTATCTCACACGCTTGTTGGTGAACATAAGAAAGAAATAAAATCATAATTTGTATTGATAGATTGAAAAGTGATCTATTACTTCTAAAAGAAGGAGGGGCTTGGGTATGCATGAACTTGAAACAACTTGAGACATAGTATTGGTCAATTATTAGGATGAGTTAGTCTTCCTTTTTAATTATTCTAAGTACTTAAACACCATTGAAAATGTTGGAAAAAGTCAGTAATCCTATAAATATGTAATCCTATAAATATGAAGATTGATACTAAACATTTATATATATATACATACATATATATAGATGTATGTATATATATAATTAATATATTATAATATATTACAATGTATCTTCATATAGGCCAATCCTATTTTTCGATAATTTTTCACACTTATGAAAATTATAGTTTCCCATAAAGATTTTAAAAACCATATTCCATGTGCTTATGTTTATTTAAAGGTTTATAATGTTTTTTCAAATATTTAAGAGTAGCTTTAATCCAAGAAACACATTTTTGATTCACATTTACTCTCTAGTTTTCCTTTGTCAGCTTGAGAAATTCAATAATAAATGGAGAGAAATATCTATGTTGAAGGCAGAATAAAATCTATTTATTATTAATGTTCTGTTCTGGGCTAGAAAATTGATGTATCTTACACTTGGGTAAATGAAAGAATATTTTGTATATGATTGTATCCTGGAAAGCAGTCTATCTCCCTATTCTCTCTCCCACTTCCTTAGTGGGAGAGTTCTTCTATTCTTATAGGTTATACCATCATCTTTCCACAGCAGCCCTGTAAATTTAATTCTCTGCTTAAAACTCCTTTCTCTCTGCTCAACAGCTCTTCTCTACCTGACACCCTGATGTATCAACTTAGATGTTTTTTTCTCTTTGCAAGTTAAACATGGAAAAGACAAAAATAGAAGAACTCATTAATCGATGTAAGAAAAACATGTCAGGGTAAGAGAATGAAGTTTTGTTATAAGGGCAAGCACTGTGTTGATTTTTAGCAAGTTGACCCAAGATCATCCTTCATTAAACAGCTGTAATGTAGGTCACAGTTTGGATCATGCAAATATTATGAAACGCTTATTTGACTTATAAATTTATTATTAATGAATGATAATATTAGTAATAAACTTGAACTAGACTCAGCTGCTTCATTTGGCAATATACTACTAAACTCCATGTTCAGATAAATAGGAAAAAAAGCAATAAAAACAATTTGCCAAAGGGCCCATTTCCACTTGATATGACAGTGTTCTTAATTTGTTTTCGATGCCTTTAATCATTTTCTCATTTATTGCAACAACTCTGGTTCTGGAAGTAAACAAGGTTATGTGTAAAATTGTAATTAAATTTTTTCTCAAGTTCAATCACCAAAGAGTTGGGTTTAGAGGCAAAAGCAAATGTTTAGTGGTATAGCAAGTGGATATTTTCTTAATTTATTCAGAAGGATGCAATAAACCTGACCTGGAAAATATGCAATGGGAGAAAGAAGTGTAGTCTTATTAACGTTTGTCTCACAGGTGAGTAAATATAATAGACAATACATTTTCTTTTTAGTAATATCTGGTGCAATTTTGGGGGGGATATTAATGTTATTTTTCTCTCTATATATTTTTCTTTTTCTCTTGTGTAATTCTTAGAAGGTAGTTAAAACCTTGGTACTTCCTTGCCTCTAGGAGGGATTGTGTGACAGGGTGAAAGAAGAATTGCTTATAGACTACAAATCATGATATAGAGATTTAAAACAATATGGAGCTAGCTTGGACAATGGAAATCTCAGTGATGACCACAGTGGCTGTGAGAGTGGAGGGGTCTTCCCAATGCTTTTGTCCTTGATAAGACCCCAGGACTTTTGCAGGGCACTGGGTAGGGGACTCCTCCAAATATTTGAGTTTAAATTTCCCACTAGTTTGGCAAGGTGGAATTTGCACATAGAATTAATTTTGTTTGTCTGTTGTTTTTGTTGTAATTATTATTATCATTTATTTTTTACCTTAGGCATTAAATAGAACTAATCATAATCTTTGGTTCATAACATACTACCATCATTGCTTATTCATGGCCACTATTTTTTATTTATTTAATTTTATGTATTCATTAACAATATGATGAAATTATATGAACCCATTGCCCAGTTCAAGAACTGGAATCTAATATACATCTAATGTGCTCTTCCCTAGTCCATTCTTTTGTCTGCTCTTAGAGTAGTCATTACATTGGATTTTATGTTTTTCCTTACTCTGCCTTAAATTATTGCATGCATTATTAGCCTAAAAACTATTTTGTTTAGTTTTGCTTCTTTTTGAGTTTTATAAAAAGTGTGTCCTAATATATGTATCTTTTGGGACTGCTTCTTCCACTCATCATTATCACAATAAGATTTATCTGTGTGTTACATGTAGCTTGGTTCATTAATTTTTATTGATATTTAATATTTCTGTGATTATGCTACAGTTTATTCAAACTCTTCTCAATTAGCATATGGATTGTTTCTATCATTAAAAGTGCTGCTAGGTGTTTTCTGATATACATTTGCTAAATTTCTCTTGAGTAAATACCTTGCAGTGAAATTTCTGGTTAATTGAGTGTACAAATATTCAGCTGCCTAAGTTAACGTGAAATTGTTTTCCCTAGTGCTCCAAGTTGTGCCCCATCAGCAATGTGTGAGAAACCATTGATCTACAATCTGTCATACTTGGTATTGTCAACTCTTAGATTCTCCACATTGAATGAATATAAAATGACTTTCCTGTTCTTTCTCACATTTCCCTGGTTACTAGTTAGATTGAGCCTCATTCATATGCTTTTCAACAGTTCATGTTTTCTCTTATGTGAAATGCCTATTCAGGTCTTTTTCATTTCTTTTAGTATTTTTATTATTGACTTCTAGGAGTTCTTTACTTAAAGATAATGTCAAAATTTTAATCTTTTATTTCCTATTAAGTGTTTTTGTAATGTTTTAAGAAATCATTTTCTACTATAAGATCAGAAAGATATTCATCCATATTTTCCTCTTAAAATTTTAAACTTTTTTTATTTCAGCAACACATCACCATTTCTATTTAGCATTGTAAAGGAGTTTCTAACCAGTTCTATAGACAAAGAAATGAATTAAAAGTCATAAGAATAGGAAAGAAAAAGACTGTCATTTTCAGATGATATGAATGTCTACTTGAAATCCCCCTAAATTGTGTAAACAAATTATAATAATAGGGGAGCTGAGAAAGGTAGCTGGACATAAGATCAGCACACAAAAAGTTGATTATACTTCTGTAAACCAGAAACAATTAGAAGAATAATAACTATGAAAGACTTAACAATAACAATTTAAAATATGAAGTACAATATTTAGGAATAAATCTAATAATAGATTGCAAAACCTGTATATATAAAACTATAAAACATTTTTGAAGGATATTTTAAAAGCCTACTAGGTAGAGAAGTATCCCATGTTCATCGTGGGAAGATGTGATAAAGACCTTCTTTCTAGACAATCTATTGATTTAATGTAACCCGTCAAAATCCCAAAAGGATTCTTTGTGTAACTCAATAAAGGTCCCCAAAATACCTAAAATACTTTAAAAAATAAAAACCTGAAGAAGTATTTGCTCTTCCAGATATACAGGCTTGTAGAACTATATTTGTTAAGATGTATTAATAAACAGAAAAGATAAACTGATGCATGAAATAGAATATGAGTTCTACAAAAGACCTATGCGTGTATAGGACTTTGATATTTAAGAGAGGTGGAATGGAAAAACATTTGAGAAATGAGTTATTATTTAATAGTTACAGCTGAAAAAGTTGGTTATCTACATAGAAAAAGCATGAAAATTAATCTCTACCATGCATTATACATGAAACAACTCTCTATAGGTTAAGAATTTAAATGGCATAGGCAAAAACTTTAAAACTTTCAATAGACTTAATTCGTTTTAGGGAAAGTAAAATAACCTGAAATTTCTATGTACCCAAATTCGCAGTAACATATCTATACCCAGTTTACTTTAAATTATCATGCCCATGTTTACTATAGGACACTGATTCTAGAGAATCCTTTGAATAAAAAATTATTGTTTCTGTTTCTTTTATAAAATGATACCCATCTTTTTTTTCCATTGCTCTCCTCTTTCTGATCTTTTTGATTACGAAAGGAGAATATCCTAAGTTAGGTATTAATGTCTTTAATGCTTGCAAACTCTTTTTTAAATAAAGAAGGGGCTATATAGGGAAGGTGAAAGGATGCTGGAGCAGCACTGAGGAGAGCAAGAGGCAGCGCATATTAAAAACTTTACATTCTGGAAAATATATATACATAGTTTTTATGTGTGGCAGATACTGTTAGTTGACTCCCTCAGAAAAACAGACAGACAGATCAATGGAACAAAATAGAGAGCCTAGAAATAAACCCATGCTAAATTACTCTATGACAAAGGAGGCAAAAATATGCAGTGGAAAAAAGATAGTCTCTTCAAAATGGTGTTGGGTAAACTGGACAGCCACATGCAAATAGTGAAACTAGATTGCTGTCTTATACTATACATAAAAATTAACTCGAAATGGATTAAAGACTTGAATATAAAGCCTGAAACCATAAAATTTCTAAAAGAAAACATAGGTGGTAAGCTCCTTGGTATTGGTCTTTGCTTTGTTTTTGTGACTCTGACTCCAAAGGCAAGAGAAACAAAAACAAAAATAAACAGATGAGACTACATCAAACTGAAAAGCTTCTGCACAACCATCATCACACCAAAATGGCAATCCACTGAATGGGAGAAGATATTTGCAAATCATACATCTGATAAGAGGTAATATCCAAAATATATAAAGAACTCATAAAACTCAACAAAAAACAAACAATTTGATTAAAAAATATACAGAGGATCTAAATAGACATTTTTCCAAGAAGACATACACATGGCCAACAAGCACATGATAAGATGTTTAGCATCACTAATTTTTAGGGAGATATAAATCAAAACCACAGTGAGGTATCACCTCACACCTGGTAGGATGGCTATTATCAAAAAGACAAGAAACAAGTGTTGGATAGGATGTGGAGGAACCCTCATACACTGTTGGTGGGATTGTAATTTGGCACACCCACTATGGAAATAGTATGGAGATTCCTCAAAACTGTAAAAATAAAAAGAAAGGAAAAAAAATGTAAGAATAGAACTACCATATGATCCAGCTATTCTACTTCTGGGTATTTATCCAAAGAAAACAAAAACACTAATTCAAAAACATATATGCACCCCTTTGTTTACTGCAGCATTATTTACAGTAACCAAGATACGGAAATAACGTAAGTGTCCATTAATGAATTAATAGATAAAGAAGATGTGACTGATTGATATACATACACACACACAAAGGAATACTACTCCATCCTAAAAAAGATGGAAATCTGCCATTTATGACAACCCTTGAGGGTATAGTGCTAAGTGAAATGAGTCATAAAGGGAAAGACAAATACCATATGACAACACTCATTGTGGAATTTAAAGAATAAACAAAAAAAAAATGAACAAATAAAACAAAAACAAACTTATAGATACAGAGAACAGGTCAATAGTTACCAGGCAGGAAGGGGTTACGGGGTAGGCAAAAGGAGTATGTAACAATTTTGAGGGGTGATCACTTTGTAGTGTATACAGATCTTGAAATATAATGTTTTACACTTAAAACTTATAAAATAAGTAAATAAAGTTGACTACTCACTTATAGCACATTGAATTTGTTTTAAAGTACTAGTAATATAATATTTGGAACAATTATAGCTTAGATACTGGCTAATTATTCTACTTATATTATTTTTAATATTTAGATAATTTAAAGAAGTTTTGAAAATTTTGCTTTAAATATACACAAATATGTCATTTTTATTTTCATAAAGAAATTTAAGTTTGAAAATAGCTTCTAAGTAGAACTATTTATAAACCCACTAATACGATGAAAAACAATTTATGGTCAAGAAATACATGTTTTCTTGAACAATATATAATTTCAAAGTTTAGGGTTCCCTTTCAGTATCAGAAATGTCCTGGTACAGAAGACAAATGATATGTTCATCTAAGTATGAAAGAAAGTTAACTGGTGAGAGGAAGGATTTCTGAGTGAAAATAGGAGACAATTGGGAAGTGAAAGAGTTTGGAAAAGCTTCCAGGAGAAATGTGAAGTAATCTCTTATAATATATGCATAGAACAATGCTGTTCAATTAATTTATATTTCACCAATCATTCAGAGAATCATTGAACTTTTGAAATAGAAACTTAGAATTCATCCACTTTAATGTTCAGCTTAATTCAATATCTTTTTAAATATCCTTTACGGATTTAAATTTTATTTTAAAATTATTAATACATTTTTAAATGATTAATGGGACATGTGAAAAAATAATATGTCAGATGTATTCCATATGTAGTGTACTTGAGTCATACTGCTACTATTTGTTTGGAAGAATCAGTTATATTCTCTTCTAGGGTTGATGTTCTTCCTTTCAAGTGAGTATAAGCTTATTTGACTCTTTTAATTTGAAAACTGCTTTAATTTGGGGCATTTTCTACACCTGCAGTATTATTGGCTTTCTGATGTCTTTTTCCTTTCCATAATTGCATTAAATTTTAATATCAGTGTTGGTTGCTGAGTAATTTAGTCATGATGGGAATATACCAAGGTCATTAAAAGCTGAGACTCTGGGTTCAGTTAGAACTGAAATTGAGCTCTAGTTCTACCTCTTACAAGTCATGTAACTTCAAGTTATTTGATCCATGTAAGCCTCAACTACCTTATCAGTAAAATGGGGAAAATAATGACAATACTTTTCTCATTTAATCGTTGTGAGGATTGAATGAGGCGATAATACGTGTTAAAAAGCTTAGCATAATGCCTGGTACCTAGTTACACTCAATAAATGTTATCAATGATAATGAATATGATGACACTATCAACATAATACAGAAACCAGAGTTCTAAAAAACGCAGTGTAGTTTTAATGAAACAGGCTATTAGTATCAGAACCTTATACTAACTTTATTTATTAATTTGCGTATTGTCTTGCATTTCATGAGATTATTTCAGAATGGGTACCTGATGACATCTACCATTAAGCCATTTTCTCACCTGAGAGAATCTAGTTATGTGGTAGGGAGGGATAAATGATTTGAGTGAAATAATCTCATGAAATGGAAGACAATACATAAATTAATGAATAAAATAAAGTTAGTATAAGGTTCTGATTCTAATAGCCTGTTTCATTAAAACTATACTGCATTTTTTAGAACTCTGGTTTCTGTATTATGTTGATAGTGTCATCATATTCATTATCATTGATAATATTTATTGAGTGTAACTAGGTACCAGCTCCTATTTTGAAGGATGCACGGACTAAGTACATCCCTTGCTTGAGCGTGATTTTTGCAGCCTGATGATTTTTGAAAGCAGTTTGCAAAGCTGGGATAACTAATCTGAACCATAGCCCTATTAATAAAGTCAATAGTTTTATCCCTGTTTTACAGATAGAGGAATTGAGCCAGGACATGTAAATGTTTTGTCAAGGTTATATAGAAAGTCAGGGGCTGAACTACACAATTATTTCAGAGTCCTGATTCCGAAGCCATAGATTGTATAATTCTGGCAATGTGCAAAAAAAACCCCTGAAAATATACTCTGTGTGGTAGTTTTTTCTAAAATAGAATGAAGCAGATATCATTTTCAGAATCTCCAAATCAAGGTCACACCTGCATAATCACTTATTTCTAACATTATTATTTATGCTGGTGGTAGTGGAAGCATGAAGGAAAACATAACTGTGAAAAGAAACTAATAATTATACTTTGGAACACAGGACCAGAGCCGGAGGGAGAAGTACTATAGAAAAAGGAGTTGACTTAGCACATTTCACAAATTTATACCTGATGCATTTTAATACTGAACTGAAATTCATGAAAAAAGAAATTAGTGATGGGATTTCCCACTGACATAGGGGCAGTTCTGAATTTCTTTTCCTTCCAGTTCATCTGGGCCTCCATAGCTAAGTGAAAGAGTCAGCCAGCCAGAGTGAATTCATCATAAAATATAGTAATCCTTGTCCAGCAGAAAGAGCTATTTATTTCTTCTGTAAAGGAGGGTGTGGATAGACACCTTAATTAGGAGCATATTTCCATGCAAGGAATAACTATATTTCCTTTCTCTATTTTAGTCTTCAGTGTTTTGCTGAAATGTGTGATCAAGCAGCTCCTAGAAACCATTTTTAAATTGGCATAAATAGATCTTCTTTGATTAAATTTAGCAGGATAGTCAAAATTTTAGTAGTCTGTTTTACTCACTCTAACTTAATTTCCTACTTAGCATTTATGCCTGCTAACTGGCTGTTTGTTTGTGTGGAAATGTATAGTTTTGCTTTCCATGAGAAAAGAGTTGGGGATGGGGTGTAGTCAGTCCTGGAATAGTTGCTATTCCAGGATTAGACATTATTTTCATCTTCTAGGGGGAGATAAGCCAGGCATGCACAGACAAGTATTCTACAAAAGGCTGGCTCAGAAAAGCCCTCTATAACATATACCCTCTTTTGGTATTGCTATTTCAGATAAATTGCATCCCTAAATACTTCATACAAAAAATTTCCAGTTACTAAATTTGGTTGAAAAATAATATTCTATTTGGATAGTGGATAAAACGATTTCATCCCTGTGACATCTGATACAATAAAAAAATAGTCTCGTGTAGATAACTAAAGAAAGAAAAACCTATCATGGTTTGGGGCTAATTTCAAATACTGTTTTTGTGTTAAACAATAGCCATATCAACAAGCTAGGTTCTCTCACCACCTACAATAGGAATTAGAAATTTACTTCATCAGTAAGTCTACTATGGCTAATTATCATATTGGAGTCCCAGCAGAGCACTGATCTTTCTCCCCTTTAACCAGATGATTTGATGAAAAGGGAGCCACCCCATTCCAGCTCCATTACAAGGCCCCTGCTTTGTCTGGTTCCTACCTTTCTCTCAGGGTTCATCTTCTGAAGCTGTGTCTGCCATGCTCTCTGCGGCAGCCCATAGGCTGAAGCTTCTTGAATTAGCCATGTACACCTTTCTGTGAGCCTTTTCTCCTTGCTCTGAGAAAGTTCCTTTGGTTTGGTTTCCGGGTTGCACCTTGATAGCTCCTATTTCCGCATTGGCTCTTTTTCATCTATGTGTAATTATATCCTTTTTGTTAGGAGTATTTGATAAATTTCCTATCCACCTAGACTCTAAGCTTTTTAAGAGTAAAAAATAGTGTATCCCCACCACTTAGTTCAGTGTCTAAAAACTACAAAGAGGAAACTCAATGAGATTTTGTTGAATGAATTCTAAATAACTGAATGTTAAGACAACTTCCTCTAAAACAAAAGTCAGTAGAATGCAGAAGAGCCACCTATGTCTGGAGCAAGGATTAGTGACCTCACTCAGCTAATGGAAAACAGAAGCTAAAACCTTAGAAATGGACTTCTCTAACCTCACAATTTTGCTGGTGGGCTCAGTCTGTTACTGAGTACCCAGGTGCCTTGGGACAAGTTTATATTATTAGTATCAGATTTTAAAGACCCCATCTATAAAAAAATAGTTTCCATAGGAACTTCTAGGGTAATGGATGTTATTTTCCCCCAAAGCAGTGCCTGATAAACTTAACTACAACCCAGCATTAGAGAACTGAAAGGAGCCCCAAGAGAGAGGCACAGCCAAATGGAAATAACTTTGGAGCAGCATTGCATACATGAGATTTCAATTCCAGGGTCATGGTTTCTGAGTATTCAGGATGCCCATTATAATAGGCAGGGGTCTAGGTAGCCTTCCTCTTTTGCTCTGCTCCATCTGTGTGATGACTGGGGTCAGGTCTGAGAAGATATCTTTGGTCTCAAACCTCTTCAGAACAAGGCAGCAGCAGCAACAGTTGGGTCACATGGGGAAGACAGATGAAGGTATGCAGCAGGAAAGAGTTCTCTCTGGCAAACACATGTAGTTCTCTTTGGTAGCTGCATTTATCAAGGTGTAAGTCTAGGAGTGCTGGCATCAAATTCACCTGTGTACTTTTTAAAAATTCAGATTTTTTCCTGCCTAGCTCCAACCGAATCAGATTTTTTTTGTTGGTTAGAGGAGTTGGAATGATTGACGAATTGCATTAGTTTGCTTGGGCTACGAAATACTAAAGAATGCATGGCTTCTCCCCTATAAGGGCCTCGTTTTAACTTAATCGCCTCTTTAAAGCCCTTATCTCTAAATATAGTCATATTCTGAGATATTCGAAGTTAGGCTTCACATATGAATTTTGGGGGAATATGATTCAGTCCATAACAGAAACGTTAATTAAAAAATACTTCAGATGATTCCCAAAGTAGAAATTTGAAAAGCAGTGGTGTTTCCTCACCCCCTTCTCTTGTGGAAAATTGTAGGGCTTTTGTTAGTCCTTGGCAGAACCAGGAACCTTCTGCCTCATGTAGCTCTAAATTCGTTAGACACATTTGTGAATTTCCTAACCATCAAGGCAAAGGAATGCCATGTACTTTTTAACTTAACGTGATGACTTTTTTTTTTTTAACTTAATTGTCCTCATTAGGAACTCTGAGAACATTAAAATAACTTAACTCAGACTAAGGAGTATTTAAATTTTTTATTTTGTCAGGCTCAACAGACATTGATTTTTGTTTTTGTTTTTGTTTTTTATACAAATTAACAATTTCTAATGGAAACATCAACCTACATCCATTCGTTAACCAATTCTATTGACCATCCATGTACAAAGAGCTCAAATAACCTGTCATCAGCACAGCCTGGTAACCAATTTGTCTGACAGCCATGGCACACAGGATTCAGTGTGCCTATTAAACTTTGCAGTCATAGGAGATTTGTATATGTCTGTCTGCTGGCACATTTACCTTGTTACTGTGGGCTGAATAGAAAATGCCCATGGAATGAGGGGAATCAAGTCTTTGAGGAAGAAGGTGCAGAACTCACTACCTGCTCTCCCCTGTCCCCTCACCCCACACACAACAGAATGATTTGTCTCCAAAGAAAAGGCTGCTTCAGGACAAGGATTTCTTTTCTTTGAAGAAAAACTGTAAAAATTAAAAAGTATTACAGCTAAAACCTGGTTACTGAGAATTTCCAAGGCATAAGCACATTTTTTCTCTGTGCTGCCACAAATAAGCAGGTCTTCATTTGGGACTAGGAATTTTTATTTTTTTGTGAGAGTTTGTCATTTTATTCATTATAACAGCATTGCAGCTATATTTGGGCATTTTATACGCATGAAGTAGAATTTTTTAAAAGTTATGTTTTGAAAACCATTTCAAAATTCTTAAAACAATGCTTTTTATTACAACATTTCTATGTTAAGGCTAAAATGTGAAGTATTTACTGAATAGATAAAAATATTTCAGCGAGCAAGCAGACAAGGTGGTGGCAATGACTCAAAATAACTGACTTATAAAAATAAAATATCTAAATAATATATCACTAATTGGAACTCTCTTAATAAAGAATTTTGATAATTCTGATGGAGTTAAAACTGAAAACAATTTACGTGCTTCTGTGGAAAAATAAGGCTTTTCTTTAAGTAACCAGATAGCATAAAAATGATAGTTCAGAAAGAATCATAAAAACATATTTGATGAACAGCCATTTTTAAATACCTTAGCAGGAAAAACCTATATATCCTTGGCATAATATAGGCAGGGTGTTCCTTTTACTTCTTTTATTCTTTCCCTTTCTTATTATCAGTGGTGAAAAGGGTTTTTAGAAAAACACATCAGATCGTGCCCTGAGAAATGACAGCTATTGGCAAGAACAAGGTCTGTTTTATCTTTTAAATACTCTTTTCTGATGAAGGAAGAATTCAGTTCACCCTTACTCTCCCAGAATGGATTCAGGAATGGCTTCTCATGGCTTTGATAAAAACAAATGATAGCTGGAAGAAGCTGAGAGAGTATTTGGTAAGACTGAGGGGTAAATAGATTTTTAGGTGCTCACTTCTAGACAACTCTCAACAAGCTGACAGGGACCCAAAGAGCATAGTAAAGGGATGTCGTGACTATCTTTTGGATGTGAAAGGTTTGGAATTGGCTGCTTATACGATCGTGTTCTTTTTGACCACTGACTTACTGGCATGTTCTTTCAGTTAGGTCATTTTGGCAGGGTTGCATTTACCTCATTGTTAAAGGTAACCTTTGCTGCACAAATTGCTTTAAGCACTCACAAACAATAAAATTGCATTTCGTTAAACATATTTTAGGAATCAGACTTCCAAATTCTTTTTAGTGGCCTTCCTTTCAGTGAGCCCATCTATTGTCCTCCTACTGTCCTGATAAAACAATTGGATTCTCTAATTTTCCAGATCTGCTTACCAGCTCTGGTTTTGCTTTTAGATTGGGGTCAAATTACTCCACAATAGTGGGGCCTGGTTTTACTTTCCTCTTAGACTCTCCAAAGAGCAGAATATGACAGAGGAACAAAAAGGGGTTGATAGAAAAGTGTTGCTTGTTTGGAATTTTGAAACTCTCATTGCATAAATCAAATGAGGTTCTTCCGATTTCAACTCAGTCTTTTCTCAGCTTTTCTTAAATCTCCTCTTGAAAGTTTTAAGAAAAAATTGTTGGTATTGAAGTTACGAATTTATTTATTTATTTTTTTATAAAAATCTCTTTCCTGCCAGAAGCAGAAGCATTGTCAACACTAACCCACTAAATCCCATCGGCCCATTACTCAGTAGATCTTTGTAAGTCAGTCGTAGATGAACTCCGGGACTGTTCAACTGATTAACTATGTGACCCATTTTATGTCAGATCTGACTCAACAGTCTTTTATCCTGTGTCTTCTTGCTGCAGATCAGCTCTTCCCCTGCAACCACCATTTGAGAACCTTTGTAGTATTTACCACCTCCTGCCTTTTCTCCATCCATTATGTACAGTATAGCATTAGGAAATGGTAGCTCTTATTTTAGAGAAGTAGGAAGGCTTTTTTTTTTCCCTTTCATTCTCCATATTTGGTGTTCCCAAAGGGTTAGTTCACCACTGCTCATCAAGCTCATTAAGGTGAAACCACAGCAGTACCTTTCAGTTAGAGTCTTTCATCATCGGGCCCCATGTCATAATGAATTTACTTGAATATGTACAGCATTGCTCTCGAGAGGAATATAATGGGCCTGTTTAAAAATAACCACCCTTTCCCATGCTGTGTTAGTTCATTCTCAGTAAACACACTCCATTAGAAAAGAATTTTTGCTTTTGTGGTAATTGTGTGAGTAAAGATTTGGCAAACACTGCATATCAATTATTGTCGAGAAAAAAAATGAAAATTGACATTGTTTCTTATATAGTTATTAGATAGGCAGTACATTGAAAAAATTAATAGTAAAATTACTGAACTATTGATAAATTGGGCCTTTTTAATACCAATATTCTCAAGATTATTTTGCTTAAGATAAATTTCTTGATAGATTTATGTCATGGAATCACAGAATCTTAGAAATAGAAGCAACTTCATAACCCTCTAATCTAACCCCTCAATTTTAGCTTGAGAAAGAGTTAACAAAAGAATAAAGTAATGGCTTATTGTATTTTCTTTTTTTAATTAAAAAAATAAATTTGTAATTTTAGAATAGATAATAGATTTGCAAAAAGTTGCAAATACAGTACAGAGAGTTCCTATATACCCAAACACAGTTCTTCTATTATTAACATTTTAAGTTAGTATACTACATTTGCACAATTAATGAACCAATGTTAATATATTATTATTTATTAAAGTCAATACTTTATTCAGATTTCCTTAGTTTTTATCTAATGTATTTTTTCTGTTCCAGGATGCTATCCAGAACACCATGTTACATTTAGATATTGTGTCTCCTTAGGCTCCTCTTGCCTGTGCCAGTTTCTCAGACTTTCCTTGTTTTTGATTACCCTCATGGTTTTGAAGAATACTAGTTAGATGTTCTGTAGACTGCCCCTCAGTTGGTATTTGTCTGATATTTTTCTTATGGTTAAGCTAGGGTTATGAGTTTTGGGGAAGACATTCACATAGATAAATTGCCACATCAAGTCAAGAATACGTACTATAAATATGACTTAACACTACTGATGCTGACCTCAGTCACCTGGCTCAGGTAGTGCTTGTCAGGTTTCTCCACTGTAGTTACTCTTTTTCCGCATTCCATACTGTTCTCTTTATAGGAAAGTCACTATGTGCAGCCCACACTTAAGGAGTGCGTGTCTACACAGATTATTTGCAATTCTTCTGCATGGGAAATTTGTCTTTTTTCTCCCAGTTGTTTTTTAATTCAGTCACTTATTTTTATCATTATGTACTCATGGATATTTATCTTATACTTTGAGATATAATTTAATACTTTATTTATTTTATTGGTTAAATTGTTCCAGCTTTGACTGTGGGGAGCTCTTTCAGTTGACTCCTGTGTTCTTTTGATATAATTCCATCCTTGTGGGTTGTTTGTTTGTTTGTTTGTTTCAGCATTTTCTAACATTCTTGAACTACAAGCTGTTCCAGGCTCATCTTGCATATTTCCTGCCCCAGTCCTAGAATCATCCATTTCTCCAAGCAGTCTTGATTCCTTTTACTGGAGAATGGTATTAGAAACCAAGATCTGGGGGCCCGTTTTGCTTATTGTTACTTAAGTGTTGTCGTTTCTAGGCATTTTCAGCTGGCAGAACAATGAAATATATAAACATGAGTTCATACTGATGTCTCCAACTCTAGTGTATTACCTCATGGATCATCCTAGATGTCTCCCCGTGCTTATCTGTAACCTCCCACTCCACCAATGAGATACCTGGCTTCTACCATCTGCCATCCTTTTACTTAATTATTCGATTCCAGGTATATTGGTTTTAAAATTATTAACCTGTATTCCGGGGGGAAACAACTTTATCAACTATAAAATAATGCTCGGATGCATTTCCTTCTACCTTTAGTCTTACAGATTCCCCTTATTTCCAAATTACATAAGTAGGTACCTTTTCTCCCTTAGGTGAAGTTATTTCATTATTTTTGTAATAAGTTAAATTCTGTCACAGTCTGCAATCCATCCTGTGATCCTCTGACCTTTAAATAATTTCTTTTTAATTTGCATATGATATGGTCCACTCTTTGTACTGTAAAATTCTATGTGTTTTCACAAATACATTGTATCATATTTCCACCATTACAGTATCATACAGAATAGTTTCATTGCCCTAAAAAATGCCCTGTGCTTCATCTATTCTGTCCTCCCCCAACCTACCTGTTCCTGAACCCCTAAAAACCAGTGATCTATTTATCGTCTCTATAGTTTTGCCTTTTTCAGAATATCATACAAATGGAATGATTATAGACTGGCTTTTTCAGACTGACTTCTTTCACTTAGCATATACATTGAAGATTCATCCATATCTTTGCATAGTTTGATAGCTTATTCCTTTTTATTGCTGAATGGCATTCCATTGTATGGATGTACCAGTTTTATTCTCCATTCACTATTGAAGAATATCTTGGCTATTTCAAGTTTTTGAGGATTGTAAATAAGGTTGCTATAAACCTTTTTGTGCAGTCCAGTGTGTGTTGGAGAGAAAGGGGGTATTCTTCTGCATTTAGCCACTCAAGATCTCAGGTTGATAAAGAACCTGTCATCTTCAATGCGTAGTTCTCACATTTTCCTTGGTTATTAACATCCAAAAGGCAATGAGAAAGAGAGAGAAAGTAGAAGATTGTGCCATAGATTTTATGGGCAAGGCATAGATGTTGTGTAAACATCAATTCTTCCCATATTCCTTTGATCAAATGGCCCTATTAACTGTGAGGGATGCTAACCCATATGCCCAGAAAGAAAAGTAAATGGTGAATACATAACATTGTCTTTGCTTTAATACCCCCATTTAGTCATCAAATATTTGTTTTACTCTTCCTCCTGTACTTAAAACACACTTAACACCCTTCCCAAGCCATTCTATCAAAAATCCCATCCAATTACTACATCCACTCAAAATCTAGGACCTTAGACTGGTGTGGCTGTCTGAATATGGCACTTCCTGGTATGGTGACTTTTGACTCTAAAGACACCATATAGCAGTGGTGGAGCAGAGGCAGGGGGGCAGGAAGAGGAGAATAACCACAACACACAGTTGCATTCTGAAAATAAGAATGGAAGACACAGCAGTCACCAGTGCAGAGCAGTGCAGGAATCCTCGCTGTGGGCCTGGCATTATGAAGTTTCTCAGGTCTCTCATTTGACCCTGATTAAACTTAATTCTGTTCTCTGGTAGGAACTTAGGAACACCATGGCTCCTGAATCCATTCTCTAGAGGATTTTCCTATTTTTTCTTTTTCTCTTCCTTGGCCATATATGAAAGGGGCATTTGGTATGCTCTTATTGGAAGCTATAGAGCTCTCCGCGTGTAGAATATTGAAGGCTCAAGGATTTTTTAAGTCACAAAGAGTCAAAGACTTTCTGAGTTCATGCTCTTGGTTTCTTTGGCAATAAAATTCTCTTAAAACTTAGTAGGCTTCTGAGTTATTTTCTACAATCCCTTCCACATGCCAATAACCTCACAACTAATTCTTTACTAGATATGATTCTCAGACTTACTTTATTTCTTAGCCTCCCCTCTATCCTTCCCCAATCCTATCTCTCTCAACTAAATGGTGTGTATTTTAAGGCTATTAATCTTGAGAGAGAAGATCATAGTCTTAATTTTATTTTTCTGTGGGACTGGGTTTTAATGGTTTCTTTGGCTCAGAGTCTGTTATATTCTTAAGTTTAAATTGAGATATAAAAGCAGTTGGCTTTTCCAACTTTGCCCAAATTTCTAGGCCTATTTCCATAGGCCAGTTCTCTTCTATGTATCTCTTTTTCTTTTACTGCCACACAAACTCAGCTAAGATCACCAACACACACTAATCCTCCCATCCAACCAGTTTCTCCAGAATGGCCTCTTCAGTAGGCCCTGGTCTGTCTTCCACATTACTGCAGTTCTCTCAAACGTCTGCCACAATATAACATTGATTGCCATCCTTCTGGCATCTGATATTAGTTTCCTTGCTAATGCCATATATTTTAGGTTTGTGTTACAGCAGCATACTAAATCAAAGGTATTGATTTCTATATTAGGCAGGATGGTTAACTGCTTTTGGTTCCCAAGAAGAATCCCAACATAAAAATCTCAGTGATTTAACACATTAAAAGTATGTGATTTAACACATTAAAAGTATATTAATTGCTATAGTAACTTTCCAAAAAAAGTATTCAGGGGGATCTGTTCCACATATCCACTTAGAGAACCAGATTGATGGATGCAGCTCCATCTTCAACATGTGGCTCACAAGGTCATCTTGAACATCAACATCTAGGAAACAGAAGGGAGGAGATACCCTATTGCTTCTGCCTGCATTTCACTAGCCAGAACTCAATCACGTAATCTTAATTGAAAGGCAGGGTAAGAAATGTGATCTATCTCTGGGTGTATATGTCCAAGAGAAATAGCTTTGATTAACATAGAGCATTGATTCAGTCATAATTTCCTTGAATTTTCTGTCATCTCATCAATAAAAGGGGGCCATTGATAACCTACCTCATAGGGTATTGTGTGTGACTGCTATAATTTAAGCAACATTTGAGTTTTTGGTCCATTTTCTCATATTTGAAAAATAGAGATAATCCTACCTGTCCCCTGCTTTCTCTCTTTCTTGCTTTCTCTCCCCTCCATCCCTTTCTCCTCCCTCCCTTTTTCTTCTTCTCCACCTTTCACCTTTTCTTATTTTAATAACTTCACCCATGCCCTTTAAATTACTGAACTTAGAACTTGATGATCTTTTACTGTGTATTATGTGATCAGTAGCACTAGATGATAACTGATTATAACTCGGTATTTAAATTTGTTTTCTGCCACTCTCTTGGTGTCTGTCTCTCTTCCTTTAGTTATACTTAATCCAAAAATCTTGTTAATTTCCATAAAACTAACTAGGCTGCATGTGCTCATTGCAGCTTTCTGATTTATGGACACTAAGATGCCGGTCTTGCCTTAGATCCTTGAATTTTGTCTTCATCAAAAATCATTAGAGTCCTGGAACACAAACTGTCTATAATTGAATTCACAAATATTTCTATTAATTTATAAGCTAAAAACTGAAAGTAATGATCATACCCAGATCATTACTCCAGACGTAAGGTAGCTGTTGGTGATAGTTTGCAAAAAATTACTCTCTTCTCCCAGGATAGGTACCAACATGTCAAGCTCCTTAAACTAAATACATCATAATAATCAGTGTTTTTAAAAATAGTGAATGCTGCATAATGAAGACTCAGACACATTGGAAAGTCTCAGCAATACTTCACTCTAATTGTCACACAACTGAAAGCCTGGAATCCCCCAACAGCTGGAAGCTGCTGCCATGGAAACCTTAATGTTCCATCATCTGAGAGATTAAAAATTGAGACTACTAATGGACTCGACAGTAGTTTGCATGTTTCATTAGTAAAAAATGCCATTATTCTAGGGCTCAGAAGAATTGGATTTTGAGTGATGTTTTTTATTTTCTATTAAAATGGTCCAGGCTTAATTTGGACAGTATAACAAAAGAAAGATAATAATCGAAGAATTAGGACATTTTGGGAAATCAATTCTTCCTCTTCTCTTTGACCTTCCCCTGCTAGCTGCTTGTTTAACTGGGGCAGGAGGATGGGCAAGAAATGAGAGAGAAGCCATTTTCAGCCTCCATTCGATTCCAGTGCATGAATCCCAGACTCTTCTGATTAGAGGGCAGCATAATTAGTGTAGTGTTTGGAAAACTGAGCACCACAACTCATTATTGAGTCATAAAATAAATGTAGTGAGTCTCAACCAGCATTTATTAACAGGACAAATAGAATAAAAAGGAAAATATTAAAAGGTGTTCTCCATTGTTAGGACTGGTGTTATTTTTAAAACTCTTTCTATTGGCTTGCAATGTAAAGTTACTTCTTATTATGAATAATGACCCCAAAAGTTTGCAAAATGTGGTTATAATTCATGATTAAGAGTCCAGGCTATGTAGCTATACTATCTGTATTTGAATCCTGATTTTACTACTTGCTAGCTATTTAAGCAAGTCACTTAACCTCTCTATTCATCCATTTGCTTATTCATAATACAGGAATGATAATAGTAGAACCATTAGGTTTGTCGTAAGGAGGAAATAATTAAACATAAAGTGTTCAAATGAGAGTTAGATATTGAAAATATGTAATCAATTACTTGCAGGAATTACATCTTTAGATAACTGAACATTTATATTTGTAAAATAGAGCCAATTCCTGCAAGTTTAGAAAAACATCATTATAAATGGTTCTGTTAGATCATATGATACATCATCTCACTTATATAGCTCTTAATACCATTATGCCAATTTTATTCCTATCTCTTGATACCAGATTCATAATGGGGTTCTACTGAATCATGAGGTCCTTAGAGAACTGTTGTAAAAACAGATGCAAATATTAAGGCTCTCTATTTTTCCTAAGAAATGGCAAAATTTTTAGCCTAGTTTCTCATTAAAGTCTGCATCCTCTCCGAATAGATTGCTAGGGTACCATTTAGTGCATCAAAACATTAATCTACTAAATGGTGCCTGAGAGGTTAATGCAGCCTCCAAAAATGACTGACCTGCTCCCAGAGGCCTGTCCTGGGAGAATGGGTTCTCTAAGTCAGACATGGGGACTTCCCTTGGAGAACCAGTTAGAGGAGTGACATAAAGTCTGGGAGGCCCACACATGGACTCTGCTTGTATATGACACCTTTGGGATCTGAGTCTAGAGGTTGCCTCATTTCCTAAAAATAAAAGAGATCTAGATGATTCGCAGTGTCCTCTTTCAACCAACTGAAACTTTGCTAAGTGGAACTTATTGGAGACAGAGGTGCTCTGAACACTAAATTGTGATGATAGTTTCATGTATTTGAAATTCTTTATCTTTACCCAATCCTCAGACAGGAGAGAATTGACTCAAAAGCCCAGTCACATTCTAATTTCCACAGGTGTTGGTGTTAAGTACAAATCAAAGGAAATGAGGTCTAGAGAGACTGAAAGGTATACGAGGTTTATAATAATTATAGTGACTATTTACTGAACACTTACTAGGTACCAGGCACTACATTGAATGCTTTATATATATGAACTATTTGAATACCAACCATTGCTCTGTAATGTAGAAATTACTTCTATTTTCCAAATGAGGAAATTGAGGCTTTGAAAAAGATTGTTGAATAATTTATGAGGAGTTATAAATCTGGTAAGTACTTCAGTGACTAATAATAGAGACCTTCAATCCATTGATTCCATTGCTTTTTTACTTTCTATCACCTACCTCTCTCTATCCTTACTTCTCTCCTAAGATTCTAGGCTCCTTTTTTTTCTTTAAATCACTGTCTTACAAAAGCCTCTTGCCTCAATTCCAGTGTATTCGCCCAGGGAAACTCCAACTCTGGTTAAACACAACTTTCTGCGAGCTGTAAGGCTATATTTGAGCAGCTATCCATCATCCTATGCATTCGGTTCTTATATATTTTATATGTGCAGGTGTGTGCATGCGTGTGTGTATATAAATTGATCGATTTTACTCTAATATATAAACAGAATTTCTCAACTTGTTCCCCCTCTAGCTCTGCATTGCAGCCACCAGACACTAAGCCGCCGTTGTCTCTTGCCTAAACTGCCATAGCAGCCTTTAAGTAATCCCTTTACTTCCACTGTTTTCCTTACACTATTCTCTGAACACTAGTTGGAAAAATCTTTTAAAATATTATTCAGATCATGTTCTCCATTTGCTTCAAGTCCTGCAATAATTTGCCATTGAATATTGAATAAAACCTAAGGCCCAACATGATCAAGCCTCTATGTGCTTTTTTTTTCTCTCCTCCGCCCCCCAACTTTATTGAATATAATAGCAGATTAGTTGCTTATTTACATTGTACAATTCAATGGGTTTTTTTTTTTTCAGTTATAGTAGGCATACACTAATATATTGGTTTCGGTTGTACAGCATAGTGACTAGAGATCTATATAACTCACAAAGTGATCACCCCACTAAATCTAGTACTCCTCTTTCCCTTACATATTTATTACAACATTATTAACTATTTTCCTTATGCTACACTTTATATCTCCATGTCTATTTTGTTACTATCTATTTGCTCATGATACCCTAGCTCACTGGCCTTTGTTCCCCGAACACTTTGAGCTTGCTCTTGCCTCAGGGCCTTTGCAGTTGCCGTTTCCTCTACCTGGCAGGCTCTTTCGCCAGACCATCCCATACCTGGCTCCTTCTCGTCACTCAAGTCTCAGCTCCGATCTCACCCCTGGGAAGCCTTCCCTGGGTACTCAGTTTAAGGGGCTTTTCATGTGATAAAGAGGGCAAAGAACTCCTCAAGGTGGCACAGAGTGCTAGTGGCTGAGTTGAGGCCAAATGAGGTTTTCTAACTCCTGTTCCTATGTTCTACCTATTACCTGGTGTTGTCTCCAAACTTTTTTCTTTTTTGGTAACATAGATAACCTGGTCCATATCTTTCAAATTATCTCTTTGATCAGGGATTATAAAATTCCAGTAGCATAAGGGCAGAATTTCCTTCCGCAGCTTTTTGGTGTTGTATCCTGTGCTGTTAACTGGGCCCTGGAGCTCAGGCCTGCTCTCAACTGGCTCCCTACTCCACTGACAGGCAGGCGGCTTTGGTGGCCAGCTGTACAAACATGCGTGAATAATGTTCCTGGAGCTGTGTGGAGGAAAAGCTTCACGCCCTACTGATGTATCTGCATTTTTTTATGTTCACAAAGTCAACTGTTATATCAGAATGACCAGTTATGCACTCTATGTGTACCTAATCAAAAATGAATGCTGCCTTTTATTGAAGGTCTTCTCTGTGCTGGGTTATTTTACATATTTTATTCCTAAGGTTCAGAGAAATGAAAAAACATTTAAGCGTTTGTATGAGTGATGTCAGAACCTATATTCCTTTTAGAACATCATGTTGCCTTTAAAGTAGTCTATGTATTTAATGACCTACCCTTTAGGTATAATTTGAAATAAATGCTTTCTGTTACTCTGTTCTACCTTTTTCCCAGTCTTAGCATCTTTGACATAATTACCCCCAAGGCTTTTACCTGTTTCTTGGCTTGCCAATGTGTAAACCTCAAAAATGTATTATTCAATATGACCCACTCAAAAGTATTAAGTGGTTGAGGAAAAAGGTGGCAGGTTTTTATTTCATTATGGAGATGAAACTTAGTCATATTGAGGAGGGACTCTGACAAGAGAGTGGAGGAAATTTAATGATCTCACCATAAAGTCCCTCAAATAAATTTGTCCCCACTAAATTAATGGCCACTAACTTCTACTTATGTGCTGACTAAATCTTTTTCAGCTATGTACCCATGTCCTTGTCTGAATCCTATTATATCTACATCTGATTCTGGAACAGTATTTCTCGTGTGAAAGTAACTAGCCCAATTACAGATTAACTCTGTATCTTATTTTTCATTAACATAGATTCTAACCAGTAGAACTAGCTGCTTCAGACCCAATATCGGGAAATGATTTTGCTAATGTGTGTCTAGTAGCTATTAAACATCTGAATGAATGTTCTTCTCACATTAGTTCTCAGTGCCTTTCGAATACAAAAAAATATTTAATAACTAGATGGGAAAAGTTTGTGACTTTTTTTCTTTTCTGATTGCATAATGAGGTTGTGCTGCTTTGCCACTTAGTCATGCTTCCCAAAGGCTGCTTTCTATGTCTTCTGGACAATAGTCATTATCCATTATCATTTTCTTGGCATGGCTTTTATTTGCCAGAAAAGCTATTCAAAAGCTTCCACACCCTCCTTGGTGACCCAGATAGGTAGAAGAATATCGACATCTCTGCAGTGCTTATTACCAAGACAGCAATCTAGCAGCATTGATTAGCAGGACAGATAGAGTGGCATTTTAAAATTCTATTCCAAAAGTTAGAATCCTTCATTTTAAAACACCTTTTAAATACTTTTTAAAAATCATCTGTAGAAACTTTTAATAGATTCTGTAATGGAGTTTGTGCCAGGATAAACATGAAACTCAGCTAAAACAAAATCAACTATCAAAGCAACAAAAAGTGGGCAGGAAAGAGAACATTTACATTTTTATCCTCCAACTTGAAGTTAAATTAAATTATCTTCATGAACCTTCAAATTTTATTTGATAATAGATCTGAGTATATTTTATTTTCTGTGCTATTTACTTATTGTCTCCCAGCTCTGTACCTGCCCTTCTCTGCTCTCCTCTGTACCGCTGGGGCTGGTAGTCTCCAAACTACATTTCTCAGACTCCTTTGACAGCTGCCTTCCTATCAGGTCATGCCAATGGGAGGCACTGGTGGAAGACCAGAAGGCAGAAGGAAAAGAGATTTCTGTCTCTTGCACCAACTCCATGTCAGGAACCAGCAGTTGCTGATAGTTTCTGGGGGTGGGAGAAGGATGAACATGGGTTCCCCAACAGCATATCTTTCTAGATTGTCCTGTACCTTTTTAGTAGTTCCAGCCCTGGTCACATTGCTTTTGAACTTTAAAGATTCAATGGTCTTACAATTTGTCTTTAATTATCATCCAATGGGACTTTTATTTAAACATTTGGCTTAGAAAATAATAACAGTCATAAATGATAATAAAAATGGCTAAGGCTTATCATTTACTATGTGTTGTTCTCATCCTTTCACATCTTATTTAATCCCCACAATAACTCTATGAAAACATACTATTTTTATCCTCTTTGATCTTGAGAAAAATGAGGCACAAATTGATCAAGTAGTTTGTCAACATTCACCACTGCCCTGTGGAGAAAACTAGGATTTGACCCAGGGTTACCTGATTCTGTAGCTTGAGTTCTTAATCATTACAGAATATTGCCTCCAGTTTCTCTGTGTTCTAACTGAATGTACTTCTATTTTGTAGACCATGAAGTCTTTGTTTGAACTATAGTCTTTAATGAAAGGTTTTGCAAATGTACTCTCTGAGCTCACTTCCTGAGTTGTATAATTCTAGAAGTAGTGTAAAGAATGTAAACTCTTGTCACTTGTATATTATGTGCTCTATGAGGCCAGAAATGATTTCTTGCCATGTTCATCACTATATTCCCAGCACCTAGCATAGTTTCTGTCACATTTGAAACTCTAATAATATGTTTATACACTAAATGTAATATGTTTATTTAATAAATATTTATACAATAAATAATAAATCATAATATAAATAAATTGGACATGCAATATACAATATATCAACGAATCGAAGCCTGCATGGCTTTGGAAAGGGTTAATATTACACAGCCAGTTAACTCTTTTTATTGCTAATACTTCCACTTGGAAAGACATCTAGCTAACAGGCAAAGGGTTTTGAGTTCTTTTTCTCAGCCAGAATACAACACAATCTAAATTCGGAAGGATACATTTTAATAAAATACATTTTAACAAAATGTATTTTATTAAAATACATTTTAATAAAATACATTTTAACAAAATGTATTTTATTAAAATACATTTTAATAAAATACATTTTAACAAAAATACAGTCCAGGAATATCAGGGATGAAAAGTAGGAAAGTATGTTATGTTTAAGGACTATATTTAATGATTTCTCATAAGTCTGTAAGAGGTATATAAACAAATTAAGGAGATGAAATAATGCTAAGATGTAAAAGAAGAAATGGCAGATCCCTAAGGGAGAAGAGACATTAAAGAGCAAACTTAACCCCTATCTATTTCCTTTGGAAGGAGAGTGTAGAACTTTGAGAAGGTGGATAAATGAACACTTCACATGTTAGGTTCAGTGATATCATGAAAGGAGATATAAAATACCTTTAAGGAGTCAGGCACTGACACTACCTCAGGAGGGAGAGAGATAAGAATGGGGTAGAGGCAGGACTCCTGTGGACTGGCCATATCAGGTCAAGGATTCAGACTCTGTTCTGAGGACTTTGCTAAAAAAAGAGGCATGTGTAGGTCCTGAGTAAGGAAAGTTCGTGCAGTAGACTTATGTAAAAAAAGTGGATACTATTATTTGATCTGTGGCTGAACGTGGAGGGAATGTGGAGGGAATGTTTAAGATTACTGTAAGGAGAACATGACTCCATTAAGATTGCAATCCAACTTCATAAAATTGGAAGAAGTAGCATATTGAAATTGGGTCAGTGGGATCAGTCTACCCTGATAGATACAGGCAAAAAAAAAAAAAAAAAAGTGTGGGAAAGGTAAAAACAATGGTAAAACCATAAAAGTCGGTCTGCTATTTATTATACGTCTAAATACTCTCAGCCAAAAAATACTCTTCCCTGGAAAAAATATTTTGTTGGTTTAAGATCTAAAAAAGTAAAGCAGTAACTTGTGTTTTAACTGTACATATACAAATATTAATTAGCTGCTTTTAAAAAAACTTATTCTTCAGTGAACATTGCATTCCACGTATAAGTTACATTAGAGAACTACTGGAAGGCAAGTTGTCCTGAGACATGTACCTCAACCACAATCCTTTGTTTCAAGAGTAAGAATCATTGCAGCTCCCTTCTGCCATAGTTTGTATCTTCACACATTCTTGTATTTAAACTGTAGGTTTCAAATAATAGTTGTAAGTATTACTGAAAAAGAACTTGAGTTACTTAAATTCTGTAATTTTATGTAACCACTTGGAATTTTCATTTGTGTTTAAAATTTTTTAAATTGAAGAAGTAAAGTTCAAAAACAAACTGTTACCTATTCATGCCTGAGACAAACCATCAAAAAGTATCTTGAGTAAACTGAGAACACTGAGAAAGTAATCCATTACTTTCTTCCTTCTTAGTACTGTAGTATTTATTCACTCATTTCTGAGATGATTATGTCTATTAAGGTCAATAAAGAAAAAATTTCATAGTCTGCGTTCCTTTTTAGGCCATTATTTTTATTTGTTCCATGGCATAGTTATTACTGAAGATAATTTTTGTATAGGGGTAAAATAGTCTCTGTCTGTCAGATGTGCTGTCAGAGCAGATCTTCCAAATTGTTATTGCAAATGAAGTCCATTATACCCCGAGTAAGAGAAACGCCATCAGTCATGTGCATCCTCTGCTTGTTAACTGACTACCTGATAGAAAAGGAAGAATTGTAGTGCTGGGTTATTTCTTGAACCTTCCTCAATGTCTCATGAACTTCTTAATGATATACTCTTTTAAGACATTTTGGTGAATCCATTTAGGTTTCCTGTATGATTTATAGGATTTCATTCAGAATGACTTTGTTCAAATGGATATACTGTATGTTAGCAATACGTTCCTTTTCATTCTTCAGGACCAATGAGCTAAGGAAAATTTGCTAGGGCTGGGCTATCAGTGCAGAACTTTGAGTTGGACACCTGTTAGAAGCTAATCATATACTTGTTCATTTATCTATACTTTCTAATGCTAGGAAGAAAGTACTGAAGTGCAGTAAGGATAATGTTTTGCTTTACTCAAGTAACAATTGACATGGTAACAATAAGCTTCATATTTACCTTCCCTTGAGGACTTAAAATTTAGGTAAAAGTTCTCCAATTTTATTGTGGAATAAAGCAAGGTTAATAAAAATGAATTTGTCACATACAGCTTTTTCAGAAAACTAGAAAAATGTAGGTATATCATTATCGGAGTGTAGTAAGTATGATGGGAATAAAGAGGTTTAATATAGGAATTAGGGCTTCCAGGAATATGGAAGAGCTGGGAAGTTTCTTCTGGTCACCTGGCCATGTTGGCTCCTCCTTGTGTACTGGTGACAACCAGCCAAATCAACAGTGGGTTCTGTGGTAAGTGATTCAAATATGTCAAGACAGCAGACTTGGTGCTATTACAGCTGTCTCAACAGAAAGAAAGCAACCTGACCAGGCTATCAGAATAATCTGGCCAACACCCTCCTCCCTGGATACTGTTTGGGTGGGCATTGCCAAGATCTGACTGTGATCCTGCTTTTTCAAGCTTTCATGGCTGATACATCTTCTAAGTAATACTATGTTTCTTTTAATATGCAATCTTTAATCAGACAACCATTCTGTTGATTCTGGATTTTTACCCCCACTAATCTGTCTGAATCTGGGTCATTTTATATTGATTTTATAATTTCACCCTCAGAGGGCAATTTATTATTACATACCAACTATAGAGACCATAGAGAAGTTCGCCAATCAACTAAGGATTTTATCAATCTTCTTTTTAGTGTATTTACTTCTGAATTTATAGAAAAGTATGAAGACTCAAAAAGGGTTTAGAGGAAAACCATGAAGATGATTAATGAATTTGAGAATGACTCATGTGGAAAGATCAGAAGTACTGGAGGAAAGAAACTGAAGGTGAACTTAATGATGGTATCCAAAAATACTGGATTGTTAAACATAAGAAACCAAATTATTTTGCAACATGAGGGAGTTAGGCTAGACAGAAAGAACTCCCTTATAGTGAGAAATATAAATGATGAGTAGGCTACCAAAAAAGGATTAGAAATCTGCTCTGCAGTTTAAAAAATGACTGTATTTTCACATTATAGACTGTAGTCCTTTCTAAAGACAGAAATAGACCATATAACATTTCAATTTTTTTTTCAGATCTGAGATTCATAGATTAACTTTGTCAGGAACAGGGTAATGGATCCTTCTACAATTAAGTGAACCAAGAACTTGAGGTAGTAATCCAAGCTTAATTACGAAGAAATTCCTTTTCATGCACTGGTTATTATTTCTTTTGAGCAAAAGAATTCTTTGAGAAACTAATACAACCACAGACCACTACACACACATATGCACGCCGGTATCATATTTTGCATACAATTTCTAGGGATTCGTGGACACCCCACAACCTATACCTAGGGATCCAGGCTGGAAGCCTCTTTCTAAAGGAAATTTATTCTTATCTCAGAAATGGTCAATCCCATTTTTATCTTTATAGAAAGTTTGTTCTGTGATCTTCTTGGTATCATGTATTACTTTCATATCGTAGAAAATATATGACTTGCTACCTCTTTTCTTTCTAATTTTCTTCTGTTTTCCCTCCTAATTTTTTCTCTTCCTCTGTCTCACACATTTTCCTGGTCTTCTCCATTGTTCCTTCCTTTCTATCGAGGTCTATTAGTAGCCCCAGGACTTGAGGTCCTAACTTAAAAAGATTGACATCTTAAAGCCCAGCATCTGATTAAGATTAATGGACCTATTAAACTAAGACCACTTTAGTCAATTTGTATTACTTGGTCAAACTCCTTAATGTCTCTCACACTTTGTGGTTACTTGTGAAGGAAAAGTTAATTGTAAGCACAGACTGTAGAATCTAGAAATGATTGTTATGTTCCTAAGATTCTTCATTTAGAAAAGTTTGGGAAGCCCCCTCTTTTGGTTGGAGTCTGAGGCACATAGAAAAAACACATTTCTCAAACTTCTCCATATAATTGGAATCAATTTCCCTTTAAAAAAAAAAAAAAAAAAAAAAGGTTTCCATGAGAAGCCAAGGGGAGATTAAGGTCCAACCTTCACTTTATCCCCTACATGTTTGTTGCAACCCTTTCCCGAGTAAAATTGATGGTAAGAGGAATAAATGTGCCTCCTTCTGTTACTTTACAGAATTTCCTGTGCTGTATAACCCTTTCTATTTTGCTAGTTTCTCTTCTAGGAGCTGTTATGAAGGAGGCCATTTCCCAGGGAACAGAGGATAGCACATTCATTTAATACTTAATTAGAAATCTGTTCATGGAACTCATCTTTCTCAATCTTGTAGCATTCTAGGGTTTCCAGGCCAAAGACACCATCACTGGGACTCAGATTACAGAAAATCTTGCCATAAAATAAACTCTCTGCAAGTGTGAACATGCACATGTGAGATATATAAGAGAAATTAAATAAGGCCAATAAACATATTTGGAAGATTTTCTCTTACTTTAAACTTAAAAACATCACCAATTGAAGTCAAAGATTTAAATTTTAACTTGAGGTCTTGACCAAGTTTCTGTTTTAAAACATGAGAAATAAACAAACAAAAACCTTTATTTTAAGCAAAGAGTTTGATTTACAGAGGGATCTTTCTCTAAACATGTACTTACATAATTTTAATCTAAGGATGGCAAAGTCGAGAGGATGCATCCTATTTCTTATTGGCAAAATTCTACATGTTGTGATACCATACTACCTTTTTAAGGTGAACATCAGGTCAGTTGCGGCTTGAGCTATCCCAGTTGTTAAG
This sequence comes from Pteropus medius, assembly GCF_902729225.1. Lineage (NCBI taxonomy): Eukaryota > Metazoa > Chordata > Mammalia > Chiroptera > Pteropodidae > Pteropus > Pteropus medius. The sequence continues at coordinate 12,371,879 of NW_024354500.1, forward strand.
TATTTTCCATATTATCCTTGCTTACCTATGGATGACACGAATCCCATTGATGACTGTGTCTCCCTTCTTACTTTGGCTCCCAGGGGGTCCAGAATTTATTGTGTGGTTTCCCTTATTCCTGTGCAGAAACCTGAGGCAGGCATTTCTGTGAACTAATTTTCCCAGGCTTTTCTTTTCCCTCCTTTCACTTTGCTCTGATTTTTTTTATCTTTAGGGGGAAAAAAATCTGATTATGCTACATGTATTTCCATAAGCTACCTCAGATCTGTTTGTACTAAGGCAAAGCATTAAATAAAAACAGATAATTTCCTAATGTTATATCTTGAAACTTGAAATTCAGGAAGAAATCAACAGCTTTGAGAACTTGTCAACAAGTTCTATTTCAGAGTTCATCTGCTTTGTCTGATTCAAAGTAAAATGGACCAATCTAAAGCTTCTGTACAGCTCCCCACAATTAAACCCACAGCAGTGACAAGTACTTAAATAAAAAATATTTTCCCAAGTCCAGATTTATGTCACACCTACAAGTATGTTTGGCAGAATATCTATAAGTAATTATACAGAATTTGCAACAAAATCCCATTTTTTTTTTCATTTCTTAGGACTTTAGGTCTGAATGATTTGCAAAATATAGAAGCCATATACCATATGCTAGATCTTAAATATTTACCCATGAATCTTGGTCGTTGAAGATTTCTTTTTGGTAGCACTTAAGTCACCTCATTGCTATTTCTGGTAGAGCTCTCCAGTTTCTAAGAGCCACTGCTATTTTTCCGAAAAGTCTGGACAGTCTTCTGGAGAAAAAACAGTAGGAGCGGCTGAATAAACAGGGCAGCTACACAGCTATGGGTTGAAAGCTGTGGTGTAGGACACCCCACAGTTTAGGAATGAGTGGGTTTATTTGTTTAAAAGGAACAATTTGAGAGGAGAGGACTTTTACTGAACAAGGTATCCAGGAGTTCTTCCAAGCATAGCACTTTTTCTCTGATGTCTATACTTGGTTGCTTATTTATGTGTTTTTCTTGAGTCTGAACAATTTTCAACTTTCGATTTCTCCTCTATAATTTGTGAATTAAAGAAATGACTCTGGACATAATCATTTGACTTTTCTTTGGCAAGTTTCATGGTATCCCAGAAAGAGACAAAGGAAAGGGTGGTGAAGAGAATTGCCCAAGAGGTTGAAATAAGCAAAGAAACTGAGATCCTTGCAGTTGTCCCTGGCCCCTAGCTAATAGAATAGTTTTCACTTCTTGAGAAACCAGCACTTTAAGGATTTCTTGGATTATAGTTAAAGCAATTATAAGTTTGAAGACTGGTTAAACTTTCAAAATAAGCCTTCTGCTAAAAGATGTAATCTTTTCCAGTTTCTTAAATCTTTTGGTAGAATCTCAAAAACACTTTTTCTCATTATGTTCTGTCTTTTCCCTTAAAGAATATATTAAATGAACTGAGTTCTGAAAAATATAAGGTGCCGAATAAGATCACAAAGAGAAGTAACCCAAGACTCTATCCAGATAAGAAAAATGGCCTACTATATATCAGGCTCTTCTTCTGACAGGATGTCAAGAGTCTCCAGTTACATGGTGGTCATAAGGTAGCAGAGTGTAGGGAATTAAAGCAATAGCACAGGAATCAGAGAACACTCTTGGTAGACTTGAAGAGTATGACGTGATGACTGTATTTGAGAGTTCTGATGTTAGATAGATTGCGGCTGGGCAGTTACTTCAACTCTCTCTCCATTTCCTAATTTGTACACATATCCTAACCTTTAAACAACATAAAAATGTCCTTTAAATAAGATTAAATGAAATACTTTGTGAAAAGCACATGGCCTAGTGCCTGGCACATAGTGATGCTCAACATTTGGTGACTGTTATTATTTATAATTATTAAACTTACTTTTTTTGAGACTGTAAAGTGTCCTTTTCCTGAGCCTGAATTTCAAAACTATATCGGAAATAATTATGCCAGCAGTAATTTTACCTCTTTAGAAGGAAGGTGCCATTCATTCATACTCTTACTAATTTAGAATGATTTGCTAGAAGTTCAATCATAATGATTAACAATTCAGAAATAGAGAATATATTAAAATCAATGTAGGTAGAACACTAGCTTCACCCATAGTAGATACTATCAGAAACCTGGATTTCATGATCCAAAATATATTTATTATATTATTAAATTAATATATTTATTATTTCCTCAATCCTAGAATCCTACAGTTTCAGAATTACTAACCCATACCCCTGTGAAAACCAAATTTAATAGAATACAATATTTGTCTTTTTTCTTTAGCCTTACATACATAATAAACTGTTGTCTTCCAAAATTACTTAGGTTAGCTCTTTTCTTCACCATCTATTCAGTGTGGTTATGTTATTCATCGGTAATACAGTTAGGTTAACTGTTTGAATTTCATTTTGGGCTCCCCCAAGGTCCTGGTTGATTTTAATTGTTTATTTATTTATGGCTATGTTAAACATTACCATGGTTCTAAAAATCAGAAATATAAAAAAACTTATACTTTCACCCATTCTTTCCACATTATTTTGACCTAACCACTGTGGATAACTATTTCCATTAATGTTTCTGATTTGTTCTTCTTCTATTTCTTCTTGTATACTTTCTTATTTTCTCTTCTTTCTTAATGAAGATAACATGCTGCAGATAATAGTTTTCACTTTGTTTCTTGTACTTAGCAGTGTATCCTGGAAATCACTCCTCATCAGTTCATAGTGGTTGTCCTTATTTTTTATACAGTTGTATAGCACTCCATTGTATGGATATGCCATTGTTTATTCAAATCCTTTCTTATATATGGGTAAGAGCATGTATAGTTTAGTTACAAATTGCCAAATTCCTCATCCAAAAGATTTTCTGTAGTTTGCATCCATATCAGTGAAAGAGAATGCCTATTTCTTCACAGCCTGGCCAACAGGATATGTCATACTTCTAGAGTTTCTCTAATCTGATAGGTGAAAAATAGTAACTCAATGTTGCTTTAATTTACATTTAATTACAAGTGAGTTTAAGCATCTTTACATGTGTTTAAGGGCCATTTGTATATATATTTTTTCCTTTGGTCTATTTATCTATTTGTATGCCAGTACCATAATATTTAAATCATAGAGGCTTTACAATATAGTGTGTTTTAGGTAGGGCTAGGCTCCCTTCACAGTTTTTTCTTCATTGTTTTCCTGATTATTCTTTCATATTTGTTTTCCATATAAACGTTAGTATTAACTTATATAACTCCATAAAAAAAGTTCATTGATATTTTATTGGGATTGGCTATTTATCAGTTAATTTGGGGAGAGCTGACATCTTTATAATGTTGAGTAATTCTACTCAAGAATAGGGGAGGCCTCAGAATTTGTTCAGGTCTACTTTTGCACCTATCAGGAGAGTGTCATTAATATTATAATCCAAAGAAGAGACTAATAATGAAAGGTTCAGCACTCAAGGGGTCACTGGGTGTTACCTTCAAACATGATATGCTGGTGATTGCCTGCTCCTTGTTATCCATTCAACTAATGTTTACTGAACATGCACCTACCAGATGGTAGGCTCTAAGCTAGGTCCTGTGGATACGAAAGTAAAACACCTTGTCCCTGCTTGAGAGGTGCTCACAATCTAGTGGGGAAAACAGGTTATTAAATTGACAGTAGCAGTTACTCTTCCTTTTTAAGGACAATCCAGTCTTTTCACTGAGGGGAAAAACTAGAATTAATGTCTGTGAGACATCAAGGAGAATGTTGAAATTTGTTGTATAAAATCTGGCTGGAAATTGTTTCTCAATGTCATTTATATATTCAATAACGTTTGCATACAACTCTGTCTTAGAAAATAATTTAAAAGTCTAACTGTAAAGTGTTAAAGCCCTTCTTGTTTATGCATGTATATCTAGTGAGATATTGAGTGAAATATTGTAATTAGTTGATTACAACAGCAGCTGATAAGCAGCAAGCTTCTCTTCTCAAATCACTTTACTTTCTGATGGTCATTAATAATTTGCCTAAAAAAGAAATAAGTCCTTAAAGACTTTTTATTACTCTTCCCCAATTTTTCTGTTAGGTCTTGGAATTTAACATGTGACTAGCACGTTTTTTGGAGGGGAGGAGGAAGGTTGGGTGTCATGTTTACATATGTTTAACAAAATATAGTTGCTGCCTAAGTTGAGTTAATAATCATTTTAAAAGTTATTTTTACTGTGATTCCTTCAAGCTTAATTCACATCTAATTTTGATACCATGAAGAATCAAGCAGGATCTTGAGTTTGATCCTGTGGGAAATTAACTTTTTCAGGATTGTTAATGTTTCTAGAAAAAAAATAGTTTACTTTCTGGACTGTTCTTTAGCCGTATGTCTAGTATAAAATTCCCAGTTTTGTATTCTCTCATTAGAAAATAATTCTAGGTTTCAAAATGGAACTAGGGTAATATAAGATGCCAAAGTGTGCTTCTGATTGCAGAAATAGAGGTAGCGATTGCTGATACTAGGGAAAGGGAAAGGATTGGGAAGAAAAGGGAAGGAATCCTAGTCTTTTTGATTCTTTCTCATGTAAGCGTGAAAGTAAAAGGAGACTTGTTGGCTATAGCTTTTCAAAAAGCAAAGACTGTTTCTTCAGGGAGCCTAACAGGCCAAGAGAGAAAGTGATGGAATGCTGTCTTAGAAGCCTTTCAGAATGAGAAGCAGGCAGATATTATTCAAATATAAGCTGGAAGTGACCTTACATTGAACTTGCTCAAGAGTAATTACTAATA
>NW_024354500.1:12376816-12407991 GCF_902729225.1 Pteropus medius
TCTTGTTAATTTTATCCCTCCTCTTTTCTGCACAGCACCGTAGTCATTCAGTTAAATCCATTTATTCTCAATCCTCTGTACCCATCCCCACCCAAGTCCTCAACTCCTTTCTCCACCCTCACTTGCACTTTTCCTCTTTTATCTTCATTCTAAAGTGGTGCTTTAAGAGAATTATATAGTAGTCTCTAAGGCATTGTGGTTAATCACTATCCTCAACAATCTTCAAAGCTGTTCTTTTTAATTCTTATCCCCATGTACCTAAGAACATGTTACATCCAAGGTTGCCTGAAATCTCTGGTCAGATCAATTAATCACACCAGTCTGCCCTCCAATTATTCTTTCAAGCAACAGTATTTATTCCAAAATAATAGCTAACACATATAATGACACAATTTATAATCAGAAAATTTCAAAAACATAGGAAAGTGAGGCTACTGTGCCAAAGGATCCTTAAATACTGACTGATGAGCTAGGAAATATGAAATGTGTAATGAAAAATGAATTTTCTCGTTTAGGCTTATAATTATATAAGATTAAAACATCTTTGATATTTTTGTTTCTTTCCAATAGTCTTGTTTCATTAGAGTGTTTGACAAAGTGCCAATAGGAGCTGGAGGCATGCCACAGTAGCTTCCCAGTAGGAACTGCTTCCCCTTCCGCTCCTGCCAGTATAAACATAACATCCCCCACCACTTCATGTGAATCTTCTAGTAAAAAGAATAGGAGCTTCTCACCACCACTTTTGGGGCCTGTTGGCTGACCCAGCTGTAGTGTTTAAGCCTCAACCCATGCAACCACGTCCATCAGTGCACTTCAGAGATGAATTTCTGCTCCTTAACAGCCTCTCCATACCTGGTTGCTTCTATTTAATTACACACTTAAAATTTGGCAGAATAAGTTATTAAAAGGAGCATTTGCAGATTTACTTGCCACATCACTGCTCTCTTCCCTTCTGTGTTTTAGTTGTGTATTTTTAAAATGCCTTGTAGAGGAGAAGCATTATTTATAAACTGATTAAATGTAATGATTATGTTTAAGATTGCTCCTTCCTCCCTCAAGATTCAGAATTTGGGTTTTATCATATTTTGACTAAAAATAGTACTATGCAGTAATTGGAAGTACATGGAATTTATTGGTTCATTGTCTTCCATGGATTTGGAGATTACTACAAACTTACTCTAATTTAATTATTTTAATTCAGGATCAGCCATGCTCCAACCTGCAACACTGCACGCATACCCACACCAGTTCTAGTCCAGGGGGAGGTGGAAGGGAGAGAGCAGTTAGAAGGCAGGAGGAGAGAGACACCAGTGTGAAATGAACACTTTGTTACTATGAAGAAAGTTACTTCAAAATTTTTTCCTGACCTACTTTCTCTCCTTCTGGGACTCTAATTATATTTGACTGTTTGATATTATCTCATAGTTATGGACATTTTGTTGATTTTAAAACTTTTTTATTTCAGTTTGGGTAATTTTAGTGATTTGTTCTAAAGTTCACTTGCAACCTTCTTTTTGCAATATCCAGACTGCTGTTAAGCCTATCCAATAAATTTTGACTTCTGATATTGCATTTCTAAGTTTTAGAATCCATTTGGATGTTTTATAGTGTTTCCATTTTTAATTATACACGATATACATTTTGTAGTGTTTCTACTTTTTATGACACACAATATTCATTTTCTTATAAATTCTTTGACAGTGTGTATTGTCTTAAAGTTCTTATCAACTGATTACATTTTCCTGCTTCCTCACATTTTACATACACACACACACGCACACACATTATATATACATATTCAGATATAATATATGTATGTATGCATATATATATGCATGTACATATATATATACATATATATGTGTGTGTATATATATCTATATCTATCTATCTATCTATCTATCTATCTATATATAGAGAGAGAAAATTCCAAACATTGTGAATAAAAGAACATTAAGACCTTTTTGATCTTGTTGGTGTTTGAGTTGGGAGAGGTAGACTGCAGTTTCAGATATATTGGGTTCACTTTTGGATGGCCTCAGAATCCAATCACTGTAAAAATACCTAGGACCATATGGTTGCCCTCTGCACACTAGCCCTTTCCCCACTGCCGCTTTGTCAATGTGGGGAAGGTTGGGCAAATAAAGTTGCTGGACTGAGTTCTTCCAGATTCTCAATTCAGCCTACCAGCCCAGTCATTCAAGGAAGGCCTGACTATTTCCCCTCATTCCCACAGTCTCCTCACCTTTAGCAGCTCACCTGGGCCCTGGATCCAGGAATAGAAGCTGCTGCCATTCTCTGCTTACTTGTAATGGGCTCATTTCTCTCTGAAATGTAGTTTATCAAGGTTTCCTTGCCACCACAGTTCTTCACTAGCCCCATAGAAAAGTATGGTTTTTATTTTGTCTGTGTCTTTTCTTGTAGTTACTATGAGAGCAAAGGTCTTTTGTATCCTTCTATATCCTAACTGGAAGCAGAAGTCTAACCTACTTTTTTAATTCAACATTTATATGCGCTGGCAAAGGACACAGGACATTAAAGAATATTCATAAAATTCCAGAGAATTTCCACAGCATCAATGGTTTCTGTTACGAAATAGAAAAAAAGATGGACAATGAAGTTTCAGATAAATCATATCTGAAAAGATATGATTTATAATTATATTTTCCAAATGAGATGACAGAGGGAAATATAGTAAAAGGGGGTGAAAAGCATTGGATCATTAAGGATTCCACATCACAAAATCAAAGAATATGAAGAAACCACACTATTGCAGTCACAGTATTTCAGGGCTAGCGGAAAATCTTAGGTGGTCTAGAGTTTAAATTTCTTACTTTACAGATTTACTTGATTTAAGATTTACTTGATAGATTTCATTTGCCTTTTCCAATGCCCTGAGAAGCCTGTGACTAAACATCAGCAGTTTTTCATCAGACTTATAATGAAGATCTGTCTTTCCTTTTTTATTCATTACAATAAAAAATGCCAGGAAACATGGATGTTTCATTGAGTTCTAAATTTGAAGTCTCTTTTTGTAAACATCAAACTTAGACCTCAGAACCCAAGGGAATCACACCACTTCTGCATAATGGAAAACAATTTATGGTAAGTGGTGTTGTCATCTTTTGACAAAAAGATAATACCTCAACTTAGTTTATTTGAAGCAAGGCAGGTCTGAAGAACCAAAGATAGTTTGGAATGCATATGAACTCTTCCAGATATGTAGGATGTCATAGAAAAATAATTAAAAATAGACCTCAAACCCTTTAATACTGACTCACAGGCCCAATGACTAAAAATTCATGTTTTGAGTATGTAAAAACTAAAATTAGAACTATTGAACTAAATTGAACTAAATTGAACTATTCTTCTACAGTCTAAAGAATGATGTCTCCACTGATTCTTGTTAGGATATGATCCACTGCTTGTTTAGTTTTAAGTGTGAGCTGGGGTTTGTAACCTTGCTTTCTTATGTAGTGTTTCTCAAAAGTTCTAGGAAAAGGTGCTTGAGAGTCACCTTTATGCTCTAACAGAAGATCAATAGTTATTTCTTAAAGGGATTTCATAGTGCCAAACAGCTTAAATAATTCAACCAGAAATAGACAAGGAAGGAAAGAAAAATAGTGTTCCAAAGATAAATACTTTCTTGAGTAAGTTTAGGATGCAAGAGAAAACAAAATTTGGGAGGTGTGCACATCTTTAGGAAGGAAAATAGTGAAGTTTGTGGTTGATAGAAGAGCATGGCCTGTGATTGGTTACATCATCCATGATATGGAGGATTTCTCTCTTCTTTCAGAAGATAATCTGTTTATTGAATATGGCCAATGCCTTCTTTGGAATTTATGGAAATACTGTAAACTAAACATATGCTAACAACTTTCTTAGTCTGTCATAGGAAAGGACCATTTCATTATTGGAAGAGATTTTAAAATAGAAATTAAACTCTGTTAGCTTTACAGTTGCTCCCAATAGAGATGCTTTGGTAAGATTTAGAGATAATTGTGATTGCTACGTCCAACCATCTCTAAGGTTCTTTGAAAATCCTTTGTGATTTGCTAACAAAATGCATTAAATGTAAAAAATTTGACTCATAGACACAGAGAACAGTTTAGTGGTTACCAGAGGGAAAGGGATGGGGAGAGACAGATAAGGGTACAGGGGATCAAATATATGATGAAAGAAGGAGATTCGACTTTGGATGGTGAACACATAATGCAATGTACATATGATGTACTATAGAAATATACACTTGAAACTTATATAATTTTGTTAATGTTACTCCAATATATTTCATTTTAAAAAAAGAAAGATCCCAGGAAAAAATTAAGTAGAGTTATTTAAAAAATGTAAAAATTTTGTTTGTAGGCTGAGTTCTCTTACCCTACTTGTGTTTTGGTTCCTTATATTTTGTTTTATTCATTTAATATTATTATTATTTTAAATTTAGGAAGATATTATCTTACTTTCCATTCTAGTACTCAATATTCCAGAGAACACTGTCCATAAGGCAGAAATGGAAAATGAGAGGATTTATGATGCTGGATTTGTGCTTCAGTGACTTGGGGTACAAAGGAAGGAAGAGAAATTGTCCCTATTTCTTTCTATCCTTTCCCACTAGTGCCCTCGCTGACCAAACCCAGCCAGAAACCAGATGGTACAAAGACCCTCAAAATGTAACCTACAGAGATCAGTACCCCACCCTCACCTTCCTGGAACAGAGCAGAGTGAGGGAAGGGCAAGGAATGATTGAGAGAAACTAGGTGCAGGATTAGCTCAAAGTCCAAATCATAAGGGGTTCCATCATCAAGTACCAATCTGACACTTGTAGTAACATCATGGAACATTGTTCAGCTGGCATCGGCCAAGAGCTCTTGCTATCCAGTTACTTCATTCCAATATTGTGGGGGATTTATTTTAAATGGGAAGATTTATTTGTAAACAAGGGTTTTCCTTGTAGCTGGGCTAGCACAATTTAAGAAAGGTAATTAAAGATTAGTACTCATCATTGTTTTGCAATATTTAGATTCAATATTTAGATGGTATACAAATTATGTACCATCTGCAATAATAATTTGAGACTATTGCTAGGTATAAAGTAATAATTTATAACCTCAGACAAAAACTTGATTAATATTCTGTGGCAATTTAAAAAAGGATAAAATATTTCTAATTACGTATTCATCTTCAATTATGAGGATGTCAGAGAAAGCAAAAAAAGGAATTTATCAAAATACTCTTTTAATTTACAATAGTGTTTTCATTCAACCCAGAAACTAAGATAACCTTTCTCTACTGGCAGAGGATTTTTTGTTCTGCGTCTACCACGTTGTTGATAACCACATTAAAAATGTGTGTGTGTGTGTGTGTGTGTACTCTTTCTAATCATATTAAATTGAAAGACTATCCTAAATGTCCACCTCCATGTAGAGGTCAGCCCTTAATTCTGCAGGTTTCATTTGAAGGTTCTGGTAAAGCTTTACTTTCTTCAGAGCACTGCAGCTGAAAGAGACCTTTTCCTGACCTTTTATTGACAGTCTTTTTCAAATTATTCATGTGAGAATCATATGCTGCTAAGTATATTGCCTTATATAGCTGTCTTGAATAATTTTAAACTCTTGAAACTGTATTTTAACATTTGGACATCCATACATTTCTTCCCTAAGAAAGTTTTATGCTCATTGAACGCCATATCCTTTATTTTTTTTCTCAGCCCTTGCACACTGTCTACCACAGAGCTGACCCTCAGTAATCAAGGAGAATACCTGACCATGGTAATTCTCTGAATTTCTAGCTAGAACCCTCTTTCTTATCAGAATTTCTGGGCTTCCAGAATTTCTAGGCTCCCAAATCTAGAAAAGTCTTATTCTCTCTCAAATAATATACATAATGATCTTTTAAAAAATAATAAAACAGTATTGGAGAAACATGATGGAGAGAGAGAAGTCCCTAGAACTCTCTCCTTGAAACAACAATTTATATATATATATTTAGAAGTAAAGTGATTATAAGGCAAATAGAAGCAGAGGAATGCAACCCTTCCTAAGACAGGGCATTATAAGTTTAAATAATAAGAGAATTGCTATAGCAAGATAGTAATGAACGTTCAGCATACATAGGGACAAATTGAGACAACGATGACTGAAAAGGGGAGGACTCAGGGATCCAAATTCACAAAGGGGAATGGAGATAAAGTATGTATAGAAGAAAATGGACGACAGTATATATATATATATATATATATATATACACACACACACACACACACACACACACACATATATATTATGAATATATATACATATATATGTATATATGTATATATATATATATATATATACAATCCTTTACATATTCATAATGGTAACCATACAGAGAAGATTCAGAACCTAAGTATAGAGCATAAAACAAAAAGAACTAGAGGCAAAACCTGCAAAATCCAACTAAAATAAAGAAAACAGAAACACAAGGACAAGGAAGCAATGGAAACACCGAGCTACCAGAAAACAAAAGATAAAATGGCTATAAGAAGATCTCATATTTCAATAATCACCCTAAATGTGAATGGACTAAACTCACCAATAAAAAGGCACAGGGTTGCAGAATGGATCAAAAAACAAAACACAACCTTTTGCTGCCTGCAGGAGACACATCTCAGCTCCAAAGACAAATATAGACTCAAAGTGAAAGGGTGGAAGATGATATTTCAAGCAAATGGCATTAGGAGAAATGTGGGAGTAGAGGTACTAATATCAGACAAAATAGACTTCAAAATCAAAAAAGTAAAGAAAGATACTGAAGGACACTTCATAATGATAAAGGGAATCATACACCAAAAAGACCTAACACTTATTAATATCTGTGCTCCCAATCAGGGAGCCTCGAAATATTTAGAGCAATTGCTCACAGAACTAAAGGAAGAAACAGACCAAAACACTATCATAGTAGGAGACCTAAATACCCCACTGTTGGATATGGACAGATCATCCAAACAGAAAATCAATATGGAAATAACATCCTTAAGTGACACATTAGAGCAACTGGACATAATTGACATTTACAGAGCCTCCCATCCCAAAACATCTGCTTATACATTCTTTTCTAATGCACATGGAACATTCTCAAGAATCGACCACATTCTTGGGACACAGAGATAGCCTCAACAAATATAAGAGGGTTGAAATCATACCAACCATATTCTCTGGTCATAATGCTTTGGAACTAGAGATCAACTGCAGAAAGAAATCAGGAAGAACCACAAATACATGGAGATTAAACAACATGCTACTGAAAAAATAACTGGGTCAGGGAAGAAATAAAAAGAGAGATCAAGAGATATATAGAAATAAATGATAAAGATAGTACAACATATCAAATCTTTTGGGACATGGCAATAGCAGCCATAAGAGGAAAGTTCATATCATTACAGGCCTATCTCCAAAAACAAGAACAAGCCCAAATAACCTAATGCTTCATCTTAAAAAACTAGAAAAGGAAGAACAAATGAAGCGTAAAGTCAGCAGAAGGAAATAAATAATCAAAATCAGAGCAGAAATAAATGAAATTGAAAACAAACAAACAAACAATAGAAAAAATAAATGCAACAAAGAGCTGGTTCTTTGAGAAGGTTAATAAAATTGACGACCCCCTGGTTAGACTCATTAAAGAAAAAAGAGAAAGGACACAAACAAAATCAGTGATGAAAGAGGGGAAATTCCGACTGACATCGCAGAAATACAAAGGATCATACAAGAATACTATGAAAAAGTATATAACACCAAATTTAATAACCTAGAAGAAATGGACCAGTACTTAGAAAAATACAACCTTCATAGACTGAATCAAGAAGAACTAGAAAATCTAAATAGACCGATCAGCAGTATGGAAATTGAAACAATTATCAAAAACCTACCAAAAAGTAAAAGTCTAGGACCAGATGGCTTCACCAGTGAATTTTACCAAACATTCAAAAAATTAATACCTATTCTCTTCAAACTCTTCCAAAAAATCGAAGAGGAGGCAATACTTCCCAACTTATTTTATAATGCCAATATTACCCTGATACCAAAACCTGGTAAAGAAAACACACATAAAAGAAAACTACAGACCAATATCTCTCACGAACGCAAATGCAAAAATCCTAAATATGATACTGGTGAACTGAATACAGCAACATATTAAAAAGATTATACACCATGATCAAGTGGGCTTCATCCCAAGGGCACAGGAATGGTTCAACATACGCGAGTCGATTAATGTGCTACACCACATAAACAAATCAAGAAATAAGAATCATATGATCATATCAATAGATGCAGAAAAAGCCTTCAACAAGATACAGCATCCATTTGTGATCAAAACGTTTAACAAAATCAGTATAGAAGGAAAGTACCTTAACATAATAAAAGCCATCTATGACAAACCCTCAGTGAACATTATACTTAATGGTGAAAAACTAAAAACCTTTTCTCTAAGATCAGAAACAAGGCATGGCTGTCCACTATCACCACTCTTATTCAACATAACATTGGAGGTCCTAGCAAATGCAATCAGGCAAGAGAAAGATATAAAAGGCATCTAAATAGGAAACAAAGAAGTCAAACTGTCACTATTTGTGGATGACATGATTATATAGAAAACTCTAAAGACTCCACAAGAACACTACTAGAAACAATAAGCAAATACAGTAAAGTCTCTGGATACAAAATCAATGTTCAAAAATCCATAGCATTCCTATACTCTAATAATGAAGTGTCAAGAAAGAAGTGGAAAAAATAATTCCTTTTGTAATTGCAACAAAAAGAATAAAATACCTAGGAAAACATGTGAATGAACTATGTAATGAAAACTATAAGACCCTATTAAAAGAAATCGAAGAAGAAATAAAGAATTGGAAAGATATTCCATGTTCTTGGGTTGGAAGAATCAACATAGTTAAAATGACTTTTTTACCTAAAGCATTATAAAGATTTAATGCAAACTCCACCAAAATCCCATCGGCATTTTTTAAAGTAATGGAACAAAAAATCATCAGATATGTATGGAAGCACAAAAGACTCCAAATTGCCAAAACCATTCTGAGAAAAAAGAATGAGGATGGAGGCATCATTCTGCCCATCTTCAAATTATTCTACAAAATGGCATGGTATTGGCAGAAAAACAGACACACGGACCAATGGAACAGAATCGAGAGTTCAGAAGTAAACTCGTATTTATATGGACAAATAATTTTCAACAAAAAAGCCAAAAACGTACAGTGGAGAAAAAAAAGCCTCTTCAATAAATAGTGCTGAGAAAACTGGAAAGCCACCTGCACAAGAATGAAACTAGACTGTTGTCTATCACCACACACCAAAATTAACTCAAAATGGATTAAGGACCTGAATATAAAACCTGAAACAATAATATGCATAGAAGAAAACATAGGAGCTAAACTCAAGGATCTTGGACTTAAAGAGGATTTTATAAATTTGACCTTAAAGGCAAGGGAAGTAAAAGCAAAAATAAATGAATGGGACTACATCAAACTAAAAAAGTCTGCTCAGCAAAAGAAACCGTCAATAAGGTAAAGAGACAACCAACCCAATGGTAAAAGATATTTGTAAGCAACGCCTCTGATAACGGCCTAATATCCAAAATATACAAAGAACTCATAACAACAAAAAACAAACGTTCCAATCAAAAAATGGGCAGAGGACCTGAACAGACACTTCTCTCTAGAGAACATACAAATGGCCAACAACTATATGAAAAGATGCTTAATATCGCCAGCTATTAGGAAAATGCAAATCAAAACCACAATGAGATACCACCTCACACCTGTTAGAATAGCTATAATCAACAGGACAAGTAATAACAAATGTTGGAGAGGATGCAGAGAAAAAGGAACCCTCATACACTGCTGGTGGGACTGCAAATTGGTACAACCACTATGGAAAACAGTATGGAGGTTCCTCAAAAAACTAAGAATTGATCTACCATATGATCCAGCAATCCCTCTACTGGGCATTTACCCCAAAGACTTGAAAACTCATATCTGAAAATATATTTGCACACCAGTGTTCATAGCAGCATTATTCACAGTGGCTATGACATGGAAGCAACCAAAGTGTCCTAGGATAGATGACTGACTAAAAAAGCTGTATTCCATATATACAATGGAATATTACTCAGCCATAAGAAGAGATGAAATACTGCCATTTGTGACAACACGGTTGGAGCTTGAGATAATCATGCTAAGCGAAATAAGCCAGACTGAAAAAGTTGAAAATCACATGATATCACTTATGTATGGGATATAAACCTAAAAGCAACAAAGGAACAGAACAAACAGAGACTCATGGACATGGACTATAGACTAGAGGTAACCATAGGGTAGGGAGTGTGGGGAGTGGGGAGGTAGACAGGGTAAAGGGAGTCAAATATGTGGTGACAGAAAGAAATCTAACTATGGGAGGTGAACACAGTGTAAAAATATATATGCCTTACTGTTAAAGTGTACAGATGAAACTTGGATTTCACTAACCAATGTCACCATAAAAATTAATTAATTAAAAATAAACAAAACAATAACAACAACAACAACAACAACAACAACAATCCATAGTAGGTAAACATGTTTTCAAGGCTATCTGCTGGAGCTGGAGCAGTATTTCCCATAAGAAATTTCCTAACCTCCTTAAATCACTCATCAGTTTCTTGGCAGTTGCCTGTTACTGTCTCAGTACTCTCAGCAGAAAATATCTTTTTGGAAGTTTCCCTGTTGTCCCCTAAAAGTTGTGACTACAGGACAATCTGGCTCCTGCTAGAAGATTTGATTGAATATCTGTAACGCCTCCTTTATAATATCAGAAGTATAATTTTATATCTGATTTAGTTTAGTTTATGTTCATTTAGTTTATTAGGTTATTATATTAGTCAGGGTTCTCCAGAGAAACAGAACCAATAGGGTGTGTGTGTGTGTGTGTGTGTGTGTGAAATTTTAAGGAATTCACTTATACAGTTATGGAGGTTGGCAAGTCCAAAATCTGCAGGGTGGGTGGGCTGGCTGTGGACCCAGAGAAGAACCTATGTTGCGGTTTAAATCTGCCATCTGCTGCAGAGTTCCCTCTTGCTTAGGGGAGGTCAGTCTTTCATTCTGAAGCTCAGGCCTTCAACTAATTGGATGAGGTTCACCAATCATCGAGGACAATCTACTTTCTTCAAAGTCCAATGAATTAAATGTAAATCTCATCCAAATCACCCTCTCAGAAATACCCAGAATAATGTGACCCAGACAAGTGAACACATAAAAGTTGCCATTACATTTTTAAAAATTTTTTATTTTAACTATAGGTGTCCCAACACTGCCTTGGCTCAATGTGAACTTTATCTGCTAAAAGGTAGGGACTGTCTGCAACTTAATTTATCTAATTTATCACTTTATCCATAGGACCCAGCTCTACAGATGAATGAATGATTGCATATTACTAGCAGCCATCCTCTTTTTTCTCTCTCACTTCTGGTGGCATTTTAGGCAGCATCTAACTTGACAGTAGCCTCTGATGCTTTTTTGTTTACCCAGCACCACACATATTTGATGCCTCACTTGGAGGCCGTAGGGGTATTTTTTTTCCCCAAGGGCAAATATGTTTATTTACAAAACACACAGACCCTCCCAGCATGCAGTGCCTGGGGGAGCAGGAGGGGTCAGGGCCTCACACACCTGAGACCCCAGGAGCACTGGGAGGTGGGGGCTAGATTATCCTAAATGTGTAATACATAAATAAACTGATTTCTCATCATGACATTGGCCAAATAATATTACCCTACCTACACTGTCACAGGAGGCAGGGACTATGTTTGTTCCTTGTTAAAGGGGCCTCTACTTCCCTAAGTACAATTAAGAATTTGATACCTTTCTTCCTCTTGTGCCTCTTTCTTGTCACTTATCCTTTACACACACACACTCACACACACACACACACGCACACTTTCCTTCCTCTCTATTATCCTTTTTTGCCACACTTTTCTCTACCTTGGTATTTCTTCCCAAGTGTGGAATGGAAATAATATTAATTCTAGGATTTAAACAGTTTTTTTGATTAATTCTAGGATTTAAACAGCTCTCTTTAGTGAAAACTATCAGTTGTTCTCTTTGCCTCTTAGCTTCCCTTTTTCTTTATCCCCAGGTGTAACTCACTGCACTATTCACACTCACAGGTTTTAGCATCACATTCAAGTTTGTGGTAGTTATGACACTGTGTAGCTGTGAAAATAAACACTGGGGTTGATGCTCAGAACCCAAATGAAACATGGCAGTAGACCTAGAAGTCACTTAATGTGCCTTGTCTCTACTATTTTATTCCTTTTTTGGATAGTTTTTCTTAGATCAGTATTTACAAGTGGAGTCTGGGCAGACCAGGTGATTTATTCTTGAACAGAAAATGGAAATGTTTGCAAAGAAAAGATTCATAATTAATGAATAATAATTAATTAAATAATTAGACCTTTTGAGCCTAATGATTTTGGAAAAAAATGTTTATACTGCACCGTGTTATGTATTTTCTTCCCTATGAAAATAGTGTGTAGGAAACTCAGATGAAACAAGCCTGTAAATGCATATTTTTCTATATGGGCTGCTACCTGTTTTTCTTTTTGTTCTTAACACTAGATAGAATCTTGACTAGACAAATGAGGTAGGACCTGCTCAGTTCTGATTTTTATTCAAAATACTTATTCTTCACCCTTTCAAAGTTGCAGATCTTTCTGAGAGTCTGAAGAAAGCATGGACTCCTTACCTAGGAAAATTCACATACAGACATGAAATTTTGCATAGATCTTTAGCTTTGACCCAAAGATCTTCTACATGTGTATCTATGGAACTTCAAGTAAGAGACTTTGATCTATGGCAAAGGATTTCGCTTACCCTAGACTTTATCTGGGATTAATTGAGAATGGCTGCACTCACTCATATTATAAAAAGTACTTTATATTTCACTAAATTATTAACCTAACAATGAACCTCAAATGAATGGCAGTAGTGTTTGCCACAACTTCTTATTTCCTTCTGACATAGACCTGGTGAGTCTAGGGAATAGTCTCTGCCCCGGGGTGGCCTAGATTCTGTGGTCCCTCAAACAGTAGCAGGACCTGCTGTTCTTCTTCAGTGTATCCTTCGGAGCCACACTGGCATATACATTTTCATATTCAGAACCTAACTTTCACTCTTATGCACTTGTACAAATTTCTTTTTAACTTTCTGTTAAAACATCAGAGTTTTGTTTTCCCTCAATTGTGTTAGCATGGAGTTCTTTCTCTCTCTTAAAAAAAAAAAAAAAAAAAAAAAAAAAGCCTGCTACCAATAAGTTCCCAAAAGACTTTTCTCTCTGCTTACAGGAAGCTGTGGTTTGTGACCTGTCTCTGAACTACGTATATTCTATTATTCTTTGTTCTGTACTCTTTGCCGTCCTTGGGGTTGGAAGAAGTTTTGAAATACCTTTGGTTGAAAGACTGTGTTCGAACTCAGGATTTGAACTAAAAACAGATTCCTTGCCTTAAATAGGGCAGAAGAATAGAAGCCATGACACCTTCTGTCCCTCTCCTCCATCATTGGCTGAAGTATCTAAGGGTATGCCCCATATAACCTCTTCATGATCAGTGGGTTATGGCAGATTGAACAGAAAATGTAAGCAGAAAATAAATTTAGTTTATTTCATGGTTATCCAGTCTTACCTCACACCTTCTAATCTAGATACTTTTAAAAGTTTACTTCTGCCTGAGGCTTTTAAAGCAAAATTCCATGTTGTGAAACATTTCGATCCTGTATACAAAGCAAATAAAATTCAAGATGGCAAAATTATTTCTAAGTGTTGTAAGTTTAAAGGTGGTTAAAATACTCATTCTTTCTTTAATTCATTTATTGTGCTACATGATGTAAAGTAAATATGAGGTAAGACTACTGACATCTCAAAATATATTGAATGATATAAATAAAGATTTCAGACAATAGGACAACCATTAACTTTGGATTAGATCTATTTAACAGGCTCTTGGGAACCAAATATTAGTTTCAAGCGTCCAATGATTTAACCATTAAATCTCAGGAAATGGTAGAAACACATTATGTATCAGGAGTTTATTGGGTTTTCTGTTCTGTTTCACTGGTCTATTTATTTATTCTTATCATAATTACTACAAGTGATTAATATGTATTTGATAGTCTAAATCTTCCTCTTTTGGGGAGAGGGATATTTGGTATTCATAAATTTTTGTTTTTCCATAAAGAAGAGCTATTTAGAATCTATTATTCAGATTCCCCCAACACTCTGTGTTTGTTGTGAATGAATTAAAAATATTGTTAAATGAAATTAATTCAGATCTAAATAAATGAAGAAACATCACATATTCATTGGTTGGAGAACTAGATATTGTAAGATGCAATATTCTCCAAGTTGATCTATTGATTCAACACAATTTCTATTAGAATCCAAGCTGCCTTTTTTGTGCAAATGAACACACTGATCCTAAGATACATATGGAAACACAAGCAACCCAGAATAAAAAAAAAAATCTTGAGAAAGAAAGAACAAATTTGGAGGACTCATACTTTCTGATTTCAAAACTTACTATACAGTTGTAGTACTCAAGTTGATGTGGTACTGGCATAAACCCATAAATCTATGGTCAATTAATTTTTAACATGGCTTTCAAGACCCCTAAATAGGGCAAGATTAGTCTTTTGAACAAATGGTGCTGGAACTAGGGGATAGCCATATGAGAAAGAGTGGAGTTGAACTCTACATCATTCCACACACAAAAATTAACTCAAAATGGATCAAATTCCTACATGTAAGAGCCAAAATTTTAAATCTCTCAAAAGAAAATTAAGGAGTAAATATTTGTGACCATAGATTTGGCAATGGATTATTATTTATGACACCAAAAGCACATACAACAAAAGAAAAAAAAAAAGATGAGTTGGATTTCATCAAAATTAAAAATTTTTGTGCTTCAAATGGCACTTTCAAGAAAGTAAAAAGACAATTAGCACAATGGGAGAAATTGTTTACAAATCATATATCTGATAAGGATTTGTATCTAGAATATATAAAGGATGTTTACAATTCGGTAAGAAAGGATAAATACCCAATTTAGATGGCTCGAATAGACATTTCTCTGATGCAGATGTACTAATGCCAATAAACATATAGATATATTCTCAACATCATTAGTTTATTATGGAAATGCAAATTAAAACCAAAATGAGATATGACTTAACACTCTTTAGGATGGTAATAATCTACAAGTTAGATGATAAGTATTAGCAAGGATGTGGAGAAATTGGAAACCTCATATAATGTAAAATGGTGCAGCCACTTTGGAAAACACTCTGGCAATTCTTCAATAAGTTCCACCTAGAGTTACCATTTGGTCTTGCAACTCCAATCTTAGGAATATAACCCAGAGAATTGAAAATATATGTCCACGCAAAAATTTTTACATCAATGTGCATAGCAGCAACATAGCCAAAAGGCAAAACCAACCCAATGTCCATAAACTGATGAATGGATGAACAAATTATGGTACAACCACACAGTGGAATATCATTCAGCCGTAAAATGGAATGAAGTACTAATAAAGGCTACAACATGAATGGACCTTGACAACGTAGTAAATGAAGGTCGTTACAAAAGACCATAAGGAAAATCAATGTATATGAAATGTCAAATTTATAGAAACAGATAGCATATTAGTTGTTGCTTAGGGCTTGGGGTAATTGGGTAATTGGAGGGTGATAACAAAAGGATATAGAGTTCCTTTTTGAGTGATGAAAATTTTCTAAAATTGATTGTGGTAATGGTTGCATAATTCTGTCAATACTCTAAAAACCATTGAATTGTGTGCTTTAAATGGTAAATCGAATTATATTTCAATACGATAATTTAGTAAATGACAATATTGTTACAAAATAAAACCACAAAACCCAGTGTGAGATTTAATTTTATGTGTTAACTTGGTAGGCCATGGTACAGATATATTTGGTTAAACACTAGTCTAAATGTTGCTCTAAAGGTATTTGTAAAATAATATTGACATTTAAATAAGTAGACTTCAAGTAAAGAAGATTACCTATCACAATATGGGTAGGTCTCACCCATAGAGTTGAAAGGCGTAGGAAAAAAAAGACTGATGTCCCCTAAGGAAGATGTCCAGCAGGCTTCTTTCAAATAAGCTGTAACATCAAACTCTTCCCTGAGTCTCCTGCCAGCTTACCCTGAGGATTTTGGACTTGCTAGTTTTTAGAATCACATGAGCCAATTCCTTAAAAATTTCTTAAAATAAATCTCTCTCTCTCTTTCTCTTTCTCTCTCTCTCGATGATTGATAGATGAAACAATAGATGATAGATAGATTAGATTAGATAGATAGATGATAGATAGATACCCTCTTGATCTGTTTCTTTAGAGAATTCTGACTAATATAGCTGATTAATATAACCAGAAACCATCAAAGTTATAAGGACATATATGCACAGCTATGACAACACATTTCCTCACTTCCATTTTGTGAAGTATCTACTTTTGTGCTATTGGTGTCCAAAGTATAGTCTTGACCTGGTACATGCTGACAGGAATCAGAAGTAACTGCTACAGAGACACAGCTAAGAAAAAAATGTGCTAATTTTACACTTGTTGGAAAAGGAAAAGTTAATTTAAATTCTTCAGTGCTAGCAGTACTTGGTAAAACTGGCACACATCTAGAGAAATTGGCATTATATGTGGGAGTAATATATTTGGAAAGCAATTTAGCAATAATTATCAAGATGTTTAAAAATGTTTATATCTTTCGACTCCCTATTTCCATTCCTAGGTATTTGTCTACAAAATTTATGTAAAAATTAGAAAAGTGCTGTATATATGTATATATGTACATATAAAATACATACATAGCAATTTATAGAAAGGTCTATAATTAGTTATATTATGATTTATAGTTAGTTATGGACTAAACTGTGTCCCTCCCAAATTCATATTGAAGACCTAACCCCCTATACCTCAGAATGTAACCATATTAACCATAAAGTTAAAATGAGGTCTTTTAGGGTGAGTACTAATCCAATATAACTTGCATCCTTATAAGAAGAAGAAATTTGGACATAGATATGTGCACACACCAAGGAAAGACCATGTGAAGACAGAAGGAGAAGATGTTCACCCACAAGCCATGGAGGGATGCCTCATAAGAAATCAACCCAGCTTACACCTTGATCTTGAACTTTTAGCCTCCAGAACTGTGAGAAAATAAATATCTGTTCTTTTAGCTACCCT
This sequence comes from Pteropus medius, assembly GCF_902729225.1. NCBI lineage: Eukaryota > Metazoa > Chordata > Mammalia > Chiroptera > Pteropodidae > Pteropus > Pteropus medius. Next base: position 12,394,122 of record NW_024354500.1, read on the forward strand.
GTATGTGGTACTTTGTTATGATGGCCTTAGCAAACTAATATATACATATATGTATACATATGTATATACAAACTAATTACAGCACTTAAAAAATCTAAATAAGAAATAGTAGGGAACTACTTAAATTCAAATTGATGTATCAGTATGCTGGACTACAATATAGTTGTTAACATTAAAATTATGATTTATTGAAAAAAGATTACAGTAGGATATAAGTAAACAATGGGATGCTATTTAGCAGTCAAAAGAAATAAACTGCGTATATTCACATGCATAATTCTCTAAAACAATGTTGAGTGATTTAAAAAACAAAACAAAACTGAATATGATTTATAACTTAACACCATTAATATAAATTTAAAAGCACATTCACGGTAAACAAGATATATTGTTCATGGATAAATATACACATAAGTAAAGATAGATATTATATATTGGAAGCAAACACCTTATATGTATGAGTGTGGGTATCTAGGTGGAGTAAGGGAATGAGATCTGAAAGGAAGAGAACTAACCATGAAAATAAATATTATAAGGAGTGGCTGATGAGGAAGATAATGTGCCCTGAGGCAGAGGCAACCAAGGAGTAAGATTGATTGTATCAATCCAAATCTGTGCATCCGAAGTGCAGCTAGAAACAAATAGATGGTAAATGAAAGACCAGAATGCATCCATTCTGCAGTCATGCTCCTATGCAAGTAGTTATATGTATGAACAGTGAAGTAACAGAAACATAGATAAGTAATGATGGTGAAATTGAAGGTACATTTTTTTCTTTAACTTTGTTCTTTTTTTTTGTTTTGATAAGAGTTCTTTGTTTGTCCTGTAAATCAAATTTCTGAGGGCAAATAAAAGAATGAAAGTCCACATTTAGTCCAAGAACTTCATTGTGGGACTCTGTTCTTTCCATTGCAGGGGAGGTAGGGATGGAATCCTGCTGCTATAAGCAGAAAATAGATATAATTATTAAGAAATCCAAGTGAGGTAGGCAGTTGAAACCAAAAGCAAATTTGCCTCTAGAGACCTGGCTTCAGCTGAGTTTTGTCTTTTTCATTCTTGTTCTCCTTTTGTTTGTTTTTTCCCCCCGCAGTTGCCTCTCTTTTCTTGTCCTCCCTCCAGCAAACACCTAAAATAAGCTTTGCAACTACCTTGCTCCTCGTACCCTGCTGTCAAATGTAGTCTGAAGAACAAAGAAAAACCAATTTGTTTCTGGTGCTCTGAGACCTTTAATAGTCATCTCAGGTCACTGGACGGAGGAGAGAAATCCTGCCCACAGATGCCCAGTCATCCCTCCCTCATTCACTAGGCAATGCATGGAGCTGCCACACAAGCAAAATTATGGGAATGTGCTCTCCATGGTAGAGGAGAATTTTATAGTAGATTACTTTAAGTGAGGGTGGCTATTTCCTGTGTTCTGTTTTTGAGACTAGATCAACTTTCAAGCCTTTTAATCATACCTATGATTTTTTTCACCTCGAGGTGAAAAGCTTAAATGCTAGGGAGTGATTCTCAGCTCCTACTGCACATTAAAATTGCCTGGGGATGTTTTAAAACATATCCATGTCTGCTTGCCAACTCGGACCAAATGCATCAGGATCTCTGGGGACGAGTCACACACATTGGTAAATCAAATGCACAGCCAGGCTCTGAACCACTAGGGTAGAATGTTCATTAATTCAGTCTAGCTCTTCTATAACAAATAGAATCAGGTGTTTAGCGTTACTCTCAGCCATCTACTGTAACAGATGTCAGGAGACTGTTATCTATTTCTAATGAGACTAGCTTATCTGTAAGCTCTGATATTGAAAAAGAGGAGCATGTTTCTTTTTAGAGTAAGACCTTATTCTTCTGTTGTTGGTGTGATTTAATATTGAAATGAACAACTATTGCTGGCACAAGGCATTCTTTTATTTTATATTTCTAATTAAAAGTATATGAAAATACCATCTCCCTCCCCAAATGTTTCTTATTAAAAAATGAAACATCAGGATATTTTTCAAAAACATTCTCTAGATCCCTTTGAGAAATGTAAAAACGTAAATAGTATTTCTTTCAGAGTTTAGAAAGGATGTCAAACTTTGATCTCAATTGCATGGTCCTCCCCCAATTGTATTAAGTAATTTATAGAGACTAGAGAGAAAAGACCTAAAAAAGGAGATTGAATACCTTTCCTTAATGAGTACAAATATGCTATAGCTCCTATCTTAAAAAACATCTCTTGTTGATTTCTAGCTGACATTGCATATCTGTAGCTCTTTAGAAAGAGTGGTTTATAATTCCTCTTTCATTTTCATTTCTCCTTCTCTTCTCACTTTAACTCTTTCAAAGCAGATTTTTGCCCTTATATTCCACAGAATCAGTTTCATAAAGGTCATTAATAGCCTTCTTGCTTCTAAAAACAGTGATCACATCTTAGTCTATATCTTACTCATTAATAGAATTTGACAATTATTACTCCCTTGATCCTTCACTTGGTATCTAGGATGCCACTTTATCTTGATTCCCGTTCCACCTTCCTGACTGCTCCTCTCAGTTGCCTTTGCTGCATCCTCCTCATCTCCCATTCAATTGCCCCCAAACTCTGCCTTTCCGTCCCCTTTCTCTGTATACCCTTACTCTAGAGCCAAGGAGATTTCATATATCCTAAAATTCCATGTATATTAATGTCTCCTCATTTATATTTCAATCTTCTTCTTTTCTGAAGTATAGACTCATTTTTAAACTTTCCTCTTGGATATTACTAGACATCCCTAATTTAATACATCCAAAATGAACTCTTGATTTTTTTCTCTTCCAAACTATTCTTCCCACAATCCTATTTTAGTAAATGACAACTCCATTCTACCATTTGCTTAGTCAAAAATCTTTCCATCATTGATTTTGTTCTTCCATATTCCATATCCAGTTTATCAGCTAATCGTAATGGCTCTACGTTTGAAATTTATTCAGAAAATTGCTGCCACCCTGTTGCCGGCTACTACCACCTCTCACCTGGATTGTTGTAGTAGCCTACTTACAGTGCTTTCTGTTTTCATCCTTGCCAACCCGCCTCTAACATTCCCCTCACCCCCACCCACAGCAGCACGCAACCCCACACATAAGCCAAGCCATATCATTCCTTATTCAAAACTCTTAGTAGGCTCCCACATGATTTGGGAAAAAAGCCAGATCCCTACAGTGACCCACATGATAGGGCCTCTACAACCTCTTTGGCCTCATCTCCTAAAACTCTCACACATGCTTACTTGTGGCAGCACACTTTTTCCTTTCTGTTCTCAAACACCACCAGCATCTGTCCTCCTTTTCTTGAATGTTCTACTTCCAGGAGGCATATCACTTACATCCTTGTTTCCTTCTCTGTGCAAGGGCCACCTCCTCTGACCACTTCATCTAAAATAGCAATCTCTCTCCATTTCTGTCCCCTATTTTATTCTTAATCACTTTGTTTTTTTTCTTTATATCATTTATTACCAAATTACAATATACGAGTATTTTTAAATTTTTTTTCTGTTTCCCCCATTGTGATGTAAGCTTCACAGGACCCATTTGTTCACTGCTGTATCCACAGCACCAAGAACAGTGCCTGGCAAATAATAAATGCTCAATAAATATAGAACTCTAATTTTTTTAATTTTTAGGAAATTTCTTCCTTACTCTAAGTTCTGAATTTCTATCATTTGATCATTTACTTTTTGTATTTTTAACTAAACTACATTAACATATTCCCCAAAACCTTGAGAGATATGTATGCATATCTCTCATTAGGTATAGTTCAGGGCTATCTTTTATAGAATCTAAGACTATCAATTTTAAGATGCGTGATTATTTTACATGTCACTAAGAAAGAAAGACTGCCATTTAAAGTATGACATGCTATTTATAGGAAGAAGCATCTTTATTTGTGAGTTATTAAAATATGAAAAATATCTTTGAATTAATAAAATATTAACTATTAAGCATATTCCATGGGGTAGACATTGCCCCTCCAGTTGCTGTGTCAAGGGATAACAAGGCTGCTGAGAAGAGACAAGTAGGGATGTGTATATATGTGTGTGTGTGTGTGTGTGTGTGTGTATCCTAATAATATGAGCCATGGTGAATGGTATTAAAAAAAGGAGAGGAAGTAGCTGTAGAGATTACTTGAGAGTGAGTGCTTGGTATGATGGAGGGTAGAGTGAAAGCTGATTTTATCTAAATGTATCTCTTATTTTGTGCTTTTTTTTTTTTAACCTCATTTTGTGGCTGTTGAAAGTGTGTACTTCTTAACGGATAAACATAGGTGATAAAAATAACACAAAACACAAAGACCAAGAAAAATAATATTTTTATTAATCCAACCAATTTTCTTTTTAAACATATAAACAAAGTCTGGTGTTATCTTTGCAAAAGAACCATTTTAATTTGCTTTCATTTCAAAAGCATTTAAGCTTTCCCAAAATGATATTTCTGGTGAATAAAATGGAAATCCAAGATGAAAACTGCCAGGTCAGTTATCAGAGCGGTCGATTTATTATTGAGAGGCAGTTGACTTAAATTCTGTATGTCTGCAAGTCGTTGCATCATTGGTAGAGTTTCTCTTGAACTTACTTGTACATAGATACTGAATCATTTTACATGGCAGCTGGTCGTAAAGAATCTAGGGCTTAAGAAACCATACAATATTAGATTAGCAAGAATGTTTTACAGAGACATTATCTCTGGGAACAAACAAAGACATTGAAGGACAAAGAACAATTCCATCCTAAGCTAGACATTGAATTACTATCTAATAAGAAGTGTTTTCAGTGTCTACAGAGAAAATGTCTTTTCTCATAAGGCAGATCATTTGCCATAGTGATTTGTTTAAGCTTAGCTCTCACTTTACACTTAGCACTATTTAGGTTCATCTTCTACTTCTTAAAGCCCTATATAGTGTACATTGAAAACTTGGGAGAAAGCAAAAAAAGGAACTTTAAAGCAAAAAGTATATGTGAACTTCTCTTCTCTCCAACCTCATAAATCATTTATTGGGCTCTTTTACTATTGAGCCTTATTTGGACTGATCAGTATAGAGTACTATGGGAAGAAAGAGATTTTAAAAGTCAAAACCAGTGGAATATAAGATGCTGTGTAAGAAGGCTCAAGGTACCTGGAAAAGGTCATCCAAAATCAGGGAGGAAACTAAAGCTATGTAGAAGAAGAGGAGGAAGAAATTAGTTGGAATTTGACAGGTGATGGCTGAGAGAAGATTTGAGCAGTTTCCTTGAGAAGCAGATCTTTAGAGATGGGAGAGCTCTAAAGGAAAAGAAGCTTTTCTCTGTTATATACATTGTATGTTATTGCTTTGTGCTCACCTGTATGCCACTTCTACCTCTTGAAACTTCAATAGAAGCCTATAATCCTTTCAGTGCTTTTCGGTGTTAGGTTTGTAATTTTCCTTTTGGATATGATGGTGTATTGAAATTGGCCATAGGGTGGATGCAAAGGCAGTGCATAAGTCTAGCTTTACTTGAGTCACATATACTTACTCCCTAAGACTCAAGCACACAAGGAAACAAAGCAATGTGAGTGAAATTACCAAGAAATAGGCAGGAGAAACAAAATTAGAGATCTCAGATGTTAGAATTATTAGACAAGGATTGTTTTTTTTTTAAATGTGTACCATAATTAAACAAATAAAAGGCAGGCTTGTGAAACATCAAAAGCAAATTTCAACATATCTCAAAAGACTGAATCTAGATAGTGCATGTACTCAGACCACAATGCAATGAAGTTTGCAATAAAAATTTAAAAGAGAACAATATTCTCCCTATAAACTTGATTACTAATAAATATACATTTATAAATTGAATAGAAAAAAGCTATGGGCATTAGAAAATATTTTTAACTGGATAATATTGAAAGCACTACATTTAAAACTTGTAGAACATAATGAACATCAACTTGTTGGGAAATTTATAGTCTTAAAATTCACATAATTTTTAAAAAGACTTAAAATTAATGAGCCAAGAATACATCCCAAAAGTTAGAAAAGAAACAGCAAAATAAAACCAAAGAAAGCAGAAGGAAGGAAAAATAGAGAACAGACATAAAATATAACACAAACACACAATAGGGGATTCCACGAAAGCCAGAAGATGATTCTTTAAAAATGCTAATATAGTTTATAAAGCTCTGATAAATCTTGTGAGGAAAACAGATTTCTGGGTCCAAGAAGGGTAAAATATAAAATCACTAACTGATTTATCAAAGTTCCATCACTATATACCTTTCTGCTATGCTTAAAAGCAGCAGGAGAGATGGCAAAGGAGAAATCCTGAAAGAGGAGGAAAACGGCTTTTGATAGGGGCTGGTCCCAATCATGTTACATGTTTAAGTTCACATGTACCCAAGACTGTTTCCATTCAGTACAGATGTGATCTGAAAGCTGAATACGTGAGGATGAGTAGGAAACCACAAAGTTCAGATAGTGGTGATCTCACTCATGTGTCAGCCTCAAGGCATTTGCTTTCAAATTCTAATCTTAAAGAAATGATAAATTAATACATTTCAGGGACCTCTGGTGTCACTAGTAAGACTTGAAATCATCAATATTAAATTCATGGATGTCAAATATTGTAAATAGCAATTGAGTAGAAAAATTAAAACTTAGAAAAATTAAAAAGCTCAATATTGATGCTATGTATCAAAAGGTCTGTGCAATATTGAGGTGTTAACAGTATGTAAAAGTGAAGGCTACTAATTTATGGTTAAGTATTGTCTTGGAGTTATAGCACAGAAGTGTATTTTAATATTTTAGGACATATCTGTTTAATGAAGGCAGGGAAAGAGTAGAAAATAAAAAGTACTCCTAGATGTGCCACTAATAGATCAGATTTTGACTTCAGCTTATTATTAAATCTCAAAGCTTAAAATACTATTTGCTTTTTAAAAAAAATAATATATGAGTTTGTTTGGTTTATTCTATAGTTCATTTGTTACTTTTTGTTTTATAGTTCACAGATGAGAGAAATTATATGGTTTTTGTCATTTTTCATCTGACTTATTTCACTTAACATAACACTTTCAGAAGGGTGGTTACTGCAGTGTAAGGTGGTGGAGGCAGGCATATTGGGTAAAGAAGATCAAACATATGGTAACAGAAAGAGCCTTTGGTGGGCATACCATAGAGTGTGCAGATATTGAATCATAATGTTGTACACTTGAAATTTGTATAATGTTATTAACCAATGTTACCTTGATAAATTTAATTTTTTAAAAAAGACAGTGTTAACGAAGTAAACTTAGAAAGACCTTATATTCTTTCTGAACCAAGAGATGTTTATATATTTAACAATAATGGGAAGTAGAATAATACGAAGAGATTATATCATTAAAAATATCTAGGCCTCCCAAATCTCTATGAGTTGTATAGGGGAAAAATGTCTTCCTTCACACCCATGCTTCAGAAGAGGTAAATTTTGGCCTAACAATTTCCAGTCACGTGAAACAAAGACCAATTATATGGCTCTGCCACCATGGCCCCCAAAATCTGTGATTTATTTATCAACTTTATGAAAGGTCATGGTTCAAATAGAAGAGATATTTGCAATAAAAAATAAAGCATAGGTGATCATTGTGTATTCTTCTTTGGTCCCTGTGGTCTCTTATTCTCCTACTTAGGTTATTTTTATTCCAGGGACTTCATAGATTTGAAAGTGGATTAGTAAGTACAACAGGGCCACTTGCTTAGATGCCCTGGAGCTGGGCCTGAAAGAACTCTCTGTGGGACTCCAGTCTTCTGTTCTCAGATGTGGCAAAATTTGAAATTGGGCATTTTTTCTTTAGTGCTATCGCTCTTCTTTAAAATCTCAATCTCTCCTCACCCTGGGCCCAGCCTCCAACATGATGCTGTCCACCTACTTAATACCTTCTTTTTATAACTCCCCAATCTATATGGCTGTACTCAGATATTTCTGAAATTTTGGGACTCCTTCGATAGTTCCATTTCCAAAAGAATCCTGATCTTAGCTAGCTGTCTGAGCAGCTAGTTTGTTTAAAATGTTAATAATCAAAATGATTTAGGGGTTACGTCCTTGAGCCTGGCAGTTACTCAACTAGAGGTTGGTCTAGGCCTATCTAAACCTTTATTTGGGCCTTGAAAAGAGTAGTATTAAATGACCAAAGTCATATTTTTAGATACTTATAGATAGTAAACCTTCTCAGAACTAAGGTTAGAAATGTTCTATTTGCCAGAATCAAGTGACATTAAAAATCTAATGTTTAAAGAAACCATTTCAGTGGTTTTAAAAACCAGAAATGCATAATGCTCTTGTTTAAAATAAGCATTTTGTGGGTTATATAATCTTAGTCCATAAAATTCGTAGTCTGATATGTAAAATTTTTACATTAATCTTTATCAAGAATGTGATGTATATAGAAGAGTGACAAAAAATAGTGTCCTAAGAAAAATTTGAAGGTTAGCATAAGTGAATAAAATAGAAAGTCTTTGTAAAACTACTCAAGTTAATGATAGCAAAGGATTTACTCTCATACAAATTCATACTATTCCCTTCAGACTTTTGGGTCGACAAAAATAATGTTTGATGATCAATGTTAATAAGCATGCACATGACTATTCTTGCAAATCTAAAGAAGAGTTAAAAGTGTTAGGTATGTTTAATTAACACTTTAAGGTATTTTTTGTTGTTAAATTAATAAGATGAATAGAGTAATTTCATGAATAGGAAATGGAGACACAGAAAAGCAAAGTGACTTTACTGTGGTCACAAAGGAAGATGGTGCACATTTCCAATATATATGATCTGTCCCTTCTTGCTTGACTACGCTTCATTTAACCAGCTAAAGCACAGCAAACTCTGGGATTTGCTCACATAATTTTTTTTTTTCAAAAACAATATAAAAGTACTCACTGAAGTATTAAAGTTGAGCAGTGTAGCCAGATCTGTACAGATGGCAGACTGTATGTGAACAGCCCTGACTCTTTCTTACAAGGTCAGTAGAAGGCTGTGGGGAGTTTATTTGACATTATGTTAGAGTCTGTGAGCTTTCAAGTCACAGTAGGAGGGAAGAGTCTTCCTGCCTCCCCTGGAAAACCCTTATAAGCGAAAATATATGTTGCTGTAGGTCAGTGAGGGACCTGGAAATAAAAGATAGTTGGTATTGACACTTGCATTCTCTATTTCGTGCTATCAGTTAGCCATGAAGTTGCCCTGCCATCACACATACAGATTCACATGGGCACAAAGGGAGAAATTCAAAAGTTGTTTATTGTAACATTGTTATACTCGGGAACAGAGGAAACAAGCTTGGTGTCCATCAGTAGGAAACCTTATAGTAGTTAAAATGAATGAAGTAGATCTACAAGAATCATTAAATCTCAGAAGCATAATATAGAAAGAAAGCAAAGGAAATGGAAGTCGTCGGTACCTTTTGATACCATCAATGGTGCCCCATTTTGGTTGTGTAGTTCTAATCAAAGCAATATCAAGATTTTTAAAGAAAATCTGCATCTTTGAAGTCTTTGATTTTATATTTTCTAGTGTATACAGTAAAATAACCTACAAAAACTGTTTATTAGAGTTATTAGTTTCTCTTATCCACTGTACTTGTTAATAACACAACTCCAATCTAGAAGCAGAGTTCCACGAATATGTGGCATGGGGCTACATATCTTTTGCATGTTTAAAGAAAAAAATAAGTGTAAACCCATATTAAAAGGCACATTTTAAATTACACTTTAAAGCTTTTATTTTCAATAAGCAATACATATAAATAATTCAAACATCAAAAAGTATAAAGGTATATTAGAAGAAGTTTGCCCCAACCTTGTCTTCTACCCACTTCTCACCTATCCAACTGATAAATACTGTTACTATTTTTATGTTATAATAGATTTTAAGCCAACTGAAGAGATGTGTGGTAGCTATGTGATCATAGTAAATTATGAAAATTTAGTAAAATTAAGAAATTTATATAAAGATATTTATAGAGAAGCTAGTGTTTATAAAATAGTTTGCCAAACCAAGATAGCTAAGATCCATTTTCTCCCACTGCAGAGCTTATCATCTAGTAAGGAAAACCGTTAAATTCAACTGTTAATAAAAGCTCCAACATGATCAGTTTTTGGTCCATCCCTTTGTAAGACTTTGTGATAGATCACAGGTTCTGATTTTTGTTCTGAAAACACAGTCACCATAGCTATAATCTTAAAAGAGTTGTATGAATAAAAGAATATAAAATTGCCTCTTGTCAAAGAGAAGTGATACTTGCTCTAGCCTTAAATGGTGGGTATGATGTTGACATTGAATGGAAAGGCATTACAAATGAAAGAAACCACATTAGCAAACATAGAGGTGGAAGACCATGAGCACACTTAAAGAATTAATATAGGTAATCTGTTTTGTTTGAAAAGTAGTATGTAGCTGAGATTTGGTTTATATTTGGAAAATGATGGGAGACACGCCAGGAAAGTTTAATTTGAGACATACTGTGGGAAATCCTAAATCCTGAAATATGCAGTTTGTGTTTAATTCTGCATATAGGAAGCTATTGAAAATGTTTGTACAGGAATGTGGCATGATTAGGGCTGGACTCCAGAAAGTAATTTAGTGATAATGTAAACTTGTATTGTCTAATGTAAAAACTGGACTCAAAGAGGTGAGTTACATAGACACAGACAACAGGAATGGGGAGAGGTAGATAAGGGTAAAGGGGGTCAAATATATGGTGACAGAAGGAAATTTAACTTTGGGTGGTGAACACATAATGCAATGTATATATGATGTATTATTGAATTGTACATTTGAAACCTGTATAATTTTATTAACCAATGTCATCTCAATAAATTTAATTAGCAAACAAAAAGATGAGTTAGGGGTGGGATAAGCATGCATAGGTTAGTTGTAGTTGATATCTGTTTTCCTTAAATAATAGCACATTATTTCAACCTCAAAAATATCTGGATTTGGATGGTGTGTTAGTATACTTCCCTTTGTTAGGAGACCTTTAAACATTGCAGGCACATCAAAATGAGAATTGAAATATGAGAAACATCAAGACATGGGAGTTCATCTTTTTGATGCTTAGTAATAAGATAGGAGGGCAAAAGAAGAGTCTTGTCAGAGAACCACTATTTTTGTAGGATTTTGAGTCCATTAAGAGAGAGATGAGTGGTACCAAGACACAAAATAGGAAAATTAGAATAAGGAGCAAGTTTAGAGGTGTAGTGTAAGAGACATTTTTGGTGGTCTATCCCTAACTTTTCCTCATTTGCGTGTCTATCTTTTGCTGCTTAACTATATTCTCAGGGAAAAAGGAATCTAGAGTAGTCTAAACTAATCATGATAAAGCTAATTGCTGCTAGTGATTGGCTCGGGAAGGGTCATATGAGATGTGAGGGGAAGTCCAATGGGAGAGAACACGTTTGAGACAGATTTATTAGTTCTTATAAAGAAACATAAGGGAGAGGTAGAATCTCTTGTTCCTGCCTTTAGACACATGTATGAAACAAAAGGGATGCCTGAAGCTGCTGCACTCATCTTGTAATCAGAAGAGTATGCCTAGTAATGTAGTGAGAAAGAGAATGGTTAGATAAAGGGATGCCGATGATGCTACTGGGCCCCTGGATTAATCACTTCTAAAGCCTCTCTACCTCAGGACTTCTTGTTATGAGATGATAAATTCTCTTATTGTTTAGAATATTTTGAATTATGTCTTCTATTACTTGTATCCCCAAAATTCTCCTTACTAACACTTTAAGCCACTAAAACTAACACTTGAAACAGAAGTTTGGTAGTAGTTTCGTGAAGTAGAGATTGATTTCTAGAAATACAGGAGAGAGGTGAACTTGAACATAACCATGGCCCCAAAGTGGAAAAAAACCATACATGAAGTGATTAATTCATTATTTAAACCAAGAATGTATTTTACATTATAACAACAAAATTGAAAATGTCATTTTTATTATATTTATCAGACAAAAATTCATTTTATTATATATAGTTTTTAAAAATATTTTATTTCATGTATATATAAACATATATGAAATATATTTTATTTTTATAATAAAAAATTAATATATTTAATACTAAATTGATGTTATTAATTTTATAACAGAATTTTATTAAATTTGTTTATTATAAATTACAAAGTCTATTATAAATATAACAAAATATTAGTATATATTATATTAGTATACATTAAGTGTAGTTAAAATAACTATATTATCTGAACATTAAAAGTACAAAAGTAGATAATATCATTTATTATATATTTCTCAAATTCTCTTAATTAACAGTATTTTCTGAAAATATACTTTTTAAATATAGTCATTTTTTTAATAAACATGCCTGAAATCATCTTCACAATTTCAAATTGTGGTTAATTTTATCTTCAATGGATTTTTTCTATAGACCAGGATTTTTTCAATAGAGAAAATGCTTTCTTCAGGTACTTATTTATGTAACTGGTAAATTAAGAGAAAGTTCTGTCAAATGAAGAATTATGCCAATTATATTTTTTTATATTGTCGAAATGTTTTCACAGTGCTATCTTTGGACTCCTTTTAGAATATCTTTCTTCAACAAATATTTTTATAAGACAAAACTTATAATTCATTTGAATGTTTTGCCAAATTTAGATACTATAATGTGTTAGGCCCTATTAATTTTCTTTCATCCAAGTATAATATTTAAATTTATATAATTAAAATACAAACTACATCAAAAGTTTTTTAAATTCAAGATATTTCAAAGAATAATTATATAAGTTCAAAGTTATATCTTTGATACCATTAGAACTCTCTTGGTTTAATTTATTCATTTTCTTGTTTTTTAGGATATATTTAAATGTCTCTTATTTACAAATTTTGTTATTTTATTTTATTTTCATGTGGACATTGTTTATTTGATTCTTTTTTTTTTACTTTATAAATTTATTTATTTTAATTAGTTTCAAGTATACAGTACATTGGTTAGACGTTTATATGGTTTATAAAATGATCCCTCTAATTGCTCCTTCTCTCCTCTGGATTTCCACCTAGCCAATATATTAATGTTAACTGCATTCCCTATACCATGCTCTCCATCCTGTGACTATCTACCATTTTCAACAACACGGATGGACCTGGAGGTTATTATGTTGGGTGAAATAAGTCAGACAGAGAAAGTAAATACCATATGATTTCACTTATATGCAGAATCTAAGGAACAAAAAAGAACTAATTAAAAACAGACTCGCAAATATAGTGGACAATTTGGTGACGGACAGAGGGGGTGGGGGAAATGGGGTGAAGGGTTAAAGAAGTACAAATTAAGAGTTCTATAGAACAGAAATATACCTGGAATTTGGAGGTGGGAGTTCAGAACTGATATTGAAAAAATTAATCATGATAGTATGCAATTTCTCTTTTGGCTGTCAATCATAAATTGTACTTTTAAAATATTCGTTCTTTTAAAGAATTGATTTTTAAGTCAAAATAATGTTCTACCGTGACATTGTACCTTTTTGAAAATGTCTTCTATGTTAATTAAGTTTGTATTTTCTTCAAATTTAGTTAGACATCTTTATTTAAAGAATCAACAAATGTAGAGAGTAAAGCTTTAGCTTCTGAAGCTTTTAGTAAATTTCAGTTAATAAAAACAAAATTTGGTAGGAAGAATCGACATCATTAGAATGAATGTACTACCCATAGCAATCTATAGATTTATTACAATCCCTATCAAAACACCAATGGCTTTTCTTGGAGGAATAGAACAAATAATCCTAAAATTGATATGGAACCATAAAAAAACCCAAATAGCCATGGCAATCTTGAGAAAGAAGAACAAAGTTATTGGAGGTATCACACTACCCGATATCAAACTACACTACAAGGCTACAGTAATCAAAA
>NW_024354500.1:12409735-12464177 GCF_902729225.1 Pteropus medius
TCATCTCTGGGCATAGTACTTATAAAACACTACTAATTTTTAAGTAGATACTGATGCTTTTTCATAATATTTTTATCTTCTAGTTTTTAAATGTCTAAATAGTGATATCACCTTGTCTCCTATGGTGTTGGATGTTAACAAGTATTTTGTGTAAGTTGTACGTTCATCATAGTCATGAACTTTTTAAAAGCTTATTGCTGCTTTTAAAAAATTTTTTATTTTACTTTTATATTTATTTATTCATTTATTCATTCATTCATTCATTCATTCATTTATTTGTGGTGACATTGGTTCACGAAATCCAATCAATTTCAGCTGTACATTTTAACAGTAAAGTATATATATTTTTACACTGTGCGTTTACCTCCCATAGTTAGATTTCTTTCTGTCACCACATATTTGACCCCCTTTACCCTGTCTATCTGCCCCCTCCCCTCTCACTCATACTAGCTCATTGCTTCTTAAATGACTTACTGCAAAAGAGAACAGTGTTACCAAAAAATTAAATAAATATTTGTAGAACTACTCAGGCTCTATTTTCTACACATATTTCATGCTTTCCAAATCTATTTTTGCTTATGTTTCTCAGCAACCTCGCTAAGTAGAGATCCTGGAGCTTTGTGCATCTCAGAGGCCTCAGTGTAGGACTAGATACAATCAGCTTGTACATCAAGTGGCCAGTAGGGTTAACAGTATCAAATACTTCTTCTACCACTACAGAACACAATGAGGTGGGTGTCCCCAATTACTTATCTCTAAGCATACTTCAGTTTATCAGCAAGAGCTATGCATCTTGGCCTTTAAAGTGTGGTAGGTTGTGATAATGATTTCCATGCAACCTGCCTTTCTGTGTAAATGTTCTTTTGCAATGGAATGTTGTTACTCTTTCATTGAGAGATGGAATCTATTTTTCCAGTCTCTTTAATATGGGTTGACCTGATGTTTCGCTTTGACCAATAGAATGTGGTAGAAATGATGTTGAATGAGTTCTGGAGCCTAAGCCTTTACAAGAACTCTTGCAACTTTTACCTTGGAACCTTGAGACCATCATGCTATGAAGTCCAGATCAGAGGCAATAGGGAGGAGTACCAAAGCATGCCAACTGACAGCCAGTGCCAAGGCCCCAGAAATAAGAGTCAAGCCATCTAAAACCTTCCAGACTAGCCCAGTCACCACTAAATGCAGCCACATAAGTAAGCACAGATGAAATTAGCAGAAGAACCACCCAGTCAATCCATAGAATTGTGAAAAATAGCAAGCCATTGTTATTTTAAGCCACTAAATTTTGGGTGGTTTAGTATATAGTAATAGATAGCTGATACAGTAGGGTTAATTACAATATACTTGGAAAAAGTTAGCCAAGGAGAGATGAATTATTGCTGGTTATCTTTCAGATTTAACCTCATGTTAAGTGTGAACAATGATCACTACATGCGTGTTTTACATGACACTAGATGAGACCTTATAAGAAGCTGGACATACAAAATGGAGTTCTATCAAGCACCTTGGCTTATTTTAATGCAACTATAATCAGGATTTAAAATTTTTTTAATGCATTCTGGACTAATACTAAATCAAATGAGATGCAAGATACCAGATATAACCCATGACTATCCCAGGAAAATGAAACATCTGGTCATATTAGCCATACTCTGAAAAGAATTTCAAAGAATTAGTGTTATGTGAATTCTATGCAAATTTTAAATGAGAAGATCTTAAAAGTGCTCAAAATTCCATTGGTCCTGATGTGGGCACACAAGAAATTGTTGTGTCTTACTTTTCCTTGACACACTAATAGTCATAATATGGCTCTGTGAGCTTTTGCCTACATGGTGAGAAAGATAATAATTCTCTTAATAGTGAATACATTTAGATTTTGTCCTTATGAGATTAATGGTTTTTAAAATCTGGGATGATATCCTCTCCCGATGAACTCCTCAGATCGCACTGGCATGTCTGTGAGCTAAAAGGCCTCATGCATCCACACTGAGAACTGTTTAAGGCATTTGATACACTCCCTACCACTTCTTTGAAATCTTACTTTTCTTATGCACTCTTCCCTTTTCTTAGAGTATTATACTCAAATGAAAACTTAAATACCCAAGTTGATTTTTGAAGAGTGGAAAGAAAAGAGTAATATCCTAAGGCTGTTTATAATTCCACTTCTTTAAGTATGTGATTTTTGTATCTGTGCAGTAGCTGACATTCAAAAAGATTGTTTTTTTTTTTTTAAACTGCTTCTACCTAGAAACAAGTGTTAAGAAATCAGTTTTCTACAACATGCTGGATGAGTACACAGACACATAGTGGCACACACACACAAACACATGTTCTTTTTCTTTTGATTTCCTCTCTCCCTTTCCAACACACATTCTTCAAATGAGTATTTGGAGGGTTTCACTTGAGGCTGACACCAATCTTTGGATACCTGTTGTAACTGCTAATATCATAGGTGTCCAAAGCGTAGTGTTTCTGCCAAATGTAAGTCATCAAAAGGTTAAGTGCAGCATCCTGCATATAATAGGATTATGCAGACGCGTTCCCACTCTGCTAGAACAAAGAAAACAGGCATCCCCAGCTTGACCAAGACACTCACCCATTTGAAATGCTCTATTACGGGCTTTTTTTCCTCCAAAGTACTGCTTTTTAGACTTTTACTTTCCTGATTCATTTTAAGAATTGAATAATGTGAAAGTTGCCTTGTAATAATTCATTTGGTGAGTATCATTTATCATATAGGACTGTGTGGAAATTTCTATTTGGTGTAACTCCTGGCATTTGCAGTTTGAACTTTTTCTTATACTGTTATAAATATAAGTATTCTCTAAACACACGCACACATACACACACACACACACACACACACACACAGTCTCACAAACGGGAAAATTTTCTAAACATTAAAAGCTACTGATATCATTGTTGGAATTTCAAATCCTTAATGCTTTAAAATCCTTAATATGACCAACTTAAATTTTTGTACAGATTATACAATTTAACTTAAACGGAACAAAAGAAAAAGAGAGTTATAGATAACAAAAGGTAGGGCCTGGGGTCAAAAACCCATGACTAGATCCAGTAGTTAAATGGAAGGAGACCATCCATTAGACAAAAATCCTCAGGGGAAAAAATTGTGAATGAGTTTTTTAAGCCTAGAAGAGAAACTGGTGTGATCACAGTGATAATAACCCAGAGTGGGACAATCACTCCTAGTTACTGACAGAATCAAGGGCAACTTAAACCTTGCTCAGGAGAATGTAAGAAAATTCTTTTTTTCTAAAGGAAACAAGTTCTTTCATCAATAGATTAGAAATATCACAAGCCGCAGTCTATTAAATAGATTGTCCTTGGGCTCCCATTCAGTTCTAGTACCAATTTCCTTTGTATATCTGAACAAAGATGCAGTCCCTGGTGTGTGTCTGCCCTCAGAACATGGAATCTGTGTTGTTTAGTTCACGATAATAGTCATCCAAGTACATACCATAAAAGCAGTGTGTTAATAGGCTATGTTTTTGAGTATTGGGCTGTTTGAAATAGTAAGTCAAGTTTTACTATGTATGAGCTCCCTTAGTTGCGATGGCAATGACAGTTATTTCTTAGGGCCTTACATCCCACTTGTTTAGGCTACTATCTCTGTTCCCCCCTAAACTATCCTCTGAAATACTATTAATGACTCATTTTACATACACAGACATCAGGCCCAAAGTGGAAATGCTTGTTGTTATATTTTATACTAACAATGTCAATGATTTCCTGCCTACCCACATCCCCTTCTAAGGAAGACTGCCCATCTACTGTCCCTGTTGCATTGGCTGGCCTTGTCTTGTGCTAGGAGATTCATTCTCTACCCCAATCTTAACCCCTCACCCTGGTCACACACAACTGCTAGGTCCTGATGTATTTAACTGACCAAGGGACCTCCAATGCTTCCAGCAACCAGTGACATATCTTGGAATGAAATACTTATTTCAGCCAATCAGATTGTTACTATCAGGAATCAGGATTAGTAAACAAAGAGAAAAGTTGGTCTCAGGAATAGCAGAGGCTGAAAAATCATGATCATGACCAGCTTCATGGTATATGATCTGTGTAGTCACCCAGGACCCCCACGCTTAGAAAGGTCTCACCCTTGGTTTAATGCTCTGCTGTTGCTATCTTGAAATTCTTAATTTCTGAACAAGGGGCTCCATGTATTCCTTTTGCACTGTGACTGCAAGTTATATAGCCATCCTTGATTATGATGTACAAATTACAGCAACAATTCTCAGCTGGAGGAACAGGCTCTAGAGAAACACCAGAATCTTTGGGAGGTGGGGGTAGGAGGTGAGAGGAGGTGGGGATAGGAGGTAGGAGGTGAGAAGACATAATCTTATAATTTATTTTTATTTTATAAAAGTATAACAAAAATATTATTTTTAGAATAACTTCAGAAAACAAAACACAACCACAATCTTTTGCTGCTAGGTTACAAAGAAAAGCTAGAGATTCCTAACTGAAGCTTCCCCTTTCCTAACCCTGAGGGACATGTTAGAATTTCTGGGGGAAGTGTGAATGAGATGTTTATGAAAAGTTGGCATCAGTTTAAAGGGCTGAGAAATAGTGGAGTAGGAGAACTGGGCAACCAGGATGAGTCCAGGGAAAGTCAAAGTTACAGGAAGTAGACCCGAGGAATAGAGAAAGCTTGAATGACAGTGCTATGCTGGACTCAGGCCTTTCCTACTGCTGTATTTCATCAGAGCATCCAGCCAGGCCTCAGCTATCTGAGATCTTCCCTTGCCCATCTGCTGCTCATTTATATAGAAAAACAAAACATGAGTGTTTGGTGTCTTAAAAGGATGTGGGCCCTCATTTCTTTCTCATATACAGACAATTAGCAGGGGCTTATTAGTTTTAAAAATCAAATAATTTTTTGTTAGTGCCCAGTAGATGTAATTATAACATTAGTATCTCAGCTCTCTCTTTTTACCTAGTGGTCCAGATATCCTTACAAGTCCAAAACACTGTCTCCTCTCTCTAGCTCTATCAACAGTTTTAAGAGAAAGGGGTTTTTGCAACATTTGAGAAGAAAACTTTCTTTTGCAAAAGGGCTGTGAAACACCTTCCAGCTCCACTTAGTGGCACCTTTAACTTTAATTGAATAAAATTCTTAGGACATTGGGAAAATAGCTCTTCACTTCTAAGTATAAAGGTAGTCTCAAATTAAAAAGAAAGAATCATTAAGGCTTTCAGACATTGCAAACAATCCGTTAATGAGATCACTGAGAATTACCTGATAATGTGGTTTTTTTTTTCATTTCAAATTATGTGGGGCATTTTATGTTTGATGTCAAGTCTTTGTGGGCACAGAATACAACCATTTTGCAATTTATTTAGGAATCAGCACAGAATGGAAATTTAAATACCCTATCAGCGATTTCCAGGGTTTTTTGTTTGTTAATTTCAATTTTTCAACATCCCTCTTTGTCGCTTTCATCACTCTGGAAAATTTCTGTACAGAAAATATGTCTTTTATAATTGAAATGACTTAAAATGTTATTTTGAGAAACTTTTCAGAATTTCATGACACCTGTTAAAATAGCTCAAGACCCCAGGGTGCTGCAAATCCAAATAATGAAAGCACTTAAAATATCAGGGAAACATCACCTGAAGTAAGTAGGGATGAAATTTTACTTTTATTGGAATATATGCGTGTGTGTGTGCACGTTTACACACATACTCACACACCATCTTAAAATACTCCCATGCATACCTTTGGCCAAAAAGTTTATCCTTCCAGAATTTTGAAATACTTTAACGGTATTCTCATTACTAATACTAGTAATGATTTTTAGCATTAGGTTTTTTTTCAAATTTGATTTCATTAATCTTCAGATCTTGGGAGAGAACTATAATAAGAGTGTCTGAAATTGTATAATGATGAAGAACCAAAGCAAAGAAGGAATTGCTTTTTCCTCTGCTCATTTAGAAACTAGAGCATTTTAAGTTTCCTAAAAAAAAAAAAAAAAAGGCAGAAAACCAGCATTTTAAGAAAGGTGTGAGGGCAAGTGGGACACAGTGGCCTAAGTGGTTAAACTAATTAATATTTCTCGGTGATCTGATTTTCTAAGAATTATTTTGCTGTTTTAAGGTCTCGCTCGAGGGGCATGCGGATCTCTTTGTTTCTCATGAAGAAAAGTTAAAGTAATTATTGAAACATAGAGTCTTAGCATTGAAATGAAAGTTAGAAATAATTTAGACTAGTATTTCTCAAAATACGGTTCCTAAACAAGCAGCATCGGTATTACCTGAGAACTTGTTAAAAATGCAAATTATGGGGATCTTCTCTAAACCTACGGAATCAGAAACTCTGGGAGTAGGACTGTGTTTTACCAAGTCCTCCATACTAAGGTCTGAACACCACTGATCTAGATCATCTTCCCAGCCACTGAGAATTCTGTACCATGAGAATTCTGACAGAAGCTCATCCATACAAGTGATAACATATATGTAAAGTGCCCCATCAGAGCCTGGCATACAGTTACACATTTTATTTTTATATTTGATAATAACAAATATATTTACTATATTTGATAATAAGAAATATAAACATAATAAATATCACCATTTTCATCGTTATTGTCATCATCACCCACTCCATTGTCAGTCTGCTTACTAGCTGTCAAAATCTCATTCTTTTAGGATACATCTAATTGTTTCAAAGCTCTTTCATGTTTAGTCAAAAATTTACCTCTTTTTAACAGTTATCCATTGACTTTGATTCTGTCTTTTTCAGGAGTAGGGATCAAATTCTTTAGTCCTTTACTATGGTTTTTCAAATGTTTGAACAGAAATATGTATTCTGAAAGACTGGAATTATAAAGACCTCTGTTTCAAGCCCGTTTGTTTTATATAAGAAAAATCTGAGACCCCAAATAGCTAAATGACTCAAAAGCCACTCTACATATTTATCGCTGCCTTTTCTTCTCTAGACTAAAATTCTAAACTCCCTCAACTTTTTTCTAATTGACA
The DNA here is from genome assembly GCF_902729225.1 of Pteropus medius. Classification (NCBI taxonomy): domain Eukaryota; kingdom Metazoa; phylum Chordata; class Mammalia; order Chiroptera; family Pteropodidae; genus Pteropus; species Pteropus medius. The sequence goes on from NW_024354500.1 coordinate 12,416,744, forward strand.
TGACATTCAGGACCTTCACCCTTTTTTCACTGCTTTCTGTACATACTCCTATGTGTCAGCATCTCTCTTCATATGTAGTATCCAGAATCTCACACATAACTCAAAATACAGTTTGACTATTAAAGGGTACATTAGAAATGTTTCTTTCTATGATTTGGTACTTTTTCTTCCTTTAATACTATTTAAAGATTGTATTTATCTTTTCAGCTTTACTGAGGCACAATTGATAAATAAATTGTACCAGTATAGGGTGTATAACATGGTGGTAAGAAGGCCAATACCCCATTTATCTTGCAGATGCCATTCACATTCACTGTGATCTTCCAAGTACCAAGCTATTATTTAACAGGGTAACCGTGCATCTCTCTTTCCACTGTCAGATCATGTATATCATGAAAGCTTCTGTTCACTGTTTTGCTGAAATAAAGATATGCTATATTTTTGAGCATTTCTTGATAAACACAGTAGTAAACTTACCCAAAATGTTAATGGAATGAATTTTGGAAAACTTACTATTTTTAGTGGACCCAGATTGTAGTTTTTCATTGTATCATTTTCTCACAAACCTGTAGCATAAGTTTCCTGGGGGTTGATGTCAACTCCACTGGTTGTAATTTCTGAGATTTTAGCAGTTTTAGCCTTTTGAAAACTGGAGACATTTACCCATCTCTAGTCTGGAGACATTTTTCCATACTCCATGATTCTCAACTATGACTGACAGTGGCTGATGTGGTAGCCTAAGCTGTTTAATTAGGCTTCAATATCCTTTTTCTGGGTCTGAGGAATTGAGTTTATTCAAATAATTTATGGGATCTTTTACTATCACGTCTCTTGTCTTGATTTTCAATTTTCTCTTAATCAGTTTTTGCCATTTCTAATTTAGAAAAATATTTCATTTTCAGATAAGGTAGTAACAAAATAATCTAGCAATTCTGTCAACCGTAAGTCTTATTTCATCTTAACGTAAAACACAAGCAAAATGGTATTGCTTAGTGATTAGGGGCTCAGGCTTGAGGTCATAGAAAACAAGCCTTATTCTGAACCAACTGAGAAATAGGAGCAGAGAAAAAATAAAGCCTCTGGGTAATAAAAATATCATCTGTATGATCGATAGAACTGATATTAAAGAATTTGACATATCTGGGAGCTAGTGAGCTGGAGCTGCATCCTAAGATTTGGCAGAACTTCCCAGTCAGTTCTGGATCACTCTAGACTTTCTCCAAGGGGGAAAGGCCTTCACCTCTAAGTTATCTCGAAGTTGAAAGAATCTGAGAGCATTGATGAAGAGGCAGCTCTCTCCCAAGAGAGGAGGAAGGGGCTGGTTTAGCATAGTTTCTCTTTCCAAACTCACCAATCAAGTATTTATTTCTCCATCACAGTGGAGGGATGAGAGAAAGAAAGGCCAGGGTTTAAGGATGTTCCTCCACGTGGAAGGGAACACGAGTAAGGAATAAATGATGTAAGGAATAATGAGAAATTTCCACTTTTCAAAAGGTATATGATAACCACAGAAGCTATTTTATTTCTTTGCACTTTAATTTTCTCCTCTACGAAATGTTATGGAAAACATAACAATCTATACTTCCTGATTTGCACTACCTGACATATATCAAGAGCTTTAAAGAACATTGCTTTTTATTGTCTTAAGTGCTTTTTGTTATCCTCAAGTCTATGCTCACTTTGGTTTTTGTCTTCCCTGATGTTATTCCTAACAGTTCATGCTATTATTTTTACTTGTCTTTGTTTTTTCTTGCTTTCCTCCTTATTTGACTCATGTTATTTAAAAGCCTGAGCTTGTCAGAGAGCTCCCTGGACAGCCATGCCAGTTTCTCTTGATGCCCACCCCTGCCCCCATCTCTTATTTGAATTGTTCGAATGTATAGTCAGAATTTCATTACTCAGTATTGTTGATCTTCATGAGGAATTTTTCCTTTGTGTCTCTGGCTGTTGGCATATACATATTCTTCCTGGAACTTTTCGAAGTCTTTTTTTAAGTCAATCTGAAATGTATGTCCAGAAATGTCCAGCACTTTATTCCTTTCTTTTGTGAACTCCAAGGTGACAAGGTCTCTTTTCCCTGTTTCTGTTACTCCCACATTGCCACCAAGTCTTCTTTTGTTGGTCAGAATTAAGTCCTGAGAGGCACTTCATGTGTTCTTGCTTCATGACATTTTGCTTGAGGGCCTAGAATTTCAATTAACAATTCTGAGCAGAAGTAACTGATATGAAAGAAATTTATATGAGCTGTTAAAATGTCAAATATTCACTCATTCTTTAGATTTTTATCATGTTTCTTATGTTTCTTCTCTTTCTCTCACCAATCCCCATAGTTTCTTTAAAAAAATTAAGGTATCTCATAATTAATCTTAATATTCATTCATTATTTTAATAGCCTATTTTTTCAAATTAATAAATAACTTCCTAACATATAAGAAGATCTGAATTTTCTGGCAGATAGGCTTACTACTCTCTAAACAGTATGATGATTGATAGAAACTTTTAAAAAGTTAAACATTTCTTTCAGTTCATTTTGATGAAAATTTATATTCTTCCTAAATTGAATATCCTTAGAAGGAAACACCATGAGAAAATTGTTTATTATTAAGAAAAATGGATGAGAATTTTTTTCAAACAAAATAGATAATACTCAAGGACAATCACTGTTAATATACTAAATTAACATTTTCATATCTGTTTTCATTGCTTTAAATAGTCATTGAAGTTATGGCAAAGACCATGTTATTTATTTAGGAAAAGTAGGAGATTACATAATGGTAGGGCTATTGCTTGTTTGTATGTGTATAATATTTAATACAGATTAAAAGAAATGGCCATTCCCTACCTAGTTGTTGCTCACCTTTTTAGAGATAACAGTCCATTGAAAATGATGATGTACTCTTTCCTTAAAAAAGGTATGTATGAAATTTTACATAATTTTTTCCATTAAATTCTAGCTCCCTCAAAACCATTTGAGCACTTACTATGTACCAGATATTTAGCTTATGTACATTTATTTTTCATTATTTGAGACATTATTAATCTGTGGGGTTCAAACTGTGTGCAAAAAACAGGAGCTGGTTAGTGTTATACTTTACATTTGAGTGATTATTTAATATACTCAGGACATAGCTATTTGGGAGTAGACATGGGGATAGTTAAAAATGTTTAATTCACATTTCTCAATTTTAGCCATTGGTTTTATTGTTCTTTTTATCAAACTATAAAAACCATATATGGCAAGAATATTGGATGTTTTAAAGATCTCGGCTCATCTATCAACTGAATACCTATTAAGAAAAAAAGAACTAATCAGAGTTGAAAATAGCTAGGCAGTTTGCCACTATGCCTGGCCACCAGTGGATTTAGAAGGCATTATATCACACCACATCTGTAAACTTTCCTCCTTTTTCTTTCTTTTTGCCTCTTCCCATCACTATTTATCTATTAAAAAGTCTCTTAGGAAGCTATTTATTTGATAGGTGAGGGACTTAATTCTAGGACTGTGTGTTTATATAAGTAACTGTGTGCTGTTCCATTCCCTCAGCATCTTTTGAGAGTGGGGAATGCTATACCAGGGAACGAGAGGTCAGCTCCCACAGGACTGCTAGGAATCTGTAGGTAGATGAGTAGGATGGGTGTTTCTCACAGTTTTGGAAGCTGGGAAGTCCAAGATCATGGTACTGGCAGATTTGATGTCTGATGAAAACCTGGGTTCTTCATTGATGGCCATCTTCTCACTGTAATTTCATATGGCAGAAGGGAGTTTTCTCAGGCCTCTTTTATAAGAGCGCTAATACCGTTCATGAAGATTCCACCTCATGATCTAATCACTTCACACAAAATGGAGTACTATGCAACTATACAGCTATATAAAAAAGAAAATGGGAGAGCTCTATAAACTGATATGTAGTAATTTCTAGAATATATTTCTTAGTGAAAGTACAAATGCTACAAAATGCTTTTTTGCATGTAATAAAAATATGTTACGTTGTGTATGAGAAATGGGGATGAAATAATGGAGATAACGACAACTCTTTGAAAAGATCCTTTTATATAGATCCAATATTTAGAACTATATTAATATTTTACATACTCAAAAAAAAAAAAGAGAGATGAGAGTGACCGTAAATAAAAAGAAAGAAAAACAAAGGTTCTTATTGTATTTCAAGTGAATAACATAACTACATTGAAATGTAGGCAAGAGGTAGTTAGAAACTAATCCAGGTAACTTTTGAAAACTTATTATAAAACAACTTACCATAAAAAGCACAGAAATAAATAGAAAACCTTAATAGTACTGTGTCAAATAATGAAATTGAATCTTTAATTTAAAGATTTTGTGCAAAGAAATATCCAGACTCCCATAGAGGAGTTTCTTCAAATATTTAAAGTAGAAGTAGCACCAATTGTACCAAACGCTCCCAGCAAATTGAAAAAGAATGAACACTTCCTAACTTTCCCTATTGGGTCAGTATCACCTTGATAATAAAACCTGACAAGAATGTTATGAGAAAGGAAAAACACAGGTCAATGTTAGGTTAGTTCCAAGAATGCAAAAATCATTTAACATTCAAAATTTAATTGATGTAATGTACTATATTTTCAGAATTAAAAAGGAAAATAACATGATTTTTAATAGATGCAGAAAAAGCATTTGATGAAATTTAATACCCAGTCACAGTTTTTAAATAAAGGAGACATTAGAACCCATTCTGGCATCCAAGGAACAGAGGAAACTCTCCTACTCTAATGAAGAGTAACTAAAAGAGAATTCAAGCAAATATTATACTCAATGGTAAAATATTTAAAGCTTTTCCCCTAAGTTTGGGGAAATGAAATTTGTGGTTAATGAAATAAGGCAAGAAAAATAAATAAAAGTTATAAAGATTGAAAAGGAAGAAATAAAACTAATTCTTTGCAGACAACACAATTGTGTACATAAAAATATCTAAACGGATCAATAGAAAAACTAGAATTGGTTTTTAAATTTAGCAAGGCCACTGATACAAGGTCAATTACAAGGTCAATGTAAAAAATTTATTTATATGTAAAATTTAAAACTATACCATATACAATAGCATCAATAAATATCAAATGCCTAGAAACAGATATAAACAAATATATGTAAGACCTCTACATTGAATGCTGCTAAAGCTTTCTTAAGCAAAAATAGACCTGAATAAATGAAGAGCTATAATAAGCTCATGGATAGGAAGCATCACTATTGTGACATGCCAGTTAGCTATAATCTGACATATAGATTCAATAAAACACTGATCAGAATCCCAGTAAAATCATTTTTTTTTGAAAATTGATAAGTCGATTCTGAAATTTATGAGGAAATGCGAAGGGCCAAGAGAAGCCAAGATAATCTTAATGAAGAACAAAACTGGAGGACTTACAGATATCAAAATTTACTATAAAACTAAATTAATATGTGATGTGATATTAGTACACAAATAAATGACCTTTAGAGAACTACACATATGCAATTACTAGATTTATGAAAAAAGTGACATTGAAGTACAGTGAGAAAAGCATTGCCATTTAGATATAATTAATGTAAGCCCCTATCTCGTACCATGTGTAAAAATTAGTTTGAGATGAATCATAGCTGTAAATGTAAAAAATAAAACAATAAAACCTCTACATGAAAACAGAGGAGAATAATTCCATGACCTTGGAGTAGTTGAAGATTTCCTAAACAGGATACAAAGACAATGATACATAAAAACAGATTAATGAATTGAACTATAGTAAGATTAGAACTTCTGTTCATCAAAAGATACTATTAAGAGAATTAAAAAGTAAGTAACAGAGTGGAGAATATATATGATACATAAATCTAACAGAATATTTGCAATATCGTCATCTCAAGATGACAAAGGACTCATCTTGAGAATATATAAATAACTTATAAATTCATAAGAAAAAGACACTCAGTAGAAAAGTAGGCAAACAACTGGAACAGACATTTATAAGAGGATATCTAAATGTACAATAAGCATATTAAAACTTGCTCAAGCTCATTATCTATCAGAGAAATGCAAATTAATACCACAATGAGATACTGTTCCACTCCCACCAGAATGGTTAACAATAAAAAGACTGACAACACAAAGTATTGAAAAGGATGCTGAGCGACTGGTGCATGAGAATGCAAATTATCACAACTACTTTGGAAAACTGGTTGACAGTTTTCTACTAATCTACTAAAACGGAACACAGCTATTTCATTCCTAGTGATATATCCAACAGATGAAATACCTACATCATCAGGTTTGAGGGAATAAAATGAGAGCATACATATTTCACCAAAAGACATGAACATGAATTTATATGGCAAAATTATTTGTAATAGATAGAAATGGCAAGAAAAAAAAACAAGTGTCCATCAATAGTAGGATGGATTTTAAAAATTGTGTAACATCATACAATAAAAAATTATACAATGAAAAGAATGAACTATTGTGTGAGAACCTGTGTGTAAAGTTAAAAATGCAAAAGTCATCTATTGTGATTGAAGTCCAGATGGAGGTGAACTTTTGGGGAACAATAGTATCAAAAAAAAATTTTAATACTTAAGAATATTAACAGGAAGCAAAATTCAAGACAAATATTTTTTGAAGCCAAGAAGCTATTAACTTCTTTGCCAGCATTCCAGTGTTACATATTCACTTTTATTATGCACTAGAGGTCATATCCTACACATAAGAGAATAGAGTGAGGTTCTCCTGCAAACTACAGATTCCTGTTTTACCTCACATTTTGTATCTTCAAAGAATACCTGTAGTTTGGACAATAATCTGGTTTTAGTTCAGCTTTATTTCCTCCAAGAGAGGCTCTACCTAGTAGTTGTCAGACTACATATGAATATCCACAGACATTGCTGGTTTGCTGATTCCCAGATACAGGTACAGTCAACTTAGGTCTTCTTCAGCTATCTTTGGAAATTCGTGTTTTCTCATATTCATTTCCACAATGCTCTTAAGTGATGTTCTCCACATTTAAAAATATTTTCATGGTCACAAATGCTTGTGCTATAAATGCCTGAGTCAAATTCATTTCCCTTCCCTTAAGTGCTTCTAATTTATTTATAAAATAAACAACTATCAAAACCATAAAACTTCTAGAAGAAAACATAGGCAGTAAACTCTCTGATATTATTAACAGGAATTTCTTTTCAGATATATCTCCTCAGGCAAGGGAAACAAAAGAAAAAATAAAAAAAATGGACTACATCAAACTAAAAAGCTTTTGTACAGCAAAGGAAACCATCAACAAAACAAAAGACAACCCACTGTTTGGCAGAAGATATTCACTAAGAATACATCTAATAAGGGGTTAATATCCAAAATATATAAAGAACTCATAAAACTCAACAACAAAAAAACAAACAATCCAATTCAAAAATGGGCAGAAGACCTGAACAGACACTTCCCAAAGAGGAAATACAGATGGCTAATAGACATATGAAAAGATGCTCAAGGTCATTAACCATCAGAGAAATGCAAATTAAAACCATAATGAGATATCACCTCTCATCTGTCAGAATGGCTGTCAGCAATTATCAAAAACAAGTGTTGGCAAGGATGAGAGAAAAGGGAACCCTCATACATTGTTGGTGGGATTGCAAATTGGTACAGCTGCTATGGAAAACAGTATGGAGGTTTCTCAAAAAATTAAAAATGGATATACCTTTTGACCCAGCAATTGCACTTCTAGATATTTATCCAAAGAAAACCAAAACTATAATTAGTAAAGATCTATGCACCCCAATATTCATGTCATCACAATTTATAATAATCAGGATATGGAAGCAACCTAAATGCCCATCAACAGACGATTGGATAAAGAAATTATAGTTCATATATGCAATGGAATATTACTCAGCCATTAAAAAAAAATGAAATCCTACCATTTGCAATGACATAGATGGACCTAGAGGTTATTATGTTGAGTGAAATAAGTCAGACAGAGAAAGATAAATACCATATGATTTCACTTATATGCGGAATCTAAGGAACAAAAAGAACAAACTCATCGAAAACAGACTCACAAATATAGTGGACAATTTGGTGGCGGACAGAGTGGGGTGGATTTGGGAGGCCGGGAAAATGGGGTGAAGGGTTAAAGAAGTACAAATTAGTCATTGATAGTTGGCCATGGGGATGGGGAGCATGGCATAGGGAATGCAGTTAGCATTAGTATGATGGCTAGGTGGAGGGCCAAGGGAGGGAGGGAGCAATTGAGGGGATCGTTTTATGAACTATATAAATATCTAACCAATGTACTGTATACTTGAAACTAATTTAAATAAATAAATTTAAAAATAAATAAATAAATAAATAACCATATTTCACAAATTTTTTAAAACATAACATGAAGCCTATTAAGGGCAAATGCAGAGCATTGAAGCATTCATTCATAATTTTTTAATTAAAAAATTTTATTCTTATCGTACATGTAGTTAAAAATAACAACAAAAACAACAAAAATCTCCTGACTTAACAGTTTACCTCTTGGAAGGGCACATTTTTATATGTCTGATAAGAAAACAGAAAAACAAAAAATACATATATTTAAACTTTAATGGTTGTAAAGATTTCTTTGTATGTGTAGTAGTTTGGGAATGGGGGTTATAAACCAGTCTTTTTTTCTTTTTTAGCGAATGAGAACATATGTTTCCATTTCTTAGATGGACTTTTCGTTGTAATTTGGTACAAATAGCAAGAAAAGACCTTTTCTGCATTCATGTATTATTTAACAAATAATAGAAGCTTTTCTGAAAAATTACCAAGCTTGGCAGTCAGCTAAATATATTCTACTCCTTGTCTGTATAACTGCACAAGTTATGCAAAATAGTAGATGCTGAAAAAAATGTTAAAAATGTTTTATTATAAAATTAGTGTATTTTTAAAAAATAAAATCTGTAAAATTCAGAAAGTCAAAGAATAGAAAAAAATTCCTCTAGTCCCATTATAGCCCCAAACAAAACTACTTTAAGTCATGTATTAATTAGTGTATTTCCCTCTATTCATCTTAATCTTATTTTTACATAATTATTTGTGAACAGTTATAACCATGCGTAACATACATAATAGTGCATGCAAACATGTGTATGCATGTATAATTTTGTATTCTGCATTTTTCCCCAACATCATATTATCATATATTCTCAGAACAAGTATTAATGGTTGCAAAATATTTTATCCAATAAATGTAGCATAGTTTATAACCTGTACTTAGGTATTTTTTGTGTGTGTTTTCCTACTATAAAAAAATGCCATTGCATATAACTAACTTTCTACAGCAATCTTTTTCATAATTAGGATGATTTTTGATGATATATCAAAAGGAAAATTAGTGGATCCTTGGGTTATGAGCATTTTTAAGACTCCTGATTCATTCTAACACTGTTTTCAAAAGGGTTATATCAATTTAAGCTGCCACAGGCAATGAATGAAAGGTTTCCTTTTACTATAGTCTCATTAGCACTGTTAATTACTATCGGGGAAGGCCCAATAATAATTGAGAGGGTGGAAATGGGTATAATATCTTGTTTTAATATTAATTTATCTGATACAATGAGAATGGGCAATTTTTCATGGGTCTGTTGACTAATTGAGAACTGTATGGTTATCTTATTTATCTATGGGATTTTTAGTGGTCTGCCTATTCACTCATTCGACAAATATTTATTGAATGTTAATGTCCCTGATATTGTTCTAGGCAGTAATAATACAAAGCAGTCAAAAACCTTAGGAAGCTTATATTCTAGAGACCTTATTTTATTAAGCATGAATGATTTTTTTATGTAATAAATCTAAAAGTACTATTTATTAAGTGACTACTATGTGCCTGGCATTGTCCCAGATACTTACATACTTACCTTATTTAAAGTGCAATCTGAGGGAGATCTTTCATTCCTTATTTGTCGATAAGAGAAAGGAGCACAGAGCACTTAAGTAATTAGCCCGAAGCCATACAATTAGTAATTAACAAATTCCATCCTAGGTTAGTCTGTAATTCCAAAATTCATATTCTTTCCCCTATGCAATACCCATAATATCTATTGTTATAAACAATTCTATCTTTCAGATTTAATAAGAAAATTTGTTCTAGTTTATTATTGGTTTTTAAATGTTTGCTAATTTTTAAATTCACATGCAGAATTAAAGATTGTTAGATAATTAAATCTGAGAGGTTTTTTAAAAAGATTCCTGGTGTTTTAAATTTAGAAAGTATTTTCTTAGATTATTAAATATTCATTTATTTTTCTGACTTAAGAAATCTAACTGCTAAAACTATCTTCACTTTAGTGTATAGAATGAAATAAATATCTGTTATTTATTACCTAAACTATCAGTATCACTTATTAATGAATCCTTTCCCTTATCATTAATTATTGATAAAAAAATACAGCATCTTTAGGTTGAAATACTTGAAAAAGTCACCCAATAATGCTCAATCAAACCACTTTTGGTAAAAATATCAGACATGGCTTTTTATATCAGGAGAGTTCATGCAATGTTGCCTTAAGTTATATAAGTTTTGCCTCTCTGATACACACACACCCACACACAATCTTAAATTGCCGAAGCAGAAATATTCATTTAATATATGCATTCAGATTTCATTATAGTTTTATTCTTAAGCATATCTTCTTTAGCCTGTTTAAATGATCAGTCGACAAATATTTATTTAGCTCTGACTGTAAGATGTATATGTATATAAATGCTGTGGAATAAAAACAAAAAAAAATCAAATATGGCCCTTATATTCAAGGAACCTACTGTCTAACTAAGAAAAATAAAACGTACATGAAAAGTTACCTCATAATGAAAGCAGTGTTTGAAAATACTAGTTTTGTGAACAGAAGTGCTATAGGAGTTCAAAGGAAGGAGTGATGCCTGTAGGCTAGGGTAGACCAGGAAGCTTCACAAAGGAGATGGGAGTTATATGGGCCTGGATGAATTGGTAGGATTCATTGATTTCACAGCCAGAGAGAAAAGGGTGGAAGTTATGAACTAGGAATGTAGAATGAGCCAAGATACTTAGGCAGACATATGTAAGTCATTTGGGTGTGGAGTGCAAAGGGTGCAAGTATAAAAAACAAACAAGACTGCACCAGAGCCTCATGATAACAAGGAATTCCTTTATTCTATAATCCAGAAAACACAAGAATAACCTACAGGAAGAAGGAAATAAGCTATAAATGCTAACAATAACTTTGATTTTGAATGAGCTGTCAGTGTGTTGAAAAAAGGCATTTGCAGTTACATTTTACTTTAGACCCATAATTTCTAGGCAGAAGATTGAAAACAGTATAACTCCTCCCTTTGAGAGGAAGAGTTAGGTCTGCAGAGCTTTAGGTGTAAGGTACTGGCATCCCTTTGTATTTCATTCCCAAACACCAAGAAGAGTCTCATATTTAGACAGAGGGCTTGAAAGCAGGGCTAGAAATATCATTACTGTAAGGGCAGTGAATTTAATATGGAAAAAGAAAGGGCATGTAAAACCTTTTGATTGGGGTCATTTTTTTCTGTGTCGTCAGGTAATGAACTTTGCCTCTTTGTTATCAAGACAGTGAAAATATTGTTACAGTTAGCACAAAGTGACAATGTCTCTAAATTTGGCAGATTATTAAAGAATTCTGAAGTTATCTTACAGTTCTAGTTATCCAAGTTTACATATTTTCATATTTTATAGTGTTTATGGTAACTTCTAGTTACATTGTCTGACTTTCAATGTTTTTGAACCCACCTAGGAATAGTGATACCGTCACTATTTTCCCCTCTTTTGTCCCTTGTGTGTGTGTACTTCCTCAGTTTAGCCTCCCTGTAAACACTTATTGTAAACAAATTATGTGAATTTAAATTGATCCCCTAGGAATCTATTTCAATATTTTAAAATTTTTGTTATCCTTATCCTTAGGTACCTTCTAGTTCCTGCTTTTTCTACTTAAGACATTATTTAACTGTGATTATCAAAAGTATGGAACTTGATTATCATTCATTTGATTTGGGGGGATTAAGTCTACAGAACAGAATCCCTATCTGTCTGTCTGTCTGTCTATCTATCTATCTATCTATCTATCATCTCTATCTCAGGTAATACATGGAGATTAGAATAATGAATAAATATTATAAAGTCCTCGCCTATGAAATATTTCTAGTCTAGTGAAGGAACATAAAAAACACACAATTATAATACAGATTGATGAGTGTCATAATACAGATAAGCATAAGAATGCTTTGGAAATACATAAGAGAATAAAAATAATAGCAAGCTCTTAATTATAAAGATTAAGGTCTTTGAATAGTCTCAGTAAATTTTTTTGCCTTGGTTATACATAAACATAATGAGATAATTATCCTGTGAAATGTGCATAGTCTTCTAAAATATATTAACATCAAATCAAAATTACATGTGTATTTTCCAAAGAAGAAGGGCTGCACTTCATAATGTAAGTATATAAAATAAGCTTTATTATATTACTTATATGTGAGGCAGAAGAGCACAAATGACCATTTTGATTTAAAATTTGTTTTTAATATAATGCAGTGATATTCATGATTTTTATATACAAGTAGAAAAGCAAGGGACACTTGCAGAGGAAAAAATGCTTCTATGATAGTCTGAGGGTTGAAAATTTCTGAAGGGCCAATTACTTGAAGTCAAGTTTTATCAGAATGCCTTACCCTGGAGTATCTTCTATAAGAGCTGAGAGACGTTTTGTCCTTAAACAGCTCAAGCATTATTTTCTAAGTGCGGCTGCTTTATAACATGCACTTCTATTTTTCCCTAATAGGTAATGGTACTCTAGTTTATTACAGGTAGTGAGATTGTGATGTCATGCAAAGCATTTTCAAACAGTGTTTGCAACACATGTGGTACATGTGGTTGTGATGCTGTGGACATGGGTCTCTGTCTTTCTGAATCTATGTGGGAGGTAAGACAGGTGAGTTACAGTCAGTTATAGAGGCCTCTTGTTTATTAGATGCTTTAGCCCTGTGGCTAAAGTGACAGACACTAGAAGCATCAGCTATAGCTATAGAGGAAAGAAAGCTGTGAACCATCTATCTGAGGGCTGTTAGATCATATTTAATGACTTAATAGCCAACTTATAAAACAGTCTAATAGTTGCGCAATTTGTTGGGGTACAAATAAACATGGTATGAAATGTGACTCTAACTTTTTTAATATTGAATTTTAAATATTTGTTAAATTCTCTGAAGTACTGTTGATAAAGGAAATAAAATAGGTAAAAAATCAGTCTGCCTCTGGGGATGTTCAGAGATACTCAGCTGTTCAAGTGGCAATGAGAGCTGAACATTATACGGCAAATAAGACTGTAAGTTGTGGTAACTTTACTTTTCTTCTGGAAATGATAGTGCTCAACAAGATCATAAGCTCCTTGATGCAGACTTAACCATCTGCTGATACTTAAAGGGAAGTTTCATAATCTGCTTACTCTGGCGATTTGTAGGAGTCTTGAGTTAGACTATGGAATCATAGAGTTATTAATTTTAGGATGTGTGTAAGAAATGCCTGAAGCCTGAAGACATGTAGCACTAGCTTGTGTCTACATAACTAGTCAAGTGTGGGAAGGAGAAACTAGAGCTTTGGGTGCTGGCTTCCCATTGTCATGAATTAAGATATTATTTCTCATTTCCAGGAACTAGAGATTTTTTTTCCTCTTAAAAGATTTGAGATTGAGTGAAACTGAGAAACCAGTTCAAGGATATACTTTAAGAAAAATTTTTCTGTTAAGGTTGCATATGAAAAATAAATAACTTAAACACTTTAGGATGCTTCGGATTTCCCCCATTACCTAATAGTTGAACATCGCCATCCTGGAAACTCTTAAATAGCCTTGGTTTCCCAAAGTTTAAACGGAAGTGTTGTGAGTTGTTAAAAAGAAAATTAATCCTGTGGTTCGGGCAGTGAAAAAAGAGGGAGAGGAAAAGAATGAAAAATATATGTGGGCTTCATGTTCACTTTTCCTGTCAACATAACACTGCAAAAGTCAAGGACTCTTTTAAAAAAAGAAGAAACATGGGAGGGGGAGAAGAGAAAGGGGAAAGAGGAGAGAAGAAAGGAGAGAAGGGAAAGGAGAGATAAGTATATTCGAATAAGTAGCCCATCATTTGAGAGATCCTTAAAAACTTTTATAAAAAAACATGTTTTAGGAATATGGTCGTACATAAGTAAAGAGGAGGAATTTGATTATCAACACCTGGTTAAGAATTTCCTGCTGGTAATTACAAGTTTGCTTTCATGATTTTGCTTTTCAGATATGAAGGTAAGAAGCTTGAAATCTTCCATCATTTGTGTTAATCATGTGTCAAGGACAAGGTTATTCTCCTATACATAAATGACATATAACTAGTTATAATATTGGCTTTGGGTATTTTTTTCTTGATTAGTATATTTTTATATGCCAATTATTCTGTCCACATTTACACAGTTTTATAAAGTAATCTTCTCATAAACTAGCTCAGATATATAAAAATTCTAGGAAAAGTTAGTCAAATACTGTTACCTAAAAATGTACCTATAGTATACATGAGAAAGCATGCAACATGACTTGGCTGAGCCTTTACAATTAACTTTCTAAAATCTCTCAAAACACTAATCATAGTGTAATTTTAATATTAAAATATTTAAACACAGTATTGCATGGTATTTTAAATTTACTTTATGACATGACACATTTGATATGAAAATTGTCTTCTAGAGGTTATATTTGGACAAAGGAAACTTTCTTCCACTTTGTAATCTAGCTGATAAGGGCATTTATTTAACTTAAATTTATAAAGGTGGCTTTGAAGTAAAAATACATATGAATGAACTAATCTGTAAGAGTTAATTAAATATGGCCAGATACATTAATATGAGTTCAAATTGTGTAATCACGGAGAAGCAGATGTTAGAAAAGTAACAGTAAGTCAATCTTTTTACAGAAACAATTTAGGCACAGGGCAGCATCAATCAAGAGTAGAATTGAATTTTACTTAGAGAACCCATTGTTAGTAGAAAGCATACTCTTAAAATGAAGGACTGAGGTTTCTTGTGAAGAGGCAAACAATAGCCTGAGAGATAAAGTCCTTGAGAGAATAGATTCACAAAAAATCATGAAATAAGAATTCAAAGCCATGTTTTACTATAACAACTGTCAGTGCAAGTAAACATGAAAAATATAAATAGGAAAGTTGATACAACTCAACTAATGTATGCCACTAATGGAAAATGAGACATTGAGTATAGCTCATAATAAAGTTGTTTTCACTTTCTAAGGGACTAGGTATTATGCTAAGTTTAAGTCATTTTATTATTGGATGCCTCCCTTATTCAAGTTACTTGCTAAATGGGGTTCAAAGACCCCCATGTACTAATAACCTCCATACTTCCCATATGATCCTAAAGTTGTGAAGATGGGTCTATAAATGCCTTTCGTTCATTCATTCACTCATTCAGGATTTATAGAATCATACCATGTTAAATACTATGAGGATGCAAAGTTGAATCAAATATTCTACTAAGGGATAAAAGTCTCTTAATAAAGTTATATACTTTATCAGTTCTTTAATAAAAGTCCCTTAATAAAGTCAAATAACTTTATTAAGAGAGAAAAGGCTATTGTCATTAGAAAAGTACATGTAGTGAAAGTAAAGGTCGAAGAGGTAGTTTTCACCTTGAGGATTAGAGATGGCTCTATGAAAGGAGTAGCATTTGAACTGCATCATCAAGGATGCATAGAATTTGATTATATAGAAACAGAAGGGAATTCCAGGAGAAGAAAATAGCAAAAGCAAAAGAAGTGAGAAATTGCAAGTGTTCCATCAAGTAGCTCCATTTGTGTACAAGAAATACTTGTACACAAGTATTTCTTGTACACAAATGGAAGTGAGAGGAGAAGGAGTAACAGAAATTTGAATCCATCACTGTCTTTTACTAAATAGATAAATTATTATTTATAAGATAAACAAATTTCAAAGAGAAGTATGGGCTCTCTGAAATGCAATGTGGATGTCACCAATACCAGTGATGAGAGGTGGTACAAGGGAAAGTGCACTGTCTGCAGAGTTTGAAACTCAGCTCTGCTTGTTGATATTCTGTGAAGTGGGCATGTTCAAACCCTTTTTCATCTGTAAAGTGATACATATTACATTCTAGAGTCACTGTGAGCCTAGAAATAATGATATAATATGCTGGAATATAATTGGTGTTCAGAAAATGGTAGCCATCAATATGATTTTGTATTAATTAGGAATCTTTTGATTGGAAGTAAAGAAACCAGTGTAAGCTTATTTAAGGCAACAGGACCTTCCAGGCTCATGGCCCTGAAAAGTCCAAGTGTAGAGCTGAGCTTCTGGAAGAACTGGAATCAGTGTTGCTATGGACTGAATGTTTGTGTCCCCCCAAATTCCTATGTAGATATCTTACTCCTCGATGTGATGGTACTAGGAGTTAGAGCCTGTGGGAGAGATGATTAGGTCATGAGGATAAAGCCCTCATAAATGGGATTAGTGCCTTTATAAAAGAGGCTCCAGAGAGCTCCTTTTGCCATGTGAGGAACAGTGAAAAGATAGCCATCTATAAACCAGGAAGCTAGTGCTCCTTAGACACCAAACTTGCCGGTGTCTTGATCTTGAACTTCCCAGCCTTTGTAACTGTGAGAAATAAATTCCTGTTCTGTAAGCCACTTAGCCTATAGTGTTTTGTTATGCAGCCCACATGGACTAACACAGGTGTTATTATAGCAAATGCACTCTCTTTCTGCAGCTTTTTCCATTATTTTCCTCTGTGTCGGCTCCATTTGCATTCGGGCTTTTTCCATGTGATAGCAAAAATGGCCATTGGAAATTCTAAGATTATAATGTAATAGTTTAGCAACTCTAGCTGAAAAAGGAACCTCCTTTCCTAACAATTAAAGTAAGATTCCTGGTGATGCTGCTTCCTGGCCTTGCTTGAGTCATAAACCCATCTTGGTCTGTCAGGCTCCAATCACTGCAGCTAGGTGGTTAGGGCAGTATCAGTGGCCAGATCATAGATCACAAACCTCTGTGGAGGAAGAGGTCGAGATCAGTCCCTGAAATTATGTGGAATAAGAATCAGAAAGGAAAGGATATCAAAGAAGGTGTAGGCAGAAAAAGACATGTCCATTATAGGTAGTGACTCAGCTATTGATTTGCAGTTTAGTCATTGGCCTGCCATTTCTTCAGTGTTGTTGAAGCAGAGTTTAGTGGTTTAAATTGCCTTCAGATGCAACTAATATAAAACCTGGCTTACATAATAAGAAAATGTATTACTTCATATTAATGGTAAGTCTCCAAGTAGAGGAGACCACAGAGTTCTTTGATTCATTGGCTTAAAGAAGTCACTAAGGGCCTGAATTCTTTTATTTCTCTACTTTGCCATCTTGGTGAGGCTTTCTTCCTTATGTAGCAAGATGGCTGCAGCAATTTCAGGCCTACAGGCACAAGAGAGACTGTCTCTTCCTATGGCTCTCTGTTAGGATCAAAGACACATTTCCTAGAATATGTACATCTCACACACATCAGCAAACTTCTCTTACACCTCATGAGCCAGAATTGTGTTACACACTCATTCCTAAACCAGTCTCTGACCTGAATTAGGATAGTCATCAAAAATGGAATGACAGTTGGGAAAGGAACTCTGATGTTTACCACACACGGAACTGGATGTGAGAAATAAGTTTTAGAAGCTTGGTTAAGTGAGCATAACAGATACAATGGAAGAATGATTCTCAGAGACTGTGCTTAGAATCTCGTTCCAGAAGTTGAAGCTCTTTTGAGTGCAATAAAAATAGATAAAAATACGCTCTGCCCACCCAAGTACCACGATGACATACATTATAGAATGTGTAATTATGCCATTAAATGTGCTGATGAGACTGTCTGCCCAGCCCCCCCTGCGCTATGTGCCACCCAAGAGACAATTTGTGCCACTTATCTGAAGAACAGTCTAACATTAAGTAGTGGTTATTCACACTAGAGAGAACGAATATTCCTACATAGCATAGAGAATCTCTTAGCTATTTCTTTATTTAAAAAAATAAAAACATGTCCAAAATTTATAGCAGATATCTCAAAATGGCATCATAGCAGCTAATGTATACTTGAGAGGTAAATGGAACCACCACCCCCATCCAGAGGAGCAGACCTAATATGAGAGCGAATGGGATAGGAAGCATCCTACTCCATTTATCCTGTCTGAAAATGAAAATTGATGGACTTTCCATTAACTCTCCTGATGACAGTTTCTAATTTTCCCCATGAATCTGCCTGCTTCAGATGGCTCCTGTGCTGATTTATCTTTATCTGTACCACATTTGCTGATTTATCTTTATTTGTACCACATTTCTGAATTCATGAATTACAATTACTTTATTTGAATAGAAAGGTTTCTATGAAGAGTTAAATGTGTAAAACCAACCTGAAGTTCTTTATTTCTTCATGACCTAATCACCTCCCAAAGGCCATACTTTCCTAATACTATTACATAGGGGGTTAGGATTTCAGCATATGAAGTTGTGGGGAACACAAACATTCAATCTATAGCAAATGTTGTGTGGGAAGCAAACCCAGAGGGAGCAACGCCTGAGCATAGAGCTTTTATTCATTTCTTATAATTTCCATAACAATTTACCACAAACTGGTGGCTTAAAATAACAGATTTATTCTCTCACTGTTCTGGAGATTAGAAGTCCAAAATCAAGGTGTTCTTAGGACCATTCTATGATGGAAGGCTTTAGGAAGAAATTCTTTCTTAACTCTTCTTACCTCTGATGACTATTGGCACTCCTTGGTGTTACTTAGCTTGTAGCTGCATTGCTCCAATCTCTGCTGCTGTTGCCACGTAACCTTCCTTCCTGTATATGGTCCTTGTCTGCAAATTTCCCTCTCCTTGTAAAGACATCATTCTTTGAGTGTAGGGCTACCTTAATCTAATATGACCTCGTCTTAACTTGAGTGCATCTTTAATACTCTATTTCCAAATAACACGTTCACAGGTAGCTAGAGTTAGGACTTCAGCATATCTTTTGGAGAGATGTAGTTCAACCCGTGACAGTGCTGTGGAGAGAGTAGGAGTTAACAAGGTAAAAAAGAAGATGAATGTGTCCATGTGCAAAGACATAGGGGTGAAAAGAAGTTTGCATCATCCCATAATGAGATGAAACATGTCAGGCTTGTGTGTATCCATCTGTTACATCCTCTAGGTAACCACTCAACTCTAACCATTTTGTCTTTCTCTTTAACTGTAATCAAATTTTATTTGTCCTTGACACTTTCCCTTCCGGGACTTTGTAAGTCATTGGTTATTGGTTGGATAGGTTATTAACTGGTTAACCTGATTCTTCTGTGATAGGATCCTAAAATGGGTGCTAGTGGATTAATGTATTTACCCCTGTAAGGTGATGCATGTATCTCTTAACAGTACTTTCTGGTCTGTTTCAAAGAAGTAAAAGAGTAATTATAATTAAATAACAAACAGAGGAGAAGGAAATTCGTAAAGAAATTGCCATTGCATTTCTTAAATCATTTCCTCTGCTAACCATTGCTACTCCTTCTCAATATTCCTTCTCAGAGAATCTGCCCCCAGTTAATTAGAGTCTCTCTTATTAAAATTTGGATTTGAGACTCAGAGGCTCTAGTGAGTCTGTGGCAACCTTAGAATAGGAAATTATGCAAACATGAGGCCTGTAGCCATTTTGGCCTTTGCATTTCAAATCATGGAAAGCCAGTCTGCCAACCTGTAAAATAAAGAGATAGAGAGTAAAATGAAGTGGAAACCTTGAGAGAAACAGAGATAAAGACCATATGGTCATAGAGAGACAAAGGTATTTTCCAGAGGTGGTTCCATTCTTTTATGAGACCATACTGTGCTTCTTTCCCTTTAGTCTTTAAGTGTGTGCGTGTGTGTGTGTGTGTGTGCGTGCGCATGCACACACACGCAAACGCACACACCTTTTTCTTAAGCTCACTGGAGTGGGTCTCTTTCTCTTATAACCAAACAATCCTTGCCTAAACAATCTTTAACCTCCTTAACTAACTATGCCTAGAACCGGCTCTAAATAAGCCCTTAAGTCCTGAAATCTTTAACTGACCTCTCATTATCTTCTTCCTCTTTTGGAACGTAGGCCCTCCTCAGCTACTACCCTTCAAGCTTTGTTTTCCATGCCACATCCCCTCTCCACCACTGTGTAGAAATATTAACTTGGCAGACCATTCTGCCTGCTCTAGAAGCAGGAACTTTGCAGATGGATAAAGTTCTCCATAGGAGAGTTGAACATATTACATTAGTATTACAAGTATCATGTGTATACTTTTATTTCTTCTCAGAAAACAATCCTCTTTGTTGCTAAAATGAGAAATGATTCCAAGAGCCTAAACCAATGACTTTAGAGTGAATTATTGTTCTACTTTATACCTTCCTTAAATGAAGCTTGCAAGATTAATTGCAACCTTGAATGTTACTATATCGAAGCATATTCACTTAGCTTTGGCCTTCTAGAAATATGACATGAATCATGTCCTACAAACTTATAAAAGGAAACATGGTGAAATGGTATATACAGCATCTGAAAGATAAGTAATTTATAAAGAAATTTGTGCATGGTTATCGGATTTTCTCACCTAAGACAAGAACATTTTGACAATGTAAAGGACAAATTGAGTTTGCTCTAATAGAGTTGGCTATCTTCTGTCTCAGAACTGCAGTAGGATGGTTAAAGTTACGATTAAAATGGATCTGACAAAAGTACATTTTATGCTGAGGAATCAATGTGATTAAACTGTCATCCTGTGGAGAAGACTTTAGGTACAAAATATCTCTTAATTTGCAGCATATTGTCCACTTTCAGATTCATTTTTCTCTTTTTGAATAGTCTTCTCTCAATTTGCAAGTCTGAAAGTCCAGTTTGATCTGTTATAGACTGGTTCCTTGAGGGAGTCCAGCATAGGTTAGGCTGCATCCAACTGAGCAGCTCTTTTATGCCTTCTCTACCACCACAATTCCTTAGTTCAGTCTTCAGATAGTTGGACCCATTCCCAGTCTCTGTGGGGTTGGAATAAGAGGCAGATGTGTTGGTTGACCTCACAGTGATTCTCCTTCCCTCCTGTTCTATAAAACACTAGAGGAATTATGCTAGATAACCTCGGACATCTATCACTGCTTTAGGAAGCTTCTGAGTTGGCTTCAAGATCCATGATTGGACTGGAACCTCAGTTCTTTGTCTATTCTGGTGATACTCTTTACTCTGATTCAATCTGATGTCATCCCATGCCCAAGATATGAACGAAAGTAGTTAAGCCTCGTGAGAATAAGGGATTCTCATGTTCATTTCCTTCTTTACTCCCACGAATTAGCACATAGTGCCATTCAGCAGTGTTTATGAGATTTATGAATGATTTTTCTATAGATTCTCATGACTATACTCACCCTCTATTTGTGTGACCATTCCTGAATACAGCCCCCTTTCAGACTCCTCTCACAGCATTCTGAACTTGATCAACCCTGCATATCTTCTTTCTCTACCCAGTCTCTATCCTCGATTATTCCTGTTTCCTTAGCTAAGGAGTCCCTGCTGTAGTTTGTGGCCTCACTGAATCCCATCCAAGCTAAAAGAGATTCCCACAGCTGATTTCTCAGGAGCCTTTGGATTATAAGCAGTTTAATTTAGGGATAATCTGTGACTCTGGTTTAAAATAAAATCAGATCATCCTTCAGGTTCAGGGATGGAGATTATGAGCAGATGCTTATTCTGTTCTATTCATTTTCATGCTGTTCTTCCATTCTGAGTAGACTGATGTAGTAATTGAGAATAAAAACCAACCATATAATAGAAAAGCATACAAAAGAACTTAATTTTTCTAAATCCTTATTTTGAAAAGTATACATTTTTGGAAAAACTATGATAGGAGTTAGTGTGTACTGAGGTCTTACAACATTCAGGCACTTTGCTAAATACCTTACTATAGTATTCTCTCCTGTAATTCATACAACAGCCCAACAAATTAGGTACTATTATCACTCTCCAGTTTTACAGATTTGGAAGCTGAGGCTCAGAGATTAAACAATTTACCTAAAGCCTGGGGAGCTATCTTACAACTTGAGTACAATCCCACTGAGGTTTAGGTAAGTAGCTCTACACTGCCTTACTCCAGGGTGTGCCATTCACATAGACTGTAATGTGAATGTGTCGGTGGAGTTAAACAAGGCAGCTGCCTGTCCACAGCAGTAAGGAATAGAATCATAGCTTGTACATAGGTCAGCTTGACTTCAAAACCCATGATCATCACCACCAAACTACACTGAGATAAACATTTGGGTTTTAGAAATATGGTCTGCCCTATTAGGGGGACACATGGGGATGTATTATATTACGGTTGCAGGTTTCAGCCATTTTTTGTGTGCAACACTTAACACAAAGGATCCCAGGCCTTTTGGAGCAGAGAAATTTCAGGCTTAGTGACACTCAGTGGGAGAAACATGTATTTAACCACACTGGAGGGCAGAGGAGATCAGAGTGTGTATCCAAAAGATGGTTCATAAGTGAATTTGGGCTTATATTTGTTTAGAATATATAAGGATAACACATTCCCTCTCCCTTGGGAAAACAATTAACAATTATATTCTATATCCATTAAGCATTTTCAAAAAGCCAGTGGTTAATGGAAAATCAAAAAGACTCTAAATGCGAATTGAGAATGATTTAATAAGCTGTGATGTATTTACTTGTATATTATCGCCACATAAAATATATGCATATGAGAAAACACTAGAAGGGAATACATACCAAAAAATTATACCAGCTGTTATATTCAGGTAGTGGCATTATTGTATGTGTTTTGTTTTGTTGTTGTTTCCATTTCCCACTGGTTCTTAATGTTTAAAAATAATTTTTAAAAAGAAAAGTAAAAATAATTTTAAAGTATATTTTGCACATGAGAGAAATATAATTTGACTTTAAACATTTGTTTGGCAGATCAATTTCCTCTAAAAGCAAAAAAATATCCAGTCAGAATTGTTCATTATACAAAACTCATCCCACACTTCAGGAATTTTAAATGGTCTAGGTGGGCATAATGGCCAGTTCACCTAAAGATAACTATCTTTAGAAACATATTATAAACAATAAATTATTGCAATTTATGAAATGTGATATAATAGTGAGATTATGTTTGCCTTCCTAAGAATCCATTAGAGAAAATATTGGTAATTAGTTTGTACATAATTTGTAATACGATTTTTGAAACTGGTACTTCATTCAACATTTATTCTTTGTTCTGTTTTGTTAAACTTTCACTTTGTAATACCGTATTCTAGGATCACAGCCCATCATGTTCTAAAATGACTTGAATTGCCAAGAAGTACACATCATAATAAAGTTGCCCATTTTTAAGACTAACATTGAAAGACAAAAGAAAATTCTGTCTCTTTTGTGATGATTGACTTGTGGTTTTCAATTAGGGATTTTAAGATAACCATAGTTATAAAAGTAGTGAGCCCGGGGCAAAAATGAATTAGTCTTGACCCTACAAGTAATAGGTCAGCTCTTCTTTCTATTATTTTTTGGTTGCTTTTCATGCAAATAAGTGTTATTTGGAAATTGCAAGAGCCTACTGAAAAAAAGTTTGTCTTTGGCCTCAGGGTCACAAGTAAAGGTGGGAGAGTAGAAAATGAAAACATTACAACAGGAAGTACAACTGCAATTGAAATATCAGTGTCGTTTTAGAGGTTACAGTTGTTTCAGTCTTCTGGACTGTCCTAAACTTGGATGGAGTGCAGGTGCAGACACAACTTAGGTCCTGAAGTTAGTAGCCTGGGTTTGGGACCAGACTTCCTCGCTTTCTCACTCTGTGACATGGGGTATGCTACTCAGTTTCCCATCTCTGTAACAGACTTATTGCTCAAAAGAAATAAAAGTGTGAAAGTATTTTGTAAGACACTGACTTTCCTTTCCCTACCTGCACACTATTCAGGTACAAATGGACTTTTTCAAGTTCACTGTGCCTTTTTCAAGCAGCTTTCTCAGATTTCCTGTCTTGCTTTTGTTCTCTCTGGCACGCAGACTCCTGGCTTTAGGTGTCCTTCGTTCTAGCATCTGGTCAGACTCTCTGTGGACCACAGAGTCCACTTCCCATTTGGCTATCAACCGTGCACACACCCCTAATATAGATGTTCACTTTAATCTTGATAAACTTCTCTCCCAGGCTCATTCCTGGCCCTGTGGGATACCTCATCCCTCTTGTAGCCATTCTTATCATACCAAGAGACATGTGGACAGTACCAGTGACCGAAGCAGGGAATTCAAGAAAAGCAAGTTTATAAGGAAAGAAAGCTGAAAGATCTCCAAACATGGTTAGGCCATGATGAGTTAGAGTTGCCTGTGGCACACGCCACCCCCTCCGAGTAGAGATATTTAGGAGGCTTTTAGAACTGGAAATACAGATTGAGAAATCATAAGCCAATTAAGGAGAATGTGCAAATGAGAAGAGTATAAGGGAGATCCCAAGTAAAGAAAAGACCAAGATATGTTTATTGGATTGACTTGAGTAACCTTAGCAGGAGCAATTTCCAAAGAGAAGCAAGACTAGATGCAGCCAAATTGCAGTAGGATTGATAAACTGGGGGAGGAATGTATCTATTTGGTCAATTGCCTACAGTTATTGGTAGGTTTTATATATGCAGGAGTGGGAAAACTGCATCATGCTCTTTACAGAAAGTAGAAAGGTGGTAGTGGCAGGACTTAGATTATTTGGGAATGCTCACCTTGAGATTTGAAGGAAATTTATAATACCTGCTTTATTTGTATTAAACCATAAAGTATAGCAGACCTATTGCAGACAGTGTTGTGGGGTTTTTTTTGTTGTTGTTGTTTGTTTGTTTTGTTTTTATGTATTTGCGAGACTCAAATAAATTGAGTGAAGAAAAGCTTTATCTGACTATTTACTCCAAATTTATCCAGAAATAGAAAGATCCTAACTTTTTGTGCTTTTATGAAAGTGATGGTTATATATGTATATATGTGTGCATAGGAAGTGGTATAGGAGGGCAATAGAAACATGGAGAGCGCAAGTATAAATATTTGCTAGCTCTTTTGAGAATGCTAATTATATGGTATTTCCAAAGAAGCAAGAAAATAGACTGTATTCTCAAAGGAGATGAGAATGTGGTGCAGAAACTGCCATATTATCTGGAAATATCTCTACCTGAGTTAGAGGGTAGGTGAGTGTATCTCTGTCTTTAGGTAATCCACTGGTAAAGAGAAGGACCCAATGGTGCCTTTTCATTAGAAGTGGTCAAAGAGGAAACCGTCAGCGCTGTGATGGAATGTGTCTGAAATGAACTCAGGCTGTCAATAGTTTTCTCCTATATCTCGATGCAGTTTCCCTTAGTCATCTCTCTTGGAAATCATCAGAATATTGATACTGATTTATAATGAGTTCTGGAGATGCATTTCTCATGGTTGGGGCTTCTTGCTAATTGAACAGAGAGTACTTTGGGAGCTGAAGGCAGAAGCTGTGTTTCCTATAAAAAACATTTCTAAAAGCAAATTAGTGATTTGTTCTTTTTAAGACTCTAGTTATTAAATATTGCAACATTATATTGAGAGGTCCAGTGAGAATAATTATTAAAATCTTTCCTGTGAGGAAAGTATAGTTAAAGAAGTTTCTAGTTGTTGCAGGGTGCTACCCAATAAGGTTAATTAAACAATTTACGCTTACTTACATGGTACCAAAATAAATTCCTAAATAAACGGTATAGAGGAGTCAGCATTAATCTCTTTTCTAGCTCATAGGGTCTGCAGTTGCTCCATCTAAATTCTCTTCTAGTAGTGTGGGTGCCCTGAGATGTCGAGAGGGAAGCTGCCCCATCTGAGTAAGGTCTTATAGAGTCTAGGGGCGTAGACAAGCATCAGTCCTGGTAGGTGGCCTCTGTAGAGGTGCTAGGTGATGACACATCAATGAAAGGAACAGCAAACAAGGTTCCTGGGCACAGATTATTCATGCTCACAAGAATAATTGCCCTTGCTAGCAAGAATGAATGATGATTCACTTATTCCCCATTTCTGAGCATTTGAACATGACTTCTCATGGTGTCATTTGTGGCTTCACGCATACTTGAGGTGCAGGAGTCCTGACCGTGTTGACCATGAGACCTTCTACCTAGAACTTTCTCATAGTCCTTTCTTCTCTAGGGTGTTACAACTCCCCATTTTTCTTCTGCCCACCAACCTACCCTTCCACCTGAGGGACTATTTTCTGGCCTGGAGGAAACCCTCCTCTTTCCTGTCTGTTTTTGAAAAACATTTGTCTGTAGATAGAAATCTCTTTTCTTTTAAGTCCTTTGGCGAGGGAAAATGTCTTTCTTACTTATTATCAAACCCAGAGCTTTTAATCAATCAGGGCCATTTTTTTTTTTTTTTTTTTTATAGAGGAGAAAGAAAGCTTAAACTTTAAGCCCTTCAAGGGCAGTTAAGAAAGGAAGGAAAAACAAAACAGCTAATTCCCATATTAAAGCAGCTTATGTATATTCTGACAAAGTTACAAAAATCTAATTTTTGTGTTTTGTCAAAGTTGAAGTCAATGGAAAACTTAAACTAACAGATTATTTAAGAAAAAATAGACACATTACTGAAAAACCTACCTGACCTGATTGGTTTTGTGCAGGCATGTGCACAGGGTATGGATTCAGCATTTTCCTTTACAACTCATGGGCAGTCATTTTGTTGGCATTTTTGATTTTGTGAATTTAAGTTAAAGGTCTCTATTTAACTCACCTCTGTTGTCTTTTTATATCAAGATGTTAAAATGCCAGATTTGGAGTTACTAAGCCCTGGTATACCTGTTTTCTTCACTTTGGAATCCAGAGGTTTGTGCAGGAACAATCAAATACTATTTAAGCTAAACTGTAAAATCTGAGCGCTTGATGAAAGAGACCTCATCCTGTTGTCCCACCTGCTTCCATATTGATTCAACAGCAAAATTAATCCTTAATATTTTTTTTTTTTTTTAAAGTCAACATTTGATTTTGATAGTAGAAGCAGCTTGGAGCCCAGCATGCTCTCCTAGGTGTGCTTTGCTTGCAAGTGACACACTTTCCTTCCACAGGTCAATTCACACGTTCTGTTTTAGGTAGGCATCAAGGGAGAAAGAAATAACACATTTTGCTTTCATGGTGGCAAAATATTTTTTACCAAGAGGGTTGAGCAGAATAAAAGGGACACCATTTTTCAAAATTCAGGGAACTGGATTTCCATCCTGAATACTTTGTCATTTGGATTTTCTTTTGTCTTCTCTGCCCCTTTCACCTCCTCCCAAAACAACTTTATTTTACTTTTTTATTTTTTTATTTTTTACCAGATATAGCCATGCTTCTCTCAAATATCAATTCATCAGTCAGGCTTTCCTTGGCCACTCCCAGGGTTAAGAGGAGAGAAAATTTAGAAGGCTATTGGACTAGTCCAGACAAAATATATCAAGTTAACCTGACTAGAATGGTAGCAGTAGCGGTGGAGAAGTAGACAGGATCAAGATATGTAAATATTTGTTTGAATAAATGAATAACACATTCTATTTGTTGAGCATTTACTATGTGTCAGACATGGTACCAGGTGTTTTATACATATTACCTCATTTACCACATCTACCCTTAAAATGACCTTAAGGAAGACGTGTGATATCTCTATGATAGAAATATGGAGATTGACCCTATGGAAGTTCAATAACATTGCCACAAGTCACACATAATTTGGGGAGGTGCAATTTGGATTCAGGTCTGTTGATGAGAGCAAAAGAGAAAGAGAGAGTGTAAAAAATATATCTATATATCTATATTTAGAGACATAGGTGGATAAAGATATAGGTCTATCTAAATCTGTGCTGGTTAATGATGTGTGTCAACTTAAGAGGATGCTTTTGGATGAGATTAACATTCCAACTGGTGAATTTTGAGTTAAGCGATTGCCCTCTGTAGTGTAGATGGGCCTTATCCAATCAGTTGAATGCCTAAATAGAATAAAAAGATCTGCCTCCTAGATCAGGAGGGAATCCTCCAGCAGAATGCCTTCAGACTTCATCTGTACCATCAGATCTTCTGAGTCTCAAGCCTGCTGACCCATATGGCAGATTTGGGCCTTCTAGTCTCCATAATCACATGAGCAAATTCCTTAAAATAAATCTTTCCTAAGCTTATCCAGGAGTTGGTATTAAAGAATCTGAATGATGGGGACATGGAAGTTCACTATACTCTTTACTTCTGTATATGTTTGAAATTTCCCAAAGGAAAAACTTGATTGTTTTAAATTGTCACCATTATTGGCAATTATTTTCCACTTACGCTTTTCTGTCTTCCAAATTTCTTCACAATAATAGAGATTTCCTTTTACTGTAAATAATGAGAAGAATACTTTTTGGCAAAGAATAGACAAAAAATTTTGTGACTTCCTAAAAAAATACACACACACATTATATTGGTTCTGTTTCTCTGAAGAACCCTGACTAATGCAATATCTGTTTGTCTGTCTATCTATCTATCTATCTATCTATCTATCTATCTATCTATCTATCTATCATCTCTCTATCTACCTATCTACCAACTGAAAGAGAGGAGAATGAACAATTGAGAAAGCTATCACAAAGAGATTTTTGTGACATTGTGATTATGGGTCACCAGCTATAGACTAGTTTCTGGAATGATGTATGGAAGAAAATGACCAACTAAAATGTCTATCTTTTGTTTTAGGGTATTCTTTTCTGGGCACAGATGATTTTCAGTTTTGAAAATAGTATTCAACATGATAAACTAGATCATCTTATATATTGTATATGTATTTTTATACAAACTTGCCAGAAACACATACACGCACATAATCTTGGTCAAGAATACCTATCTGAGTCTGTTTCTGTTAGTTCTAGCGTGATGTAGAATAGCATGGCAGCTCAACCCAGGAAGACCTCCAGTAGGTAAACATTCTTTTCCTAAAATAGAGCCATAGCAGAAGGAATATTTTCTTATTTCACAACAAGTAACATCTTTGTTCCAGTGGTGGAGTGAGATGCCTCCCACTAAGAACTTGGGAGGTTATATTGTGATGGCCCAGCTGGCTAGGCAAAACAGAACATGACAAACAACAAAAACGTATTTCAACTTTTCTAGCTCAAGTGGCTCCAGCTCTAGGATGATACGAAAGGGACTCAATAAAAAGATATTAAAAGACTGAAAATGTCATGGTGACATTATCTTTCATAAATACCAGACCATCAGTTAAAGTGCTGCTTCTCAAAGGTACAGTTTTCAGGATTTGTAGCTTGGATTTGTGGGTTTTCTACTGCAGTTCACAGAGGATGCTTTACTAAAAGTTTTGCGGAGAAAACTTCCCCCAACTCAGAAGGAATTGTATCTAATTGTGCATTCTGTGCACATCAAAGCAAAATTTTAAGGGTTGATAAATGGCAATAAATCAGTGACATGTGACAACTAATTGCATTTAGTTATAGAAAAGAGTTTTAGAGTGAAAACACCCTAAAGCTCCATGTTTCCTGTGAAGAGTATTATTGATTTTTATAGGACTACGGAGCATACTGAAGTAGCAAAGATTTTTTTTTTTTTGGAAATTTATAAAAATTTATTCAGTTGTGTAGATCCCCTAGCCACATACAGAATGTGGAAATACAGGTATATTTTTGCTAAATGGTATAGAATGTGGAAATACAAACATATTTTTGCTAAAGGGTATAGATGCCCAGCAAATTCAGCTTTAAAGCCAATGTCATTTCCCTTGGATGTCCTTTAAAAGTTAGAAATGATTTCCCAAAGGGAAAAATTTTTCTAACAATCTTAGCTGCAAACTCTTATTGAAATGGTAGATAGCCACTGGCATGATGGAATTTAGGATACAATAAATATTTTTACGGTATATTATTAGCTCTAATTCAGGAACTTAAATTTTCCTTGTATTTTCCTAATGTTTACCCAATATCATCCTTTCTTTTTTCAACTTAACTCATTTTCTCCAATTCCACAGGTATTTTCCCTAATTATCATAATCAATCCCATTGTTCTTATTTTCATGCCATTCTTTATTTATTAAATGGAGAGTTAGTGGTAAACAAACACAGTGGGGGAATATAGATAAAGTACCATACCCTTAGGAGCTTACAGTCTATAGAGGAGCTTTACAATAAATATATTGCAGTTAACTTCCAGTTAATACGGAAATCTGTATGGCACTTCATAGCATAAAACATATTCATATAAATTTTCTCTTTTAAGCTTTCAACAACTTTTTACACAGTAGGTAGGTTAGATATTTTTATGCCTCTAAAACTCAGAGAAGTGAAGTGACTTGCCTAGTCACGGCCATGTCTTTAATGGAGCATACCAGTTCAAATCTTGTGCTCTTCTCACTACACTATGTTATGCCCAGCTTTGATGGTTAATTTTGTGTCAGCTCGACTAGCCAAGGAATGCCCAGATATCTGGTTAAACATTATTTATGAATGTGTCTGTGAGGGTGTTTTTAGAACAGACTAGCATTTGAATTGGTAGACTGAGTAAAGCAGATGGCTCTCCTAATGTAGATGGGCATCATCCAGTCTGTGGAAGGCCTTGAATAGAGAAAAAAGGTAGAGGATGGTTGCAATCATTCTGCCTGACTGACTGACCTGAGTCGTTGATCCTCCCCGGCCCTCACCACTCCTGGATCTCAGGCCTTCAGACTCAGACTGGCATCTACAACATTGGCTTTTCTGAACCTGCAGTTTGCAGACAAATGATCATGAGGCCCCCGTAATCATGTAAGCCAACACCTTATAAACCTTCTCCTCGATATACATGTCCTATGGGTTCTATTTCTCTAAAGAACCCTAATACACTAGCAAAACTTTTTTTAAAATTAAGTTTATTGGGTAACGTTATTTAATACAATTATATAATTTTCAGGTGTACACTATAATTTGACATTCTGTATATTCTATTGTATGTTTACCACCCAAAGTCCAGTTTCCTTCAGCTATCATGTATTTGATCCCTTTTATTCACTTCACCCTACCCCTAGCCCCCTATATTTAACCCCGTTTAACTATCTACTGCCCTTCTCCTACCCCACCCCCTAACTTCTGATAACCACTAGTCTATAGTCTATGTCCATGAGTCTTTGGAAAAACTTTTTTTTTTTTTTAACAAAACTTTGTATTGCTCTTTTGGTACAGTACATATCTAATAGAGCAGTTATCCATGCCATATATAGCTGGTAAGTGCTACTCTATCTAAAATCTAGAGATTCTCAACTACATGTCATAGCTTATTGTTATATTCTAGTCAGTTAAATTGGACCCAATAAAATTATAACGATAATAAAATGGAACTAATTTTTCTCTCATCATTTCAACATTCTCTCAGTGGTAAGAAAAGAGTTAGAGTTGGAGCAAATAAAAAGAAAAGAGAGAGAGAATTTCATATAAACCTACCTAGGCATGTGGGATGATGCATGCTAATATTGTCTCTCAATGTAGTGTAGCAGAATAAACATTGAGGAACATCCTTGTATCGCTCAGATTTTAGAATGCAAATGATATACCATTAATTTGTTTCTACTTGCTCAATGTAGAGAAAAAAAGGTTGTCTGAACACATCTGTTTTTACCTCTCCGCCATTTTGTGGCTAAGATGAGATTAGATGTATTTGATCTCTCCACCCACTCCTGCAAAGATGGATGTTGATTACCTTATCCAGAGAGTGCATACCCTTGGCCAGTATGATTAATAAAGGCTGGTCCAATTAAACCAAAGATTAGAACTCTTATTTGATCGTTTGTAGAGAGAAGATTCACTAGTTTTTCTGCCCCCTCACCCCACAACCCACAACTCACAACCCATGGTTAATATGAATGAGGAAGCATGAAGGACATTGGTGTTGGAAACCATGTTAAAACAATGGAAAAAGCCAACCTAAAGATGATGTCAACATGGAGCAGAACAAATCTGAACAAACTTTAAAACATGGGCTCAGAGTCCTGGCTAGACCATGTCTGAAGCCCACCCTACCTCTAGACTTTTCTGTGTCTACATCAATAAATTGCTCTAATTATTTCAGCTTCTAGTATTGGGTTTTGTTATTTGCAACCAATAGAATCCTCACGGAAACATCCATGCAGAGTATGTAATTAGAAATGAAAAATGCCAGAGCTAAGTATCATTTATACATTTTAACTCATCTAGGACAAGATAAAATGTTCCTGTATGTTCATTTTTGAAAAACAAATAAAAGGATATAGTAATTATTTATGGACCTTAAAAAGTGAAGATTTCAAGAGGATTTTAACTAGGTGCAGCTTTCTTAAAAACTAAAGGAAAAAAGAGATCATCTCTAAGATAACAAGATTCTACCCAGTAGGGGACTTTATTGCTCAGCATTAGCACATTGGTCCCACTAAAAAATGAACATTTAAGTCCATCTCAGTAGCCTAATCACTGTACAAATTGGTGTTCTTATGAAGTGATTGATTTTCTGCCACCTTTGGGATAATACTCTGCAATAGCTATTCAGAAACTAATGCCCTCGTATACAATGTTTTGCTCTCTTATGAAGAGAGAGTCACTCATTAGGTTAAGTTAGAATTACTAATTTCCTAAAAACTATGATTATGTAAAAATTTTGGTCACGTATAGGCCCTTGATTTAAAAATTCAAGAAAGGTACAAATCACACAAGCAGATGACATTCAAGTTCACTATACTAGTTGCATAAAAATGATTCTAATGAACTGAAGAAACCTAAATTTAATCCAAAACCATCTTTTATCTCATAATAGAACTGCAAACAATGGCTCTATTGGTGCATGTATAACAGACTATGATTTGATGCCTGATAAATCATATGATTCATTAGTGGGAGTCACTATATCATTGTCTATCCAAAATATCTCTATAGGCTATAAATGATACAACTATAAGAAAAATGAAATTCATAGCATCACACCTTCTCTCCTCTTATCAGTTCAGAAGTGGACTTGGTCTGTGTATTACTGTTGCCTCTATATCTTTCTGCATAGAGACATAAAAGACTGTAAACCTAGGCAAGAATTTCTTTATTCAGGTAATTCCCATAAGAATATATAAACCAATTGTTAACAAATATTTTAACCATGGTCTAAACTGCATTAAGTTTTCAGTACTTGACTCATATATATTCAAAGATAATATGTATAATGAATGGTCTTCAGTCTTGTTATAATAATATTCAGCAGCTCTGTGATTACCGATAGGTTGAAATAGATTGATCATTCAAAAGTTTACATCTTCAGAGTATTTTAAGAGTTAACTCAATACCAAAAGAATCTTCCATCCTTCTTAATAGACAGGAACAACAAAGGGATACCATTTCTCTTAATTACTCCTGGAAAAGAAAGGAGTGTCCAGGATAATCCAGTAAGTAAATTAAACAGGCAGATAACATTCTTAATAGATCATGTTTCTTAAAGCCATAACTCTTTAGTTGGTGATGGCAACTCTATGCAAGTGCTGGGGTTAAGGAAGAAAGCATTATTCCTTAGAAAGAAATGGAAACACATTTGTCCTGTCTATTTATAGTCTTAGACATTGCCACCAAATTGAAATCTTTTTTTTTTTTTTTTTTGGACTGAGGAATTATTTAGATTTCAGATCAATTAAGTAGAAGTTTGACTTTGAAGCAATAACAAAATCAAAACCAATATCAGATTCTGAATGAATTGTCACATTTTCATTTGCTATAAAGCTTTAGTACTCCATGATGGAGCATGAGGGAGGAGGTAAAGAAGAGATTGATTGTTTTTACTGGGTTTGATTTTCATACATGGTCCTGGTTTGTTATTCAATAATCGTGTTTCTCTAAGTTCGTACATATTTGTTATTTAATGATTGTTACATTATCTTTCTAAATGGTACTCTAAGAAAAGTCATCTTGCATCCTTACAGAAGAAACTTCAAGCATAGAATGGATTTCACACTTTAAAAAATCTTCTAATATATCCAGCTTTCTAAAAGTGGAATGGAATTATTCATTCAGTCAACAAGTATTTATTGAGTACCAACTCTGTGCCAAGGATAGTACTAGGCATTGGAGATACAGGTGAACAATACAAGCCAGGTACCTACACCCATGGAGTTTATAGTCTAATAGGGATGACAGACAATCAAACCAGTAATTATACTATAGTGTGACAGGTGTTATAATAGATAATGAACAGAGTGTTGCAAGAACACAAAGAAGGGATCTCTATCCTAATCTTAGGTCAGGGAAGCTTCCCTAAAGAAGTGACATCTAAGCCAAGGAGTCTGATTATTTGGGATTTGAGTTCAAGTAATTTATTCATAGTAGCAGACAGCTCACATAGAAACATAACAGACAGTGAGTTCCTATTGTGTGCCAGGCACTGTTCTGTATGCTTTATATGCCTTATTTTATTTAATTCTCACTAAAGGTCTTTAAGGTAAATGCTATTATTCTTATTATAAAGCTGAAGCTTAAAGTGATTAAGTGACTTTTCCAACATTATATGACTAATAAATAGCAAAATCAAGATGCCAGTACTGGTCTGTTTGACTTTAAAATCCACGATTTTCCAATGTCTAGTCATATAAAAGAAAACTTTTTGCTAAATATGGAGAAAAAATTTTAAATAGACTCTTTAAACTAATGATAGTTATCATTGGAAAATATTACTCTGATTTACCATTAAAGATAGTGGGCTGACCACACATACTTGTGTCCTCTCTCTTCAGAGACTATATATAAAAGGAAAAACCTCTTTAGAAACATACAGTGATAAAAGGAATGGTGGAGTCATCATCATTCATGAACCAGGAATTTCAGTGGGTTTCTGGAAGACAAAAGGAAGAATAATGGTTGCTAATGAGGTGGGGCAGAAGAAGCTGAAACCTTATTGACTAGGAAGGAGTAGATTTGCCTCCTAGAACTTTGGAGAGGCTCAAGAGTAGAGTGGGAGTGAGAGTGGAACAATGAAGGTGAAGCGTAGGACTGGAAATAATGGGGTCCATCTAAAATATGTATTTGGAACAATTGGACAGATCTTTTCGAATTGGAGATCACCTGCAATCAGGAATTAAACTCCCAAGCAGAAGATTGAATGTCTTTAATTTAGAGGAGCTGAATGGTGCCAGAGACAAAACATTCTATCATCCTCTAATGAAGGGGATGACTCTCTGTCTGTTGTACCCAAAGCAATGCTTGGCTGTCAACAAGCCAAATTAGGTTGTAGTGACTCACTTTTAAGTATGAGAATTCATCTAAAACTCAGACATTTGAGAAAAACCTCCAACATAAACAATAGAGAAAATAAGCAAACAGGAGGGGAAAGGACAAAATAAAAAGACCTAGGAGAAAACAGAGACAGTTCATAGTAGAGAAAAATAGTTTAAAAAAATAAAAAGAAAAACACTTCTATTATCATCCTTTGAGATAGGAAAGATGTTATTGCCTCCATAAAACAAAATTAGGACACATTACAAAAGGAACAATTGGGAACAAAGAAGAGTTCTTGGGAATTAAAAATGAGATCAGCAAAATATTAAATTCAATAGACAACTTGAGAGATAATGTCAAGGAAATGTCCCATAGTGCAGAACAAAACGACAAAGAGACAGATTGAGAAAGAAAGGCTAAGAGATCAAAGATCAATCTAAGAGGTCCAGAGAGCAAGAAATAATCAAAGAGTAAATAGACAAAAATTTCCCAGAGTCAAGGGCAACATGACTGTCCAAATTTAAAGGGCTCACTGATTCTTCAGCTTTTTGAATGGCAAACACCACAGCAAAGAACAAAATTGTAAATTTTATAAATTCTAGAATGAAGAGATGATCCAAATATCTCTAGAGAGAAAAAGCACAGATCACTTTCAAGAAATGAAACTCCAAATGACAGTGGACTTCCCAACAGCATTACTAGATGCTCAAATTTTTGAGAGAAAATTACTTTTATCTTAAAATTCTATACTCAGCCACTCATATAGAATTGTTTTATAAATGCAGTCATACAAAGATTCAAATCTTAACCTTTCACATGCTCTTTCTTAAGAAGTAATTAGAGGATGTGTCCAACAAAATAAAGACATAAACTAAGAAAAAGAAAAAGAATAGAGGAAAAAACAAATCCAAAAAGAGAAGTCCCAAAAAGACAGCTGTGCAGTAGGCCAACAGCATAACCAATCCAATTTAGAACAGGAGGAAAGGGGGCCCTGATAACAAAAAAATAGGGGCTTGACACAACCTGATATAATGCCTCACTTGAAAATCTCAATGTATGAAAATGGGCAAATATACATGACAGAGATAAACAGTAGACTCAAAAAAAAAAGCTGTTTAAGAAAGTAAATGTAATCAATGTATACTTCTTAGCCTTCCAGTAAATCATACAAACATAATCAATTTGATTTAAAGGCTATGATATGATCGCTTTGGCTAAATAGTAGAAAGAGAGGTGTGCATGTGTATGCGTGTAAGAGAAACTACACTCTCATCTGTCATAATAAGTTAATAAATGATGTCTAAAATTGATAGATCAAGAAGCAGCCTAGTAGCATATTGGAGATTTAGGAATAACTATAAGAAGAAGCAAATGAAAGAGTTTAAGTAGTTGCCTCTAGGAAGCTGAGCTTGGAAGTAAGGACGATATAGGACCTAATAATATTATTTTGTCAATATAAGGATTTTAAGACTATTTGATTTCATTTAGCTATGTGCATGTTACTAATACATAAAAGAAAAACTATTATATGTCAGATCATCTGTTAAAAAGTCAACATATGCTTCTGTTTAAATTTATTAAATGTCCCTGGTCCTAACACTCAGAATAAGAATCAATGACAAGTGTACATTATCAACGAATGATTTTGATTCCTTGCCAACTGCTCCATTCTTGTGGGTTCATGCATTTCTTATTGACTTTCTGATTCAGATATTGATAAATAAGAATTATGTGTCAAATAATTTAATTTATATATGTATCTCACATAATCAAAAATAAAATATACCTAACTGAATGTGAATGTGTTGAGGACTATTTACCAAATCGGTAATTCTATGTAACTTGTTCATACTGAAAATTACACAAATAAATTTTCTGAGGAATAAGTCTCAGAAAAATTGGAAATCCTTTGCCCTTTTATTCTAATTTGATTTTCTAAGATTTGTTAGTATATGTTATATGACATTATTTCCTCAGACCCATTTTTTTGCTTATGCAAAGAAAAAAATAAAGCATAGAATAAATTTTCCAAGATAGCAGAATGAGTTAGAGGTATATTTCTGTAACCTACCTTTGAGGGCAATACTGTGATTCTGGTTTTGATGAAAATAGACTAAAGCACACAATTATTATTTGATATGGATTAAAATAATACTCATTGTTATCTCTATTTGTTCTATTATCATCATTTCGCTTACCTCTGATATATAAAGAATGCCCGTGGTAAATAGCCTCTTTCTGTTCTGTTCTTAAAGAGTATTTTCATTAATGATAAAAAATGGTATTATGATCTTACTAGACATATGGCCATTTCTCTCCGTATTGCTGGAGCTGCCTGCCCTAACATGGCACATTTGGTGGCTCAGAACTCAAGCTCTGGGCTCTAACTTGGGTTTGAATCTTGGCCTGGGTACTTACCAGGTATGTGACTTTGGACAAGTTACTTACTCCCTCTAAGTTTCATTTTCCTCCCT
This sequence comes from Pteropus medius, assembly GCF_902729225.1. Taxonomy (NCBI): domain Eukaryota; kingdom Metazoa; phylum Chordata; class Mammalia; order Chiroptera; family Pteropodidae; genus Pteropus; species Pteropus medius. Next base: position 12,454,497 of record NW_024354500.1, read on the forward strand.
TTAAAATGGGGTTAATTATAGCACTAACTGAAGAATTGTGGAAAAGATTAAACAAATATTTCAAATAAAATCCTTAGTAAAGTACCTATAGTATAATAAGGGCTCAATAAGTGACATTTATTGTTACAAATTTTCAATAGCATACCATGGTTGAAAAACAGGACTAGAAATCAGAAATACTAGATTATTCCCAAAGTCCCTTTCTATAGAGTATGATTAGGTCTTTAATATCCATGATTTGCAAGAACACTTGGTACATCTTAGTAATACAGAATATAATATAATTACTAAAGAGTCATCATGAATATTTATGTGTGAAGAAGCAGTAGATTAAGAAGAAAGGTATGACTAGGAAGATGACTTTAAGAAACAAGGCTATTGCTTCTTCTTGAAGGAGCAAGCAATGTGATATTGGACTTAAAGCAAAGAAGATAGGACAAGTCATGGAATCATTATTATTGATATCACATTTGCCTAAGAAAATTCAAGCATTTCATAAAGATGTCTCCTTTGTATTTTAGAAACATAGATTAAAATGTTGCAAATTTAATTCAGTTCAACAATATTGATTATATTAGGCCATTTAGTTTCCAGGTAAGTCTGCTTCTATTATTAATTTTCTGTTGTAGTTTGTTTAGGATCTAAAGGCATCCTTCATTAGCTTCTATATTAGTACATTTAAATACCCTTTTGACTTCATTAAGCTTCAAACAGCTTTATTTACCATTCAGCAGTATTTGTGTTCAACAGATTTGCCAAGCTTCCTTATAAATCTTCCTCCAGCAGATGCTGAGATTCATTTGGCATGGGATGACTCAGGTTTTGGGTAATGGTCCATGCTTCTTGAGATTGGGAAAGCTATGACTTTTGTAATGACAACATCTCTGTGGCCCTAAGTATGGCACTTTGCCTCAGCCCTGAGGGACTAAAGAATATCTGGCAGACTCTGTCAGATATTCTCCTATGGTGCCAACTAATGCATATTAACTATTATTTTTTGGAGGTAATATTGGTAGCAAAATATCATAAGTTAAGGAGACTCTAGGATTTACTTAACCCCTTCCTTCTTTTGACACTTTGTCTGATGCCATCAAACTACTCTTAATAAATGCAATTTAAGTAGATAATTTCAATTTCTTTTTGTAAAACCAGGCAAATGAGAGAGAGATCTAACTCCCTAGAACAGTGCTGTCAAATAGATAGATCTTTCTGCAATGAGGGAAATATTCTATCTATGGTAGCCACTAGTTACATGTGAATATTGAGCACTTAAAATGTAGATAGCGAAAATGAGGAATTGAATTTTTAATTTTATTCCACTTTAATTCATTTAAAATGCCTAAAAAGTCATTGTTTACATGTGCACTTATACAATAAATATGATTATAAAAAGATATTTGGTCCTGAAGGAGCGGGATTTAGACTTACCAATAGAAAAATAATTTTTAAAAATATCTGCCTGGTCTTACAGAATCTGAGCTGATATTGTGGGTGGCATAAAGGAAAGTGTCTCCAGTTTTCTGTTTTTTTGTTTGGCTTACCTAATGAATATGAGAAAGTTCAGCAGGTACTCCTGAGGAAGGCCTGGGGAGTCCTCCACATGATTATATACCATAGCTTTGCACCCACATTCATCCATTCTCAAGTGCTTAGAAGTCATCTCGACTTTCTTCTGAATACAATAATTACAATAATAACAAAAACATATCTGACACACCTGAGATTTTTTATTTTTGCTTAAAATTTAGGAGAAAAGCTCTATTTTAGGAAAATGTTTTCCTGGTCATATTTCCTCTGCAATTAAAACATATTTTTACTATGAATTATATCATCCACCTCATCATCATTACTATAATTTTCACATTATCAGTCATAAAATATTTCATAAAGCACAAGAAAAGAGCAATTTTTTTTGGTCTCTTTCTCATTGTTGTATCCCTAGTGCCTAGAACAATATCTAGTAAATGGTAGGCACCCCATAAATATTTGTTGACTAAATAAGTAAATTAAAGACAATGTCTTCTTTTAAAGCAGTGCTAGTTTCTGGTATCTTTTTGATACTTTGATATTTCTGTTTTGGCAAGGAATAAGTAAACAACTAGGTAATCATGAGCTTGGCTAGACAACTGAAAACTGATTACTTCTCCATATCTCAATTCGGCCCAAGCTATTTCAGCCAAAGTCTAGTTGTTTGCTCAAAAGTGCATGAGCTCTTTGTATTCAGAGGGATTTTTATCTCAACTGGCATCTTTTGTTTTTGTTTTACGACTGGGAGCCAAACCATGTTAAAGACTGGAAGACATTAGCAACTGTTTAACATCTGCAGGCAAAAGAGTTCATAACTGAGGAAAATAAAAAAGTTAATTCTAGGGTCACTCTTTCTCCTTCATTCTCCCTGTTCATTGCCAGGGATGCTATGGTTAGTTAACAAGTGGAATTTGTCTAGGTAAACCTGACACATTACATGATTTCCACTGGGTATAACTTAGCAAGAGGTGAGTATGACTGATCACTTTCCATTTAGCTTAGGAGAATGTTCCATTTGTCATTTGAAATACTTTCAGTGGCTTTCCTCCGGAAGTTTATTCTGCAGATGAGCAATAAGAAGTATGACAAACTTGAGGAGACTATTGCCAGCAAGAATTACCCAAACTATATCCTCTGGGGACTGAACATAAGCTCATTTCTGCAAGAAATAGAATCCTGGGGTGTCTGGACCTACTGAGAGATCTGTAAACCACATGAGAGGATTGAGTAAAATAACAGTTGGTGGAAAAATTACTTCTGTTCTGCTGATATTAAGTCTGAACCAATAGATTCATTCAGTCAGAATGTGAATAAGAGCTGTTTCTGTTTTGCAGCAGGCCTTAACAAGGTAACTGAACAAGAGAGAACAAGTAATCTTAAAAAGCCAGTTCCCAGTCACAGTAACTATGCAGTTCTAAGAATTATAACTCAATTATTGTTCCATTAGCTATACAAAGATCAAACCTTTAAAATTTGACTAATTTGGATGCCTTTAGGAGATTATAGTTGCCAAATTACTGTAGAAAGCACCAGCTGAGATTTTGCTGTTATAGAAGTAAGTGTGGGGTAGGGGTACTCAAAATGATGAGAAGCAAAGTTAAAATTTGTCTGCCTCTTTCCGTTACTCATGACTGATGTTTGGTCGACAAATTCATTCCAGCCAACAATGGGCCCAGCTTTATTACAATAGATACAGTCCTTAAAGCACTTTTTTCTATAGCATGGCCCAAGAATCTTCCTTCTAAATTTTTATTATATTTTTGTTTTTAAAATTTGTAACTGCAGAATAACACACATTTAGTAAAGCGTACAATTCCTAAGTGTAGTGGTTAGTACATTTTATACATGTATTGCATTTTACATATCCCAGAAAATTCTTTCGTGCCCCTCCCAGTCATCACCCCTGCAAAAATAACCACAATTTTTACTTTCTTCAAGAAAGATAAATTTTGCTTATTCCTGAATCTACATTTTAATAAAAACCCAAGGGATTATTATGTACATTATAGTTTGAAAAACTGACTTGAGATTTTGAACATAAAGCAAAATAATATCTCTGTTCCAGGTCCTTTTAAATAAAACAAAGCACAAAATCCATGTGTTTAGATTGATCTATACTGTGGTGATCACAAATCAGTATTTTCAATTTCATCATGAAAGCTCTGTAAGGAAATCAAATACAGCTTTGTGCCTGGAATAATATTGAGACCAAATATTAGAGAGGTTCACCTGAAGGCAGACACCTACAAATTCCTATTATCATAAATTGACCATGATGCTTCCTGCACTCGGAGTACACCTTCATTTGCATGGGCAGAAAATTCAGATTCAGGTCATATATTTTCCCTATCAGCAGTGGTATATTTTCTTTATTCATTTTAAATCTGTCATTTTCAGTCTTATAGATAAACTTTATGGTTTACTGTACTATAATTTTAATGTTGAATGCAATTTTACCAGGTTGTAGGAGGCGATATGCCTTTCAAGGACTCCAAATAAAGTGGTAAATATTAAGATAGAAACCTCCATATCCACTTTTCATGGTTTACAAAATTTTACTTTAGGTTAAATTAAAAAATAGTGTTTTGCTATTCTTTTAGCAATATCTTGTAATACTATATGATTCTTCCAGAACACCATCAACAGCCCCTTCTGACTTTCTGGAGCAACTTCTGATGACCTGCTTGCCTGGTAATCTGTTCATCTCTTCTCAGAGAGTAGTGACTCCTCAGTGCATTTAAGTCCTCCTTTGACCTTCTGAAAGCATCGCTCTAAATCAATATTTTTTAATTAAATGGACATTTGAACAAGACCACATTATTTCTTTCATCTCCGAGGGGTCATAATGATTGCTAATGTTTGTCAGTGTATATAAGTGATTATCCAAATATTTTCATTACCTACAGTCCCCGTTATCATATTATACAAAGAAGGCTCAGTTTCCATGGCTATCAGTGGCTAGAGTTAAGAAAATTCATCAAAACACAGAAAGGTTCACCCTCACTTTGACTGACTTCAATACAGTCCTTGTGATACATGCAAATGTATAAGTCAGGACATGGAATCTGTATCGTCATAATGACAGAGATGAAAAAGACTGAAAACTTTGCACCAAAAATTTACATTATATTCTTACCAATTAAACCCTGTAAAGCAAAATTATGACTTATGAGAGAGGAAATTACTAATGTTAAAACCCATATTTCATATTTATATGGAGTACCTAGATATCTATATAGATATTTCTATTCAGTTCTGAAGAGTGTTATTTACAGTATGACTTGCAAATTGAACTTGTTTTGCTATTAATTACACCAGCTTTTTGTACTATAGCACTAGGCTAAAATGAGACAAGTTAGTATCAACAACTTTCCTAGAAACTAAAATTGACTTCATATTTTTAAATATAAAAATAATACAGGTGCATTATAAAAATATAGATAATATGGAAAAGCAGAAAGAAGGAAAAAAGCACTAGTATTCACCTACCCATGGTCAGCAACCATTACCATTGTCATATATCTCTTTTTAGGCTTTTCCTTCCTACAATTTTGACATGGTTATGATCACTTTGTAGTTTGCTTATTTCTTTTGCTATTTTATCATGCTACACCACGATGCACTTCATAGAAAACACAATTTTTTACTATTACATATTTTATTGTGTGAATATAACATAGTTTAATTAACCATTTGTCTAATATTGAGCAATTAGCATGTTTCAATTTTTTTACTGCTATAGGTAAAACTATGATGAACATCTTTGTTTGTAAGACCTTTAGATTTCCGATTATTTCCTTAGGCTGGATACTTTGAAGAATTAATGCAGGTCAAAGGGAATTATCATTTTAAGGGTACATGTTATGAAATTTTTCCCTAGGAATTACACCAAATAACATATCTGTGAGCAGTGCAGCCTTTCTGTTGCTTTTATTGATCCAACCTTAAAACCCAGCCTTAGCGAGTTTCTGTCTAGAACCTTTATTCATGAAATTAGCTACACACTCCTCAATATCCAGGCTCATCTAATGAAGAAACTAGTAAGAAGGAAGGAAAAGAGGAAGGGAAAACAGAAAGGGAGGAATACAGGTAGGCCTGTGGGAAGGCAGTCCTTTTATAAAGGAAACAGAGCCTGCAATTTCTCCATTTCAGAGGACAGCCCTTTTACACTTGCTAGTTCTCACTCTCTTCTCATTTTGACTAGGAAATGACTTAGGCATTAAACAGATTCCAAACCCTCCTTCATAAATAGTGCTCTTCAAAATCCTAAGCTTATGAAAATAGAAAGAGATTTAAAATTAGCCCTCTTTCTCCTCTTACATGACTTTTCACACATATCTCATTTGATTCTTCAGTTAATTATTGTGAAATAGATATTATTATCCCAAATTTACGAATGAAAAAACAAACTCGAAGCATCTTCTGTGTCAGTAAATGGTACGGCTAGGTTTCAGGTTTCATGACTCTAATTTTACTCTGCTCCATGTTTTCTATAGCTTCTTGATTTCTATTAACTTATAGATTTCTCAAGCCGGTGTTGCCCTGGCATTCTTGGATTTTTGCCTGGGCTTTGCTTCTTTAGTATGGGCTTCTTGCCTAGTTCCTTCAAACTGCTACTGCCCACGTCTCAATTTGCCAACTTTGTATTATTGAATGGTGTGTTCATTTAAGAAAACTTCCTTTTGATGCATTTTAGACAATAAGGAGACTTTATTAGACTATCTAGTAGAGATATTTTCCTTTAAGTGACTTCCTGATCATTTAAAAGTCTGACCTATTCCTCTGCTAGTAGTCTCTTGTGTACCTACATCACCATGCTGGTTATAGGAAAGCAGTTATTCTTCCTGCAAATTTCCCACACTGATCCAGTTGCTATACCATTGTGGAAAAACATGCTAATGATTCATCAACCTCATGTCTCATCTTCCTGGACACACATAGTGCCCATATGACCGAGCTGTGGCCGGAATATGAGTGAAAGTCCCATGTGCCACTTTCAGACCTGGAAAAATCTAATATATGCAATTAGTTCTTCACACTCAAAGCAGATCTTTGAAGCCACACGTTAAAGATGGCAGAGCCACAGACAAAAATAACCTGGGTTCATGAATCATTGCTCAAAGGAGAGCCAGCCATCAACAAGGAGACTCCATTTAATAGTTTATGTGAGCAAGAAATAAACTTCTTTTTTGTTTGTCCCATTATACATTTTGAGGTTTATATGTTTCACCAGTTAGCCTACTCTAATTGGTATAGCCATGAACATCCCTGCACGTGAGATGTTTAATTGCTAATTAAGGAGTACCTCTTTGGTGTTATGGTTTGACTATATAGCGGAATTAAAGACATTCATTTTTAAGTAGGAGTTTTAAAAAAGAGTTTGTGTATGTGATTATGCATATTTGTGTGTGTGTGTGTCTTGTCTGTCTGTCAAATACTTGTTAAGATCTAGGAAACTTACAGTTCCTGTAAGCTTTTAATCTATGAAATAAAGCCCTGTATTGCTCCTTTGCTTTTTAAAATGGCATGTAGTTGTATTACATTTAACAGACTATCCCAAGGTTGGAAAGGGACAGACTCTTGTGAGAGTAGTCTCATAACCCAGTACATAGAAGCATTCCCATGGTAATGCGAGCAATCTCCAAGGAAACCCATGTGACCACCCATTAGGTAGGACTGATAAGGCAGAATGGCCCTGTTCTCTGTTTCCATTGTAACTGCCAGCAGTGGATTGTCATGAATCTGAAAGGTCCTTCTTCAAGCTGTTGAAGATGTGATGAAGGATGAATTAGGAGGCCTCGGTGACTTCTGTGATGTGTGCAGGCCTTATGAGGGTATAAAAAGCATAAAAGGAAATTTCTTCCACTGTTTAAATCCAGCAGATTATAAGATTCAGGGGTCTAACAGAAATTAGGAAGTCAAAAGGAGGAAGAGTTTATTCTGAGAAGACATTCTGTTTCACTTTGGTGGTGTTGATCTTGAGGCCAGCAGCTGCTCTGTTCTCTCTTCTCCTTGGGCCTATCAATCCTCTGTTAGCTGCCCTTAGCCCAAATTCCCTCGCCTCTGCCTTTGACATGTGTTTTAGCACACCATTGAGTGATCTTGCATGCATTTCTAAGTATGAACATCTTTTGGAGATGCCTTGCCAAAAACTGAAATTAAAAATGAGCAAGGGAAAGAAGCCAAGTATCATTTATTTATATTTTATTTAATTCCATCCCTTTTTTTAATTAAAAAAAAAAAAACCTCTAATCAAATGACTGCCTGATTCTTGGGCTGAGGCATAGTCCATATCATGTCTTCTATCTTGTTTAGATCATAAACCATTTTTGTATTTATTAGTTTCCCCAGTTAGTCTGCCCCACTTAGAACAGCCATGAACATTTTTTGCATAGCAACATTGTTGACTAAAGAAGACATAACAGGTCAAAATTAACTATCAAGAGATATTTACAAAAGTAATCCCTTTAGTTGTGGGAAGAAACAAATCTTCATGCCTCTGGAAAAATGAAAAAGTCATGTAAAAAGTAATTTTAGTTTTTTAGGTTACACCTCTAAATCTTTCTGAGACATCCTCCCCAATCTGAGCTACTTATTTCTAGCAAACTTTACCTTTGATCCTCTTAGGTCACCCCATTCCCAGGCTCACATCTTGAGCCACAGTTACTTGAAACAGCTTAAACAGCCCTTCTGATCACAGCCCTCATCATTCCAAAAATCTCACTCCGTTGCTCTTGGTACATTTTATCTTTGAGCTCACTGAGGTTTCCAATGCTCTGACCACCTCTGTTTCCTTGCAGATTGTCATCTACACCCCGACCCAGTCCAAATTCCTTCCAGTCCAGCCTGTATTTTATGGCACGTCATTTCAACAAATTTCTTATCAGAATCAATTCCCCTATGCTCCAGTCCTTCTAATTAAAGACCTTTCTCAAACCTATCAATTGCCCTTTATGTATCTATGCCCAGACTCCTGACAACTAATGCAGGCATCATGTTAAAAATATACTGCCTTTCATCTCAGCTGAGGCCCTGGGACCACTGAGCCCCTCTTTGGTTAGGCGTCTTTTCCATTCCCCGCAGTGTCAGTCCATCATGTCCATCATTCTCTCCAGACCTTGTATATCATTCCTAAATATCAGTAGATATTTTCTTACAATTCAAGGGGGGGAAAGGAGTCTTTGAAGAAAGATCTTTCTCACACTCCTTTCTCTACAGAGATGTACTTATTTATAACCATGCCATCTTTTTCTCATATCCTGGAGGAAGAAACTTCTACCTAAGTCTGGTCCCTCCATCTGTTTTTTAGATCCTATCTGCTCTCAATTACTCAGGGCCTTTATACTATCAATTATCTCTTTCCTTCATCATCAGCTTCCTCTCAATTGTATCCTTCCTTCAGCACCATGTAAATATGTTCAAGTTTTTCCCATCTTAATAAAGAGCTTACCTTTGACCTACCCTTACTCCTTTCCTTCTCAGTCCCCCTTCCTATAAGAGTTGTTTGTGCTTCCTGTCTCCATATCCTCCTTTGAATCTCTCAATCTTTTGAAATTTGCTGCTACTTCATCTACACGAATGAAATTACCCTTGTTAAGACCATTTCAAGAGTTTCTAAATTTAAAAGCCAGTTTTTCATTCTCTTACTTGACATACTTGTAATATTTGATATTCCTAGTCAATCTCACTCTGTTCAAGTGATCTCTCCTGGATTCTAGAATAACATTTTCCCTTGTTTCTCATCTCACCTCTCTAACCAATCTTAGTCATTCTGCTTCCTGGAGTCTTCTTCCTATATGTATCTCTTTCTTTCTCTCTCTCTCTCGATCGCTCACATGCACACATGCACATGCACACACACATGCATACACAATATTTAAAGCAAAATAATAACAAGAACAAAAAGAATTGTTTGGTTCTCTTCTATTCTCCCTCTTTGTACACTTACTGAGTCACTCAGTCACAGATCTGAATTCCATTGCCCACTGCTACTGCTCAGGTTATGCCAATATAATGCTGGGTTAGGGAATTATTGACCTACGGAATGAATTCCTTACTTACTCCTCATCATGATTCCAAGCTCCTTCATGACCTAGCCCCTGGACACCTCTCTAGCTTCTTCTGATCTCTCCTCTCTTTATGCCCTAAGCCTCA
>NW_024354500.1:12464299-12482422 GCF_902729225.1 Pteropus medius
TATATATATAAAATTGTCCATTCACTCTAATCTTCTCTGCTTTATATATATATATATATATAAACAGAAATAGCAATTATTTACTGAGCACTTACCATGTATAGTATAGTGAAGTGGTTAAGAAATCAAACTTAGAACCAGGAAGCCAGAGGTCAAATCCTGGATCTGGCACTTAGTAGCTATGAAATCATAAGCTGATTAAAAATATTCATTTGTACCTCAGTTTCCTCATTTGTAAAGTGAAAATAATAATAATAATATTAATAATAATAGTAGCTACCTCATAGAATATTGTGAATATCTGTAAAGTGATTAGAACTGTGGCTGGCATGTAGTAAGTATTCAACAAGTGTTAATGACTCGTAGTCATTGTATTTGATAGTTTGCAAACACTGGCTTATCCCAGGATTGAATGACATTGTGAGTACCACCTCCCTAAGGTAGAAGAAGAAAATTTGCTTTTCATAGCCTCCCTCTAATATAGACCTGTGATAAAGGCATTACGTAAGACTGATTCCAAAGAGAGCAATGTGAGGACTCAGGCACATTGAATGTGGAATCCATTTTTTGATGAAGATGGACAGTGGGAGGCACTTGGTTTTAAACAGTAAAGGAGGTTCTAGTGTTTAATGTCCAGTGTCAGCGTTGCCCAGCATGGTGTCTGTGCACAGAGGTGGCAATGGAGTCTTTGCTGAAGCAGCACATCCACCCCACCCCCCTGTATAGTATGGGAGTTTTACCTGGCCAGGTACCTTGAAAGCCTAACTCCACAGCCCTCACAGAGATTGTGGATTATACAGACTACCCTTTAATGACTTACTTTCCTGCTTAAATTAAATACAGTGGGATCTATTGTCGGCAATGAATAATCCTGGCCGTTATTCTATTATCGAGAAATAGATACATCAATATATATTCACTTTTAAATGGTTCTTTTGCCTCTGATACAAAGTGCTACAACAGAAAATTGTCTATTCACTCTAATCTTCTCTGCTTTGTGTCACTGGGGGCTGGAACTATGACATCTCTATTTCCGAGACTCCCTTGCCAGGTGGCCGCAGATTAGTCCTGTCAATGGGAGGCAGTGGCAGGAGATGTAAGGTACCAGGAAAGGATAAGCCACTTTTCCTTTTCTGCTTCTGCCAATTTCCTGGGCAGTGGCAGCAGCAGTAAGTGCATGTAGGCTCAAGGCTTCTTGCTCTGGAACATGGTTTCAGAGGTGGCAGCAGCACTGTGAACTCTGGCAGCCTTTGTTCTGGTTCCACAGGAAACTGTGGTGTGGCAGCTGACTGCAGTCTCCTGGGCTCCTGGTTTTCTGCAGGGTAATGAGTGTTGTGTTCTCAGTGGTCCTGCAGCATGGGTGGGTGCTCTGGCAATCCTAGCTGCAATGCATGTAGGCTCCAGGTAACAGTATTTTGCCCTTTAATCCTATATTCAGCATGGAAGTGATTTCATGTGGTCACTAGTCTCTGGGTAACTGTACTAATTGCTTTTTCCATCTCCAGCCTTTCCAACACCTTGTAACCAATTCCCTGTATTAAGTCCCCTCTGTTTAAAGTACCTAGCAGGGCTTCTGTTTCCATGACTGACAAGAACAAAAGGACATAAAATTTTGTTCTGAATTCTTGGCAACTTTATTATTTGTAATTATACTCAAAGGAAAATTTTTTAAGTTGTTCAACAAAAACCTTTGCAACTGAAAGCTTTTCCAAAAGAAAGGGTTTACTAAGTCACATGCTAGCCAGAAAAGGATGAGGTCCTGGGACATGCAGAGTAAATCACCAGCAGCAGGGCTAGATGGAAAAGACAGTATGTCCACCATCCTGGAGCTGACAGGGCTCTTTTGTACTTTGTTTGAGGAAAAAAGATGAAAATTGTTTTAAAACAATTTACATTGGCTATAGGTAAAGGTGAAGCTAGTTCCGGCATAGGTGCATAGTCAGTAAGGAAGAAGTGTTTGCTCTTTTGGATTGCTAGTGGGCAATTGTCTGGAAAGTTCATGCAGATGCAAGATTTGGTGGTACCTGGCAGTGGACTATTCTCTCAAGATAATCACAGATATAGCTACCTGGAAGTTAATTCAAAGTTTCAAAGCAGTCTTTTGTTGGTTTTGCCCTGCAGCTATTAAGTGATTAACCTCTCTTGTGTCTTCCTTCCACCCCACAGCTTGCTGTACTTTAATTTAGGACATCTCGGAATTTTCTCCTCATAAAAGTGGTTCTTGAACAATCATTAATTGAATTGGAGTGCTAATTCTATATCAGGTATATAACTCATATAATTAATATGATATGATTTATAAAATTTATAAAGGCTTTGATTTCATCAGATAACAAGGGTTGAAAACAGACTGCCTAGACTCACAACTTGGTTTTGACGCTTGCCCACTGTGTGAACTTGAGCAAGTCCATTTCTCTCTGCCTCTTTCCTTGCCTATAAAATGGAAATAACTCTTATGCCAACTGCATGATTGCTCTGACCACTACTTTGGCAGTACATGTAAAGTGCTCAAGACAGTGCCTGGCAAACTACAATCACTTAGAAAATGGTAGATGTGTTATTGTTACAGCTATTGTTATTACGCCGATTTTTCCTGAAGCAAAAACAAGTCAAAATCTTGAAATAATCCAAGTGATGAATGAATTGTCTTAAATCTAAACTAAAAATAGTTTTAAAAAATCTTTGGAAAAAACCTTTAAACCAAAACATTAGCCTTTCTATTAGCCTTGTGTATTTATTAATGTTACTCCCTAACATACACCCTTTAGAGTGGTCTAAACACTTTAGAAACTCTAATATTCAATAATCAGGAGAATGGGAGGAAATCAAAAAAATCTATCTTTATTAGATGCATTCAATGCCCTTTCAAAAATTCATATCCCTACAAAAAGGGATGAAAAAAAGAGCCAAAGCATATCTTAAAATTATTATTCTCATTACTCCTTCCTGTTTTCTTTTCTTTTTTTTATTTTTATTATGAAGACAAATGCTTATTTTCTTTTGCCAGTAAGAGGTATCAACTACAACATATATACTTACTGTGCACCTACTGCGGACATGACATTATTCAGAACACTTGGGAGAGAGCACTGTAAACAAGAAAGGAAGTCTCTGTTCTCAAGAAGCTCAAAGTCTAATGTCATTTTTTAAAAAGGGTTCTAATGCTAGCTTATAAAATGTTAGTATTGTCTGTGTTCATTTGTTAACATTGTATATTAAATCAGAATTGGCATTTTAAAGTTTAAATTATAGTAACATAAATGTTAAATTCTGGAATCAGGGATACAATTTGATCTCTTTATGTATGTTTTCATTTATTTTTAAAATGTATCAAATGCCTACCCTGTGCTAGAAAATGTTAGATTTTAGTCTGGATAGTAATTATTTTTTTCAGAGATGTTTCTTTTATGTAAAATGAAGAAATTGAATGCTATTATAATTTTATATCTCAATAGAAGTTTTAATAAGTGGCTTTTTTGTTTTTGCCAGAATTTAAATGTATTGGCTCTCAAACTTTGGACCAATGGAGAATAAAAAAAGTCCTAAGCAATTTACACTAAAAAAATTTCATGGTAAAACATTCTTAACCACATAGAATTTTTTCAAAAAGAATGTTTTAATATGCATAACTGTGTTTTTTTACAGAACTGGAATAAACAAATTACTGATAAATTTATCCCTAAGAACTAGTTACAAATATAATTAATAAGAGTACCCTATTTCCAACATGTCTACTATAGTATCACATGTGACATCTGATAAACCAATATGTCATTAATAATCACAACTATGTAATGTTACAATCATTCAGGTAGGCATCGACTTCATTAAATTAACAAATATTTAATCCTCATAACGATCTGATAGGAAAAAAGTATATGTATTTTTATGCTATTGGCTAAAAGGAGGTATTAAAACATGTATTATATAACAGCTAATATTTATTGATTGCTTACTTAATAAAGCACTTTACTTATTTCAACTCATTTAATCTTAATAAGAATCGATGGAACTGAGTACTATTTTCCCCATTTTAAAGTTGAGGAAACAGACACAGTTAAGTAACTTGCTCAAGGTTTACAGACACAATAAGAAGTAAAGGCTGGTACTCTGTATAGTCTGGTTCAAGGTCCTGTTCTTGGCCCTCACACCATACTCCTATATACCAGCCTCCTTGCCCAAACAATTTGGTGCTGTCTCTTCTTATTTGTTAAAACACAAGAGATTTTCTTCCATTTTTTTTTTTTTAATCTTAAGAAAAACGTTTCTTCTCATATGTGTACATTAATTCTGTCTCACTCTCTAGATAATAAATGTGGTTCCCAGGTGTTCTAGGGCATTGGTTATTGGTGCCTCATTTTATCTCTAGGTTCTTTAGAAGAAGCACCTATTGTTATAGTGCCTATGCACTCAGACAAATATATGAGACACGCTTAAAAAGAGAGAGATAAATTTCCCCTGGTCTCTATTACATGTCAATAGTATGCAGAGGATAAAAAAATAGAGCAAGGCAAGGAATTGTGGGATGAGGCTTCTTTGATGTTTTCTGGCTGAATCACCAGACCATAACTCAGACGTTGGCTATCCTGGCTTAGATTTCTGAATCTTGGACCAAAAAGACAAGAGACGTAATGGTAACACTGAGGTGTAGTAGTATAAACTCTGCAATATACATCTAATCCATACATTGTCACAGATTTATAGAGGAGGACTATGCTAAATGTTAGTGTTTTAATTATGTTTTCTTGTACTTCCAATAATAATTGTCTTTGGGTAAGATACACAGCGAGTATGCCTTATAATGAACTCCACAGTATAGAACAATTAGAACTCTATTAGAGCAAGAATCTAAGTTGTGTACGTGTTAGATCCGATTGTATAAATTCTTAGTGAAACAAAAAGGCCATGTATAAAGATATTAGAAACACGTCAGGATAAAAATCTAACCCTATGTCCTCAGGTTTTCACATTCTTTTAGGCATGAATGCCTTCCTTTTCTAGTTTATGCACTTGTAAATAATTTAATTAACTTAACAATTTTAGTTTTACTGGGCTCTGTTTTCTCCAAGTTAGGAGTTTAACGGAGGCACGTTCAGCTCTATATTCAGGCTTTGCCCTGATGGGAGACCTCTGGGACAGTAGGTAATGCCCATTTGTCACTCTCACTTCTCATTGTTTGTCAAGCTTCAAGACAGCAGGCAGAGAGGTGAGACAAATGACAAGGCCCAGTCTTTCAAGCCCCTTCTGAAACTGTTCATGCTAGCGGCAATGTGTGAAATAGCTGCTGGCACCTTGGGGGAAATCAGGGAGCTTCTTACTTAGAAACAACAGTGCATCATCTCAAAGACCATTCTTTTCCCTGCAGCTACTATGAAAGGCATGGACAGAAAACAAAGAAATCTCTATTTAAATTTGATGTCTGTTTCAAATGTCACTTTTGATGATATAGTTTTGAAGAAGAAAATTAATTATGATGGAAGTTCAATAATTTAGAGAGAAAACAGGAGGTCACAAAAGAAGTGCAGGAACATTACCAAAGGACCTTTAACATTAAGAATCTAAGCACTTTCCAGTCTTGAAATGAGTATAGTTCCTATTGCCCAAAGAGATTTGTAGCTTCTGGACTTTTTTTTTTTATCTTATTAATGGTAAATGAAATTCACAGTACCTGATGTGTTTTTTTTTTTTAAATGTAAAGTAGTCTAACATTATTTGCAAATACCATAAATTTACACAGAAATTTCTCACAAACTTTCTATTGCTTCAAAAAGAACAACAGAAGAGAGACTTCCTGAAAGGTGGATCTTTCACTTCTAAATCCATTTTCATTGCTCTTACAAGGTACCTTAATCATAATTAGAATACTTTATTTTTATTTAATATCTTCATTTTCTTAGAGCATTTGCACCAGTCCTTTTTGAGTAATATTATGCGATGATATCACATTACATTAATCCACAAAGCGATTGCAAAGAATCTATCAGTGATGATAGAGGTTAGCTTATTTTATGTTGATTTCTTTTTGTTGTTGCTGATGTCCAATTAAAAGTGACATACAATAAAAATGTAAATTATTGATCCTGTATAAATGACTTACCTTAGACACTGTTTTATTGAACATCTGTATCTTCTGTCTCATCTCTATATTGAGCCATCAGTCCTCACAGTACTCAAAAAGTAATCATTTATAATTTTTAGTGTTAACTCTCTATCCATCAGTACATCATACTGCTTAATATTATAACTACTGTACTGATACAGTTCTCTCTATTCTTCCTTAGTCTTATTTTTACCTAAACTTTTTAGTTATTAAAATTTAAAACCAGTATTATCTTTATTTCTGAAATCAGATCCTTGTAGACAGTCATAATCATCCACTATTTATATAGTGCTATTTTAAAAATCTGTAGCCATATTCACCACTAAAAATTGTTTTAAAAGGCACGCTGTTCATTGCTATCATTCTGATAGCCTTCAGTGGTCTCCCATAGTTTATGTGGAAACAGAGGGCAAAAGATATTGGTATTAACAAAAGTGAGAATCTTGAGAGTCAGAGAGCCTGAGCTCTAACTCAGATTTTGTCACCTAATAGCATTGTGATTTTTGAAAATTTTTTTTTGCATTTATAAAACTAGAATAATACTTCTTGCCTCATTGAGTTGTTTTGAGGGTTATGTGAGTTATGATTTATTAAGTGTCCCAGCACCATTCATGACCTCAAATAAGTGGTCAATACATGTTCATTTTCTTTCCCTCTTTTGAGCTCCCATTTCCTCCTCTGTAAATCAGCAATAATAACACCTTTATAGCCCAGTGGCATACTGGAGCTGGCTCATACCGGCTCATGAGAGCCCTTGTTAAAGTTTTAGGAACTTTGAATGCCTGTTTTTAAACACAGGCAATAATAAAAATTGTTATATAAATTTACAATTAAATAAACTATATTAAAAAACAAAAGGCAATAAATATTTAAAACTCATTACTTGTAATTATCTTACCATTATCTATATACTTTTGAAGTTATTTAGTTATATTTTATCTATGTGATGAAAATATAAACTACACCATATTCAGTGAAGTCATCATGTTGGAAACTTGAAATTGGCCATGATGGAAATATTTACATCATAGATATTGTCAGATGCTTTAAATTAAGGTTTTGTTTTTTTTTCCCCAAGAGAGCTGATAGCTAAACATTTATTAGCACTATATATACCTAACTGATTTTGAAATGGAAAAGCAGTCCACAAATAAAGATAATTTTATAAGTTTTCTAAGTTTAAAGTTCTAATACTCCTATAATTTCATGTTGAAAACATTGGACAGTAAAAGGAACAGGTGCTGTTACTGATCATGGAAACACCAATAGTTAATAGTATGCCAACTATGTAGCTTGCGGGAGAAGTAACCCTGGAGAGTGGGTATGAAAAATGATTGGATCTTTGGATTCAAATAGATATTAAACATATGACCATAATAATTTGACAGGCATGTATTTCAGGAAGTAAGCCCTGCAAATAGCCCTAAATATCATTTAGCCTCTCATTCTAATTATAATCTGTAATTCAGTGGCTCCACTTTTAGAACAGACATGACAGTACTTGCATGTATATTCTTTACGGTATCGTGATGTAGATTTATAAGGTGCCTTGTTGGTAAAGAGGTCAGTGAATTTTGTTAATGATTCTTTCTGAGCAGCTACCGCCTTAAAACTTAATTCCATAAGACACAGATGCTCAAATGAAGTCAAAGGTTTTTATCTAATTATAATTAATATAAACATAATTATAATTTAATTACTTGAGGCCATGATAGCCTCACAAAAAAAATAATTTAAATCAAAAGTTACAAGAAAAGAAAAAACTGAATATGGACTTTAAAAAACATAGTGGGCATTTTTCAACTTTTATTTGGAGTATTTTTTTCTTGTTAGTGCTGTTAAAAAAAAAGCTCTTAAATCATAAAACTCCTACTTTGGAGCAGCTGTTTACACCTAAGCCCTCTTTCATTTTGAAGTAAAACAAGTTGAATCTGCTACATAAGCAATCTCAGCATGCCAACTTTGAAAAAATAAAAAATGATAAATTGTAATGTTCGGTAAAAATACTATAAATTAGCCATTTTGAAAATAAAATCTGGAAAATATAAAGAACAAAGAACAAGTTAACATTTGAATAATATTTCTGGCAATAATTTTGTTTTATCTCTTTTACTCTAAATTCTTATCCAAGAGACTAGTTTCTACTACAAATTACTTTACTGCAAAGAAATTTATTCTAACCAGGTTATGTAATTTGAAAGGAAATTATGAGAAAATCATATTTTATTGAAATTTTATTCCCATATTTTATATTTTGCTTTTGTTATTAACTAATTTTCCTATCCACAATTTTTCTTGTATGAGTGCATAGTGTTCTTTTTAACATTGTAATTGTGAGATTCAGTTTGGTCCCTATTGCTTACGGATCATGAATAAATTAATATAATTCTTCTGATTACTTTCTTGCATTCTTAAGAACTAGGAGTAACAGAACCTAAGAAGCAGTCCAAAAAACGTTTTTATTAAACCAAAGTTGATTTCCAAAATGCTCCTATTGAGTAATATAA
Source organism: Pteropus medius (assembly GCF_902729225.1). Lineage (NCBI taxonomy): Eukaryota > Metazoa > Chordata > Mammalia > Chiroptera > Pteropodidae > Pteropus > Pteropus medius. The sequence goes on from NW_024354500.1 coordinate 12,472,907, forward strand.
CACTTCTCCTCACACTAAAATATATAGCAAACTATTGTACCAATATCATACAAGAGTTCAAAATGCAAACAAGAGAGCAGACCTTGTTGAGGACATTTAACTTTTCATTAAAACAGAGAACTTGGAAATAAATGACCATTCACAACTCCAAAAATGGAAATTGAGTGTATTACCTGCATGAGACTATGGAAAGAATCTATCTAAATTGTAAAACCTGTTGAGGTAGATTAAGGAAAATTTAGGCAGTCCTCAACTCTTATGTGAAATGAAAAATATTTGAAAAATGGCGCAAGATATTTAAAACCACTTATCTCCATCCCATTTGTTACAAACAATGTGGGTGTTAACCCAGTAGAAGATAAGGCATTTCTCCATGTTCCTTGCATCACAGCATGTGCACATGTGTCCACATGTACCCACAGACATACCCACCATATTCCAACGAGGAGAGGAGTTGATGAAGGGAGAGATGCTCTACCACTTGTCCTTCAGAGATAAAATTCTACAGTATATTTTACATGTTCCTCCAAAGGTCCTCAATGGAATAAAGCCCCATTTGCCCACAGTTGAAAGGACCTCAAAAATACAACCTTTATTGACTCCTTTCTCTGCTTCACATTTTTCACTCCAGCTTCCTAGGATCATGCTGCAAATTAACCACCTGTGCCTGAGTCCTTATTGTAGGCTCTGTTTACAGAGAAATCCAAAACAAAGCCCCTACTTCTCTCTTCTTTGACTTCTGTATTCTTTTATTTATCCTTTAAGACAACTCAAATATCATCTCCTCAGAATAGCCTAACCTGATTGCTCCACTCTGATTTAGATATCTCTTTTATTATAATGTTATAATTTCTCATTAACTGGAGTCTTTCCCCCACTAGTAGATTGCAGACTCCTTAAATGTCAATCAAGACACTTTCCTATTGTCTCTGCACCCCAGTGCTGCATATGGTAGGCTGCCAATAAATACATGTTAAATAGGTGACTGACTGAATGAAAAGAGTAAAAGGAGATATAAGAAGAAAAAAAAGAAAAGACATCCCTTACTGACATAAGCTAGAGTTTGTGCCTGATCATCCCAAAATATAGCTCCCCATAACAAAACTGTATTTCCTATTTTTGGCTTACATACTCATTCCCTAAAAATAGACATGAAAAGAGTTTCTATATCTTAATTCCTGGACGAAATGTAAAGGATTTGGTAAAATGAAGGTATCTGAGGTTTTCTCAACAGCGTCAGGAAAATAAACCTACTTTCTTGACTGAATCCTAAAAGAAGTCATTTGGAAGTTCATCTTGATAGATGATCCTCAGAAATAAAAAAATACAAAAAGGCCACAGGCTTACACTTGGGACATTATTCATACCTAAAACAGAAGTGATAGCACCCCCTGGAATGGTAGAGCAAACCCTAGGCCAATGCTGAATGTACCCTGTGTTGTAGCAGGTAGGACGTGAACAGACAAACCATGGCCCTGCAGCAATAGCTAAAGAAGAAGAGGCTCAATGAGATCAAGGACTGTGGCTGCCATGGTCAGTAAATCATGGTGTGGTAGGATAGATGGAAATCACTAGTTAAATGGCACGTTCAAAAACACTAGAAAAGCTTTATCCCTTTACTTTGGGGCAAAGGAGGAAAAGGAGGGAATCCAGGCTTGCCTGGAATAATTGAGCAGGCTAACTAGGTATGCGAGAATGACAGATGACTTTTGTCTTACTGATATGGACACTCTTACATTAGGAAAAAAGAAGGCATATGGTATAAGTATAAATGTTCCAAGTCAATATTTTATAAACTGCTTTGTGATTAATTAACGAAACATGAAATCAATGTATGCATCTGGCCCACTATTTTAAAAAAATAATAAAATGGAATAGATTTGAGTAGAAAAATATCACAGGAATTACAGCAGCAGAATGGCAGAATTGAATTGTCTACCATCTTCCTCTCAAAGAACACCAATTTGACAATCACCTACAGTCGAGATTATCATTGTGAAGACAGCAGTTCAAGAATTCCGGGAACATGAAGATGCAAGGAAACATGATGCCATCAAAGGAACACAATAATAATTTCCCAGTTACCAAAACCAAAGAAATGGAGACCTGCAATTTGACCAATAAAGAATTCAAAATAGTTGTTTTTAGGAAGCTCAGTGAGCTAAAGAAAACACAGAAAGACAGTTCAACAAAATCAGAAAAACAATACACAGTCATAATGAGAAGTTTAATAGAGAGAAATTATAAAAAAGAAACAAGCAGAAATTCTAGAGCTGAATTGAACTGAGGTTGGTTTTCTTCCATCAGAGTACACCTCAGTTCCAGGCTGAGAGCTATGTAACTGTGGTGTGCTGGTAAATGCTAACGAGTGGCTCTTTGGGTAGGAAAATTCATGTATACATATTTATATGTAATTTTAGCCTATACATGGCTCATATAAAGGATATGTAACAGTTTATAAATGATAACAAAATATATAATATTCTCTATTATAAATTCCATATGACCAATTGATTCTCACTGAAGGCTCTTAGTTGATTTTTGCTCAGTTGTTATATCCATAGCCAACCTATGGTTGCAATTCAACCGTGATCTGACTAATGGGGTTATATCTCAATCCACTCTTTTTTTTTAACTGTGGTAAAATACATAACATGAAATATATCATCTTAACCATCTTAACTGTATAATTTAATAGTGTTAAGCATATTCACATTGTTGTGTAACAGATCTCCAAAACTTTTTCATCTTTCAAAACTGACACACTATACCTACTAAACAACTCTCTATTGCTCCCTCCCACCAGCTCCTAGCAACCACTATTCTACTTTCTGTTTCTATGAATTTGACTACTCTAGCTACTTCATACAAGTGGAGTCATACAGTATTTGTCATTTTGTGACTGGCTTATTTCACTTCACATAAAGTCCTCAAGATTCATGCTGTAGCATATGACAATATATCCTTCCTTTTTAAGGCTAAATAATATTCCATCATATGTGTATACCATATTTTGTTTATCCATTCATCTGTCGGTAGGCATTTGGGCTGCTTTTGCCTCTTGGCTATTGTGAATAGTACTGCTATGAACATGGGTATACAAATATCTCTTTATAACACAGCTTTTAACTCTTGTATATATGCCCAGAAGTGGAATTGCTAGATCATATGGTAATTTTATTTTAAATTTTTTGAGGAACTGTCATACTGTTTTCCATAGTGGCTGCAGCATTCTACATTCCCACCAGTGGTATAAAAGAGTTTCAACCTCTCCACATCCGCTCAAACACTTCTTTTTTTTTTTTTCATAGTAGCCACTCTAATGGGTGTAAGCTCATCTACAAACTCTTTACCCTATAAAATTGTTGTCATTAATTCTGATGTGTGAGCTACTGTTAAACTACTTCTCACTCCCATACAGATTATATTTATTAATTTAAAATCTATTTTAGGTTCAGCATACTTATGTTGATATTTCATTTACTCATCAATAATGTAAGTGATTACTTTGCTGAGTCAGGTAATGTTTTCCAATATTGGAAGAATATTTTCTCAGTTCTTTGTACTACTCACAACATAACAGCTACAAAAAAAACATGCTTTTAAGTTTAATTTACATTATTAACATTTTCCTCATCACTTAAGTCTACATGATTGGTGGGCCAACTTTTTCTACAATGGGCCAGAAATTAAATATTTTATGTTTTGTGGGCTATACTCTCTTTCAAAACTATTCTACTCTGTCATTACAGTGTGAAAGTAGCCATAGACAATATATAAATGAATAGCCATGGTTATGTTCCAATAAAACTTTATTTATAAAAACAGATGAACCCTGGTCTAGACAATCGACAAAATAATAAATTATTAGCCCTGATGCTTGCCAGTTTCCCTTGTGGCAATTTTCACCACCGTCTACTTCAGGTTACCAATATGAAGTTATTGAAAGTAAAATTAGAAAGAGATGCATAGAAGCATGCGATTTACAGGATTCCCACCACAGATAAACACATAAATAACCTCAACAGCACATATAATAGCAAAATGTAGTAAAATGATTAGGAAATGATAAATATGAAGTATTTATTACCTGTGTTTAAAGTTTATATAATTTAATTTTTCTTAATGGCTGTAATTCAAAACTTAATTCCAGAAAATTTAATAGTTGGTTCTCAAAAGCCAGTGCGGGCCAGCTCCAGCATCCCAGTGATTCCAGATTCCAGTCTCCTGCAGTCACCTCAGAGAACTGAGAACAAGTCCAACCCCATCTCGTTGTTTCCTTGCAAACTTAAGAAAATGTTCCTTTCTGAAGAGGTTAGAAACCTAGTTTCTGGATGCGTATTCTACTCCCCCATATGTTAATTTCTGTAAAACAAACAAACAAACAAACCAACCAACCACTTCCTATCACAGTAATTATTTAGGCAGTTTGGCCTTTAGGTAATTAAATTTCTGACCAAACCTGCACTGTCTTGGAACTTACAGAACCAAACAATTGCTCATGCGTTTGTATTGTGAGTCACATTTGGTCTAAAAGAATTCACGTATTCTTTAGAAGTTTCTAAAATTACAGCATTGTCCAGTCTGGCAACCAATAACTGGGTAGAAAGTGAGATGTAAGACAGTGTATGTGAGCAGAATCAGGTGATCTGTTAACCTAGCCTTAGCATACACAACGTATTTTTGGACAACTGATTTCACTTATTTAATGTCTCATTTTTCTCCTTTCTATACACTAAGGGTGGTAATAATGCTTGGTAGTTTTAATGTTTGTGAGGCTTATATTACTAAAGTGATTTGAGAACATTGGCTAATGGGATGTTAGCAGTGTAGATCATCGTTTATCATCTGGACATTAATGTGAAGCATTAAAGATTATAATTCCATGAACTTGACATAAAAACTTTAAGCTTTGAAAAATGTGCTTAGATTGCTAGGACAAACTGAAACTACCAGCTGAAATTAGCTTTTTCATTTTAATTGTTATTTTCTACAGCATGTTCCCCCTTTCTCCCTAGGCCATAAGTAGTTGAGCGGTAATGGCTTAATTTATTCAGACATGTTTTAGTTTGTATATCCTTGGATCTGGAATAGACAGTCTGTGGCACCAATACCACCACGTCCATGTCTTTCCTTTCCCTGCCCTTCTCTTCTTAGTCTGTATTTCCTATTCTCTTTTTTCTTTCACTTTTCTTTTTTTCTTACTTGCCAGAGTACATGTGTATCCAAACATTTCAGCCTGGTGTGACCTTGGAATCAGTTTTGAGGCATAAAGTTACATAACAATGCATATGATTCTCCTTTAAGTAGGAGGCAAACTAGATCCGATAATCATTGAATCTGTATTTATCAGGCCATTATCTTATATTACCCTTTTTTTCTGTTTCCAAGTTATTTCCAGATCCTACCTCCCACTTTGCTATGGGTACATATACCAAAGGACAGCCCTCTTAATATTTATATGTCTCTTTAATAAAAAAGACACAAGGAAGGACATAGAGTGTGGGTAGTGGAGTTCACTCTGGTAAAGGAGAGGCTTTGCATAACTCTGTTCTCTGTGTTCTATAGAGCCCTGTTCAGTGTACGCTTTAGTCTCATAAGAATGCCAGCTTACCCGTGGGTCCTTCTAGAGCTTGCTTATTTCCCTGTTATGAAATCTGTATGCTTAATATCCCAAATCTATCCATTATTAGCACTGTGTGTAAAGGTAAATGTTCAAAACTGCATCAAGTTAGGAAATATGTTTCTCGTTTTTAGTGAAACACCATATTAATACTGAAAAGTTATTGTTGATGAGCATTTTGTTGAAGCGGGTAGTTGTGAAAGGGTTATCCAACGCTAGGTTTTATTTGCCCTTTATATGTGTATGTATTTCAAAGGAAAAACGCTTGCTTTTATATATGCTAAGATTAGCTACAAGTAATTGTGGTTAGCTTTGCTGAAATTCCTCATCCTAGTGATGCAAACAAAAATCACAAAGCACAGAGTTTTAGGTTTCAGAGGTGACTCACAAAGTGTAGCAATCCATCTTGGAAGTCTTAGCAGGCCTATTTTGGGCTGATCTCCACACATGGCAAGGCTGAAGAATCCCAGGTGTTCTTGCTGAGAGCAAAATGAGAGCATGAGGATTGCCCTGAGAAGCAAGAACATACTCATTAAAGTACGTTTCTGGTATGAGGTGAATCCGACTGGCAGTTCTGCATTTCTCCTTGTGGTGACCCCTTTCCTTGTTAGAGAGGGGGTCTGATGTCCAAATGTATCGGGTTTAATGAGCTGCAGATCACTGGGGAGCCAAAGAGGGCAAAGAAGTGCCTGCTTGGTGAACTGGGAACAGTATATTGTTTATTTTGTGGATACTATGCTGTTTAAATAATGTAGAAGTTTTTCTATTGTGAGATATTTCTATGCCTTAAACGCCTGAAACAGCATATATGAACATAGGAAACTTAGTGCTATGACACAGATGGACTAATCAAATTGGCTGGATTGTTCTGTTATCATAAGATCACTAAACTCTTAAAAATGGTTTTTTAAGATCATTTTACAAAATCAGCAGACATTCCATCTCTCTATCTCAAATGAAGATGAAATAAAATTAGAGAAATTCTTCCCATAGGTCTACAGATACAGGATGGCTCATCAGGTGAAAAGATTTGAATAATAAACTAAGGAATTAGGCTACCATATTGATTGTTTTAATCTGTCAGATACTAATAGCAAGAATACTTTACTCTGCCTTGCAGGGCATATCTCAACGAAATGGCAAATAAATGTGTAGCTTGGTGAAATCAAAAGTGAGAAATTGTATATAACAAAATTATGAATAGCAAAATGACAATTTATATATGACCAGAGACTATAATTTTATATGAAATATAAAGGGTATGATGTCTGTATAAGAAAATGCATAACAACTATAGCAGTATCAAAGCCCTCAAGAAACACTCTGTATCAGAAGCTAAGCATTAACTTGGCATTAAGTTAAAATGAAAAAAAATTCTTTCCTTTGCCACGATACTTTGACTTTTCCATCACTCAAAAGTGTGGGTTTTTTGTTTTGTTTTGTTTGCTAGTATTCTATAAATAAATTCAAATGCAGTTCAGGGTATGAAACACTTTTTAGCTATTATTAGCATAAAAATAAACTGCACAGGAAAACTCTAACTTTTCAAATCAATGTATTAAATGTCCTCTTTATAGAATCAATTACATACAACTGCTTCATGATATAAATTTGCTTTCTCCTGTTCATGTGCAAGTTTTAAATCTTTAGAATTTTAATAGAAATACTTAACTTCCTATTCTATGAATTCTGTAACTCTGGTCAATTAATTTTTCTTGGCTGTGGTTTTCCAACTGAAAAATTCGGACTGTGATAGAGTTCTACTTCCTTATCATGCTATGTAAGAATAAGTTAAGCTAAGCACAAGTACGCTATTTTTATATGATGTAATAAGTGCATTATGTAAAGTTAAGGTATGCATACCCTTTTAAATTTTTTAAATTATTACAATTGAAAAAAAACTACACATTTTTCCGAATAAATGAAATGTGAGTATATGATCTGAATCATCACTGAGCATATGAGGTCCACAGAGGAAGAAACTGATACAACAGATAGTTATTGACCACTTTCTGTGTGTCAAGCACTTTACATGCACTATTTCATTTAACTGTCATGACATTGAGGTAAATACTGCAATAAGATCTACTTAACAAATGGGAAAATTAGGACTTGCAAAAGCCATGTACCTTGTCTAAATTCATCCAAATGGGAAGTGAGAAAGAGCAAGATTTGAACCTAGTCCGTTTGATTACACAGTCCAAGTTCTAATCGCACTACTCTGTGATTGCCTCTCCAAATTAAGGTTCCTTCGTCACACAATCCAAGACTTTGTAATACAGCATAAAGTCCTATCTCAAAATATAAGTGGAATGCTACAGTAGTTGAAGATAACACATTTTCTGAGACCTGATTTCATTCCACACTGAAATGCATGCCCTTTTGTCATCCAAATGAAAATAAATGTAGGAGAATCTGTCTATATCAGCTAGTAGGTGGAAGATATGGAAACACTGTCTCCTGCTTTGTTAATTGTGTGGGTTTGGTAAGAACATAAATTTTCTTTGGAGATAATCAGATGTTTCCCATGCAATCCATGAAAGCTTCAAGCAGAACATTTAGGCAAATATTCATTTGCCACCTCAAAGGAAAAAAACTGTAAACATGCATTATTTGGAAGTTTCTTTCATCCTTGGAATTATATTTTTCACCTCTTCCACACAGGAAAATGATATGACGGTCCAGAAAAATGACATATTAAATGCATAAGTATTACGAATAATCAGTGTGGAATAAGTAAAATAAATAAGCTACTATCTGACTAAATATTTTAATTTTGGCAATTTTCCATGTTATTTTAAAAGGAAATATATAAGATTATTTTTTTAGAAAAAGGTAAACAAATATATTCTAAATATAGGGAAGAATGATACACAGTGGTTGTTTTCTAATATTGTATACTCGTGTTTGTTGAACATAGAAAGAATGAGAATTTTTAAAACATAAATTGCTATAGCTTTCAGCTAGGAAAAAAACATATTTTACAAAATATATTTAAGTGTTTAAACCTCTTAAAACAGGCTAGCTTGGTTTTGCTTTTCTGAAATCTGTGTTTTTTCCTTAACAAAATATAAACAATAAGTGTCACAGTGATTTCAATTCACTTTTGAAAGTCTTATAAGAGTACAAAAATGGAGAGCTACTTAAACACCAGAGAAGAAACCCAATTATTCAGAAACAACTACATTATATAAAAGCTTCATCCAAATGAGGATTTTTGTGTAATGTAAATGAACTCTTTTTACTAAAAGTAGACGTTTACCATTGTTATTAACACTTTATCCCCAGGAGGTAAAATTTTCCCAGTGCTAAGTAGTAACACAAAAATGCACAATTGTTCTTCCTAGAAAAAAATACTGAAGTATTCAATTTGCAATGTTTTATTATTTTGCAAAAACACTGGAACATAAAAAATATACCATATAAAATTTCACTCTACATATAACTAGGCTTCAGAAAGAAATATTTTCCAGCTTGCCAGATGTTTTTCTCCTTTATTATAAGTTAACAGTAGAGCTATATCAAGGATACAGAGGAATTCACAAATGTATTAAGTCTGCTGCCTTGTGTGCAGATATCAGGTATCTTATGCATTTGCTATATATATATGTGTATATATATACATATGTATGTGTGTATATAAATATATATATATATATATGTTTGTACTTAGCATATTCTAAATGAAAAACTGCTCTAAAATATATGGATGTTTTCCCATTAAGCTAATTTGTGTTACTCTATTCCACCCCAGCTAACAGCTACAAAAATTGAAAAGATTCACTCCCGTTTGCTTTCATGAGAAAATACCACTTAAAATGAGTTTGTTAATATTAAACTAGTCCTGTAATTTTCCATTCTTTTTAGTAATCCTAAAAAGTTATACAAGATTA